>NC_142345.1:21319166-21640833 GCF_054954075.1 Amborella trichopoda | reverse complement strand
AAACCGGCAACTCTTTCAAAAGAAAATGAGAAGCTCCTTGGGAACTAAGCAACGTATTCTAGGCCCCCCCAAGCTCTTTCTTTTCTATTCATTCCTTGAATTTGAATTCTCGATCGTTATTTCCTTCGTGAGTTAGGGAAAGAAGACCTTTACCCTCCTTGCTCGGCTAATGAAATGTCACTGACTAAGTCGGGATCAGAAGGATCATTTGGTCGCTCCCACGGGATTATCATGTCTCAGTTGGGTTTTAAGTTAAATTTAACTTAAATATTAAGTTTAAATGCATAACTTAAGTTTAAGTTTAAACTTAACATTTGAGCTTAAACTTAACTAAAGTTTAAACTTAAACTTAAGTTTAAATTTTAACTTTTAAGTTTAAATTAAATTTAAACTTAAGTTTATAAATTTAACTTAAGTTTAAGTTAATTGTTAAATTAAGTTTAACATTTAAACTTTAAGTTATTTAAACTTAAACTTAAATGTTAAGATTTAACTTAAAGTTTAAATTTAACTTAACTTAAATGAACATTTAACTGAAGTTTAACTTAAGTTTAACATTTAAACTTTAAGTTATTTAAACTTAAACTTAAATGTTAACATTTAACTTAAAGTTTAAATTTAACTTAACTTAAATGAACATTTAACTGAAATGAACATTTAACTTAAATTTTAAATTTAACTTAAACTTAATTTAACATTTAACTTAAATGTTAATATTTAAGTTTAAGTTTAAGTTTAACATTTAAGTTTAAGTTAAATTTAAACTTAAGGTAAAATGTTAAATTTAACATTTAAATTTAACTTAATTGTTAAGTTAAGTTTAAGTTAACATTTAACTTAAACATTTAAGTTAACATTTACCTTAAACATTTAAGTTAACATTTAACTTAAACATTTAAGTTAACATTTAGCTTAACATTTAATTGTTAAATTGAATGTTAAATTAAGTTTAAGTTTAAGTTAACTTAACATTTTAACTTAAATATTAATTTAACAATTAAACTTAACATTTAAACTTAAATGTTAATTTAACATTAAAACTTAACATTTAGACTTAGATGTTAAATTAGGTTTAAGTTTAAACTTAACTTAACATTTAATTTAAGTTAAATGTTAAGTTAAGTTTAAATGGTAAACTTAATTTAACATTTAATTGTTTAAGTTTAAATGTTTAAACTTAATTTAACATTTAAACTTAAATGTAAAATTCAATGTAAACTTAACATTTAAACTCATTTATGTTTAAATGTTAAGTTTAAGTTTAAATGTTAAACTTATTAAACATTTAAACTTAACATTTAAACATTTAAGTTTAACATTTAAACTTAGCATTTAAATATTTAAGTTTAACATTTAAACTTAACATTTAAACATTTAAGTTTAACATTTAAACTTATTTTACTTAATTTAACTTAATTTAACATTAAATATTTAAATGTTAAGTTTAAACATTTAAACTTAAACATTTAAACATTTAAACATTTTAACATTTAAGTTTAAACATTTAAGTTTAAATATTTAAATGTTAAATTTAAACTTAACTTTAAATTTAACAGTTAAATTTATGTTTAAGTATTTAAATGTTAAATTAAGTTAAATTTAAGTTAAACATTTAACATTTAATTAATTTAAATTTAAACATTTAAACATTTTAATAATTTAATTTAACATTTATAGAAATGTTAAATTTAATTAAGTTAAATTAAAAATTCAATAACTTAATTTAACTTGTTTTCATTGTTTATTCATTGTTAAACATTTAACAGTGAACTTAATTTAACATTATCCAATAACTGGCTCCATGAAAAACAGAACACGTTATGCACTAGTTATTACCCTTCACTAAGTGGGACTTTTATTAAGTCTTGATATATACCAGCATCTGGATGAGGTTACCCTAAATGACACTTATCGCAACTTACACGCCCAAGTTGCAACTGTAGGGGTAAGAAGTGGTTTTTGACTGACCTAGTCTCGAGTTAACTTAAATTAAATAGATTTATATAATCTAATTTTCTATTTTTTATTTTTTATTTATTTATAAATAGCCTAGTCGCTAGAAACGATCATAATAAAGATGCTTACTGTTCTTAAAGGAAAGAAGAAGAGAAAGCGACTGCGCTTTCTCTTAGCTTACTGATTGACCTCTATCTCTATCTATGTATATGTCTGTTCTCATCAAGCCTATCACTTCTAAGGGAGCTTACCGACGGCATACAAAGAGAAAAGAAACTGTGTAAGAGAAAGAGCTTTCTTTCTTGATTACCAAGTGCTTTCTAACAACCTGAGTAACTACGCTAACTAGGACTGCATAAAATATAAAATAAAGACAGAATATGGGACATAGAAGGAGACTAAGAATTGCTAGTCTTAGAATCGGGATCTGAAAAAAAAAAAAAAAAAAGGATTTTTCTTTTTTTTTATCTAGATCGTGAATACTATTTTTTCTTCTCATTCAATTCAATAGTGGGTTGGTTGATTATAGATAATATCTCGAATAAGTTAAAGCTCAGTATTACAAGGCCTTTTCTTTGAAAAATAGATCCAATTGAAAAGGAAAATAAATACTATAAAAGGTAATCATTTTCAAATTGAATTCTTTTTCATTAACTTAAATTAAGGCCGGAATGACATGACCTCCAACTGAAGATGTTCAGTGTAGGCAGACACAGATTTATTCTACAATGTGATATTCATTCATATCACACTGTAGCAGTTTCGTTTCGCCAAAGGCAAGAGGTGATGCGGAAAGTTCCGTCTTTGATACTTTGACACTCGTCCAGCTCCTGATTCATGAGACTCGTTTGCCGCTGTATCTATCAATAGAAAAAAATCTCATTTGGATGAATCAGACACATGTCCTCTTACTCCACTTGTTGAGATCTCGTCGGCTGCCTTTATCTATCTCAGATGGGGGGCTGTAATGAGAATAGGTGGAAGCCTGCCCCTTACATGGTACGGTAGTGTGTGCTGAGTAGGAGGACGAGGGGGTCATCTATCGTGTACCCGGGTTGGCACAGTGACAGTGTTGCCTCGAGTGGTGGGATGCACATGTGTAACGTGTACAGGACCTGACCCGAGGAGGCCTGATCCTAGACATTGACTCGAGGTAACATAAGGGTTGCCCTGAGGTGTGACTTGAGAGGATAACCCATGAGCCTTTGGATTTGTACGAGAGGTGTAGGCCTTGGGGTCTCCTCCTCGATGTGTTGAGCCTCTAAGCATAGAGACCCGAGGTGGTGCAGGAAGGTGGGGGGTGGCCTTGCGGCGACCCACAGAAGAAACAACAGCTTCTTTACCTTTTGCAGAAAGGGATTAAGTAGCCTTTGGTGTCCCTCAGCAAGACAACAGGCAAGAGACTGGCCAGTGATAGGTTGCATGCTGTGAGCGGCAGCAGATGTGCTACCAATGTAGGGTGCTTTGATTAAGGTTCCACCCGAGCTAGGAGATGGGGAGTTAAGGACTTTTAAGTCCCTTCTCACACCTATCCAAGTTAAGACCTGGTAGCTAGACATGGGGTCTTTGCTCAGAAGTAAGGTTGGGAATGAAGTTAGAGGAACTTGTTCCCGAGGACACTGGCGAATGCGGGGATGAGAAAATCCCCGATCCAGATAATGGGTTAAGAAACCCGGAAGCCATGTGTGTACAGAAAAACAAAAAACAAAGGAAAAAGCAGAGACTAGCAAATAAGGACGATCCGATGAAGGGGTAGTGTGTCCCCAGTGGAGTCGCCAAGCTAGTTAGGTGCCTCGATCTTGCCTTCAGGGTAGGGATGACCTAGTGGCACGTATCTCAAATTTTAGGGGAACCCGAAACTTAAGACCCGCTCTCTTGGGGGCCTTGTTACAAAACAAGAGCAGTGATACCAACCGATGAGAGAGGAATTTTATGTTAGGCGGGACACACCTCACCTGGGTCCATGCCTCACTCGAGCTGACTCGCGTGGGCGCCCTCTTAGATCACGACGGAAAGCCCCCAGTTCTTCAATTGGTTCGGAATCGCCTCCCGTGACTTGTACTCGCTTGTTTCTGTAAAATCACACACGATTAATTCTACAAGACAAGTGGGCCAAGGGACACCACTTTGTCTTTGGGCGAATGCACATAAGCATACTCTGTTAATAAAAGAAGGAAAGAATAAAAGGATAGAAATTAGGGTGATGAAAGGTGGAGAAATAGAGACAATAGAGGAACGAGAATAAAAGAAATTGACCAAGTAGCTAGACTGACACAGTGGCTAGGCCAGTAAGTGATTGACCCGGCGTGGTAGCAAGACGGACATTGTAGCTCAGAGCGACATGACGACAACACTTCTCAATGATAGAACGATCGCCGACCAGTCCTGACACGATGGCTATCCTGTCATGGTAGAAAGACGGGCATGGTAACTCAGACTGGCACGACGGCAATACTTCTCGATGATGGGACTACCATGACAGTGCTAATCTTACCCTTCCTTGGTCAACCTAGAGAGGAAGAAGAAAGAAGGGAGAGAAGAAAGAGAGGCAGAAGAGAAAATATAAAAGGAGAGAAGGAGAAGAAAAGAGAATAGAGAGTAAGGAGAGATAAAAGAGAAGAAAGAAAGAGAGAGAAGAGGAAGAGAAGAAGAGAGTAAAAGAAAAGAGAAGAGAGAGGTGAAAAAGAAGGGAATAAAAGAGGAGGAAAGATAAGAAAAATAAAGGAATAGAGGAGAGAAGAAAGGAGAAGAAAAAGAGGAGGAAAAAGAAAGAGAAGGGAGAAGAGAGAGAAGAAAGAAGTAAGAAGAGAGAAAGAAGAGAGAGAAGGAAGAGAGAAGTAAGAAGAGAGAAAGAAGAGAGAAGGGAGAAGAGAAGCATAGACAACGATGAGATTCCATAGTCCATGATAGAAGAGGGAGAAAGGGAAGAGAGCATGGATGATGATGAGGTCATGTCGTTCGTGACCGAGGAGAGGAAAGAAAGACAGGAGCATGGACGGAGATGGGGTTTCACCGTCCATGATAGAGGAGAGGGAAAGAAGAAGAAGACATGAACGGCGATAGGGCTCCACCTGGTTAGCTGCTTAGATCTCACCCTCTGGATCTGAATGATCTGGTGGCACGCGTCTCAGGTTTCAGGGGAACCTGAGACTTTGAGATCGTTCTCTCGGTAACTTTTCTCAAGAGCAAGGGCAGGTATACCAACCGATGAGAGAGGAATTTAAGGTGGGTTCGGGACTTACTCGGGCTGGCTTGTGTGGGTACCCTCTTAGATCAAAAAAGGCCCTCAGTCCTACAACTGGTTCGAAATCACCTCCCTTGGCATGTATTCTCCTGTTTCTGCAATCACACACGCATGGTTAATTTTACAAGATAAGTGGGCTAAAGGACCCCACCTTGTCTTTGGGTACACAGACATGCACATTCAAAGGAGAAAATAGAAGAAAAGAGATGAGATGCTGGATGGGAGAAGGAAGAGGAGAAAAGAAAAGAAAAGAAAGAGACATTTAATAAAGTTATTAGCCTAGCACAGTGGCTAGATTGACATGATGATTGACCTGACGTGGTAGCAAGACGGGCACGGTAACATGGACCGGCACAGTGGCAGTACTACTCGATGACAGAGCACCAACACCGACCAACCTGGTACAATGACTAGTTTGACGTGGCAGCAAGACAGGCACGGTAACGTGGACCGGTACAGTGGTAGTAGTACTCAACGATATAACACCAACACTGACCTGCCTGGCATAATGACTAGTTCGACGTGGCAGCAAGACGGGCACGGTAACTTAGACCGACATAATGGAAATATTGATCGATGACGAGACTACCGTGACAGTGCTAGACTTGTCCCTTAGTCAATTAAAGAGGAAGAGGAGGAAGAAAGAGAAAGAAGAGAGATAAGAAAAGCATAAAGATAAAGAGAGAGAAGAAGAAAGATGGGAGAAGAGGAGGAAAAGGAAGAAGAAGAAGAAGAAAATAATAGAGTAGAGAAAAGAAAAGAAGAAGAAATGAAGAGAGGAGACAAGAAGAGGGAAGAAGGAAAGAAGAAGAAAAGAAAAAAGAAGAGAAGAGAGAGAAAGAAGAAAAGAGATAGAAAAGAAAGAGAGGAGAAGAGATAGAAATAAGAGAGAGAAAAGAAGAGAGAAGAGAAGAGAAAAAAGAAGAGAGAGAAAGAAGAGAGAATGAAAAGAGAGAAGAAAGAGGAGGAAAGTGAGAAAGGAGAAAAGATGAAAGAGAGAAAGATGAGAGAGAAAAGAAGAAGAGAGAGAAAAGAGGAAAGAGAAAATAAGAGAGATAACAGGAGAGAAGAGAAGAGAGAAAAGAGAGGGAAGAAGAGAGAGAAAGAAGAAAGGTGAGAGAAAAAGAAGGGAGACAAAAGCATGGACAATGATGGAGTTCCACCGTCCATGACAATGGAGAGAGAGAGAAGAGGGGAGCATGGATGGTGATGGGCTTCAGCCGTCCATGACAGAGAGAGAGATAGGAATGAAAAAGAGAGAATCATGCGCAACATTAGGCATCACCGCCCGTGCCGTAAGAAACTTGGACACGACCCGACCCACTACTCGAGAAAGGGTATGGTTCAATATCCTCGTCAAAGAATGAAGAAAAGAATGTTATCCACAATGATGAGCATCGACGTGCACAACATGGGAAAAGGGAAATTTGGACAGAGGCCTGGCCCGCCACTCGGTTATGGCCTGGCTCACTGCGCATATTTCCATAAGATAAGAGAAGGATGAGCATGTCATGCCCGATGATAAGCATCGCCGTACATGACCGGAGAGGATAGATATTGGGAGAGAGCCTGAGAAGAAACAAGAAAAGAGAAAGAAAGAGATTAGGAAAGAGAGAAGAAGAATAAGGAAAGAGGAGAGAAAGAAACATGCACGGCGCTGCCATCGTCGTGTGTGTCAGAGAGAGAAGAAAATAGAGAAAGAGATTCATACTCGATGTTGCCATTATCGTGCATGTTCAGACAGAGAGAAAGATAGAGCAGAGAGAAGAAAGTAGAGAAAGAGATTTGTGCACGGCATTTTTGTGTATGTTCAGACCATGGGAGATAAAGAGAAAGATAGAGCAAAGAGAGAATGAAGAAGAAAGGAGAAGAAGAGAGAAAGAGATAGAACGAGAGGAGGAGAGAGAAAGAGGTAGATATGAGAGGAGAAGAGAGAAAGAGATAGAGACAAGAGGACGCGAGAGAAATAGATAAAGATAAGAGGAGGAGAGAGAAAGAGATAGATGAGGAAAGAGAATGAAAGAGAGAAGAGGAGAGAGAAAGATAGATAGACAATGCGAGAGAAAGAGAGAGACAAGAGGAAGAGAGAAAAAATTACCTTATCGAAGGTCACCAGCCCTTTTCTTCTCTCTCCTCTCTCGCTTTAAGATGCACCCACGAGCTCAAATTAAAAGCACAAACTTTATTGATCAATTGAAAGTTTGAAGGAAGTCAGGGAAGGAGCCTTTACAATTAAGTTTAGCATGTATTTATAGAATTGGTCCCAAACATGGGTGGACGCCCAAAAACTATCCCAATTGATGATAATTACAATTATTTTGAATTGAAATAAATTCTTAAATTGGGTGCAAAATAAATGTTTTATCCCTGCCTAACAATTCATGAAATTCCAAAACAGTCCCTATTGCTGCCCTAGAACGTGCGTGGTATTCCATGGATGATCCGGGGCTTCTTTGGCACCCATTTGACTAAACGATGATTGTTTTCTTGAAGGGCTAGGCATGGTGATCGATTTGATACCAACTTCGAGCCATGTATTGTGTTTTTAAGCCACGATCATACGACTTGAAATTCATGCGAATCTCGAAAACTTCTGATCGATAGTGTACATATTTCTTTATTTTTTTCCATTATTTATTTGTTGTATTACACTAAGCATATCGTCACGATCACGTGGCAACAAACGCAGCTTGATTTCGTGCCCGAATGAAGAATTTGCAATCTTGGGTTTTTTGTCGAAATCTGAATTACGACTGCCAAAATTTACAGTCACTTCAATGCCTTCATGTGCGAAATCCGACCATTCATCATGTACGGAGTTTGGACCAGAGATAGCCCTAGACCTTACACACACATTGGAAATGGTCTCGTATCAATTCGATTCGCGAGCGTTGTGATTTGGCTGCTCGAGAGAGGCATGTCGCTGCTGATTTTCCTGAAAATTTCTTCACCAATTGACAATTTCTCTCAAGATTTTCTCCCTTCTCGGGCATCGTCATGGGGCGGGCCACATTTCAAAACGCTCGTCTTGACGAGATGAACACGCTCACAAAATTTGAGCTCGATCTGACTTGAGACGAATGAGATATGGCCCCCGAACCCGAGAATGTAAAAACAGTCACCTTTAATGGTGATTTGGTGCAAGAGAATAGTTTGTGGCCTACCTCTTTTTGGTATTTTACCCATAACTTTATCCTGGAGTGCCCGATTAAGCCGAAACTTGACCCATGGAGGTTTTCGACTGCGCTGGATCCAATGGAGGTGGTCCCACAACAATTTGACGCACCGAAAATATATCTCTAGTTATGGGGTTCGTTTTAGGGTGCAAGAGGTGATTTTTTTTCAAAATTGTTTCTTTGTCTACACTGCTTTAGAGACATGTCGGATTGCGAAGAACTTGGCAAGTGGCCTTTTGAAGTGTTTAAGAACATTCTGACTCATTCTAGGGCAATTATGAGACTGTCTAGAATTCCACTGTATGTCAAGGCTTTATTGACCGGCTTCTCTTTTTTATTCCGCATCGAGGACCAAGCTGGTGAAAAATGTGTTCAAACAGCTTGCCCTGCCTAATGTTATACTTCGAGAGAAGCGAGAAGGACAACATTTAGAAAATTTCCTTCGGCTTTATTACTTTTTTCTTCCTAGCCACAGGACCACGTGAACACCGAGGAGATCCATGCAATGTTGTAACTAAGATGCTCAGACGTTTGGATAAAATGTACAGGTCCATCTATGGAGACTTTAGGGGGAGAAGAGACTTTTTTGAGGGATCTTGTCAAAGTCCTCACCCTCATGGGACTATTTATGATTCTACCAGCTGAGGATTTTGTACGGACCTCGTTGGTCTTAATCAGGCTCCCCTGATGGTCGAGTGCCATGCTAAAGGGCATTTTTCCCATTTTGGTCTGAGTTTGTTCGTTTTGTTGTTTGTTGTGGATGGTCTGCTGAAGGGCCTTTTGTTGGCATTTGTCCGTGTGATGCACCAGATTGTACTCAGTGGGCAGGGTACCTCAGTTTATCGAGGTGACCAGCTATAGGTATAACCCCTGCCTACTGCTAGCAGTTTTGCTGTTGCTGCATAACAGGTCCAAGTTCTAGTTGACATGGCCTTCTTAGGGCATCTTTAGCATTTTGAAGTGTGTTAGTGACCTCGTGGGAATAATGTTCTTCCTCATGAGACTTGTCTTGCCTTCTTGGCGAGTCTTCTGTCCTTTGAGTCCCATTTGTATTTGGACTCAAGTTGTCAGAATCTTGCTTGATGCTCGTATTTTTTTGTCCCGGTGTCGTGACAGCATGGATTTTTCTCTTTTGAATAAGGGCTGAAGTCGCATGTAGAGGTGAGTACTGTATCAACCTATTTTTCTCTTTGCGGGTTTTCACTTGGACTTGGGAAGCGACGCTCTTCTTTTTATTCGGGGCTCTTTTACCCATGACCTTTAGGCCATGTCCACCCTTATTTTTCATTTTTACTCATGGTGCCCTTTTGGGTTTTCACCATGCCCTGGTTTTTATTTTCACGGAACTCTTTTACTCATGGTTTTGTGACCATGCCCGTCCATCAATTTTACTCATGGCGTTCCCTTATTCAAGTATATACCATGCCTGTTATTTTTATTTTTTTGTTTGTGAAGGCGTGTTTAAGGTCATGCCTTCGGGATCTATGCAAAGTAGTTTATCATCATGCAGTAAGGACGTGCACTATGGTTTAAGGTCATATAGCTTGGATCGTGGTAGTGATGAATGGAAGTCTGTGGAGGCCAAGGAGTGAGTATGGTGGCGGTTTTGACTCACTTTGGGGAGATTGCATGAGGCTACCTATGAAAAATGGATGATATACGAATGGTGGGTGAAAAGTGGTGACCCACTAGCTGACGTCGAGGAAGGATGGCTAGCCATTTTGTGAGCACGGGTGAGGCTCACTGGGGAATGATGAATGATAATCGAGGAAGATGGATTTACTTGGGAGGTGATGAAGGTGATGCGTGCACATGGATGGGTGGGTTAAGGAAGACGTGCATGAAGATGCACCTAAAGGGCGTGTGCGTGTGTGTGGGGCAAGTTTAAGGTCATGCCTCCAGGACCTATGCAAAGCAGTTTAACTTCATGTGGCCAGGACGTGCACTATGGTTTAAGGTCATATAGCTTGGACTATGGTTATGCAGTTTAAAGTCATGCAACTATAACTAAGCAGTTTAAGGTAATGCAACTAGACCTCCGCTATAGTTTAGGGTCATATAGTTTGAAACATGGTGCTAAGCCTTTTTATATCATGCGGCCAGGACGCGCACTATGATTTAAGGTCATAGAGATTTGACCATGGCTATGCAATTTAAAGTCTAGCAGCTAAGACCATGCAATTAAGGTCGCGCAACTAGACCTCCGCTACAGTTTAAGGTTATATAGTTTGGGCCATGGAGTTTAAGGTCGTGCACCTAGACCAAGGCTGTGCAGTTTAAAGTCATGTAGCACAGACCATTATGTGGGTTGCCTAGTAGGTGAAGCTCCATGAGGGATAGATCTGCGGATAATAATTTGACTCCCTGAGGATAAAATGATTGCATGGGTTTTTGGGGACGAGTGTGGCTCCCTGGTGAAAGATGGAACTTCATGGGGAATAGGCTCATGAAAGGTAACTCGATAGCTTGGTGCGAGACTGACCCACATGGGATTAAAGGGGTAAGCACGACTTCTTGGCATACATCTAATTCCACTGGGGATGATGGGTTGTGGCACTGGTATAACTCCTACAGGGGATAATGGAAGAACACTTAAAGTGGTGATTGAGTTCAGACATGCGAGGTGCTACCCACAGATAGCAGCAACCCTCATGGCGGTAGCACTGACACAAACAGTGCTACCACAAGCAGCGCTAGCATGCACGGGAGTGGTCATGGGCGACAATAGTACTAGTGCACTCAACGTTGATTGCACGCAGCGTTGGTTGCACGTGGCGTTAGTCACGCTCGGCTATATAGAAAACAATCGTCGTTAGCCTATGTTCAAGCCTTGGGCTTTGGCCCGCTCCGGTTCGGCCGGTTTGAAGGTTAATACTTGACGTTGCACAGTCAATAGTAAGCCTCTAATCGGGCCTTGGGTCTGATCCCGACCCTGTCCGGCCCATTGTCATTTGGCCTTCAGAGACTTGTATGGTATTCTTTGCTTTGTTAGGGGCTTCTTGGTGACATGTGCCTATATAAAGGGATTAACCCCATTTTCACTATTTTACCGCAGGTAAAACAGTGATAGTGAGAGTGAGGAAAGGACTTTCGACGATAACTCCGGTGTGAAGCAGACTCGGGTGAGGGTTTGTAGGAAGTCTGATGAGTAGGAGAAGGTTCCGACTGTGAGGTGAGAGAAACAGCACAGAAGACATGGATACTCGCAGTGGTTGCTGTCATCAAAATTGGGGAACAGGCAACTTGCTGAGGCGAACTGAGGTTTCGACAGTGATTCTTGGGATACCGGAGAGGTGTGAAAGAGGAAGGTGAGGGTCACCGGCCATTTTCATGGATTTTCGGTCGTTTCCCGGTGGTTTTCCATAGTCGAGGAGAAATGGGAGAGTAGCAGCGTGGAGTGGAAGTGTTTTCCCGATGAGTGGGAGTGTTTTCCTAAAGAGAAACCGAAGGGTCGTAGGGAGGCCAAGAGTCGCAAGAAGACGAAGGGCCTCAGGAATTCGATCCATCTCTGAAGACGAGGAGTCTCGGGAATTTGATCCGTCGCAAAAGGTGAGGAGTCTCGGGAAGGTGCACAATCACCAGGGAGACAAAGAGTCATAGGCATCGAAAGGGGTCGGGGGGATATGAAAGGTTTTCGAAAGGTGAAGGCTCACCGTTGCACTGTGATAGCGAACACAGCTGACGTTAGCCTCAGCCGGCGTTAGCCCTTTATTCAACACAGTCGGTGTTAGTCTTTTGAAAAGATAGCCGAGGTTAGTGCTAGGGAACATAACAGTGCGTGGCAATAGCTGCTCCCTCAGCGATCCTTTTATGAACGACGGTGAATCGTGTTCTGCTGCGATCGTGCACGGCAGTAACTTGGGTTGGCAAAGGATGATAACCATTAGTAAGGCAGGGCTTATGAAGCCTGTTGGAAGACAAATCCTCCAGCACAACAGTGAAGTCCATGTTGTTCTATGGAAGGTCACTTACTGTGAACAGGGTATGCTCTCCATCATAGGCCAGTTCCTTGCTAGATAAGTCTGCTTTGTATGTGAGTATCAAATCGCTTCCACCTTCTCCTAATGTGAGAGTGACTTTTGGCCTGTAACCCCCGTCTCTTCCTCAGATGCAAGAGCAGCCCTTCTTATGCGAGAGCAATTTTTTGCCTGTAACTGTCCTCTTTTTCTCAGATTTTCCTCAAATGCAAGAGTGACTCTGGGGGTCCAACTGTCTTCTTTTCCTCAGACGCAAGAGGAGCGCTTTGGGGCAGCCGTTCTCTTTTCCTTAGCTGCAAAAGATTTGTAACCTCCCTTATAATGGGCTTTGATTGTAATTTGTAACTCTGTATAATGCAACCAAGGGGTTAAACTTCATTTAGATTGCCTTGCTTCTTTTTCTTTCCCTTTCTTCTATTCTAAACTCTTTTCGATTGCACATTGGATCCTTTAAGACTGTATTAGGGATAATACTTCTTCAGGTATCGCTTATTGCTAGGAGGCATTGCCTCCTGCTCAGTGCCAATATGTAAGCCTCATTTGGCGAGACTTTCTTGACTATAAAGGGACCTTCCCTCCTAGGTTCAAACTTCCCTTTACACCGTCCATGCATAATGATTGGCCTTTTAACGGTTAGAACCAGATCCCCACGGGCAAATGTGCGAACCTTGACGAATTTGTCAAAGGCCCTCTTCATTCTCCCCTGATTGAGTTCTAGATTCTGCCGAGCTTCGAGCTTCATTTCATCAAGTGCTTTCAATTCTTGATAGCAAAGCTTGACTCTCTCATCTTCGACCATCCTTGTTCTATGGTGACACGTAGTGAAGAGAGTTGAATTTTAAGGGGTAAAACTGCTTCACCCCCACAGACTAGGGAATAAGGGGTGGAATCAGTGGCATTACTTGTAGTAGTGCGATAGGCCCAAAAGGCTTTCGAAATTTTCTCATGCCATATTTTTCTTGTTTTTGATACCGACTTCCTCGAAACACCACACAACCAAGACAACTCACAGCTACAACGACGACTCAATTCACTCATATAAAATACCTCCAAGACTCTTTAGAGAAAATGGGAATATGAGATTTCTCAACTCTTAAAGATTATGTATAAGAAATTCTAGGAAACCTAGAAGATCGACCAGTGGGATTTGTGATGCCACAGTTCAAAAACAGATTTCAGGGAAAGAGGATCCTCAGGCACACATCAACGCCTACTTATTGATGGTCCACACACTGTGAGACTGACCCAACCAACTTAAGGTCATGTTCTCACATAGATTATCAAAAGAACCTTGATGTGGCACCGAAGATTCATGAAGGACCCTCAAGCAACTCCTAAAGAAATGTTTAGGCAATTTTCCTCCCACTATAATGGAGGAAGGCCAAGACCCGTCACCCTTGGTGAGTTAACTTCCACCAAACAGAAGTAGGGCGAGTCTCCTTCCCTGTTTATAACCAGATTTAGAGAGGCCGCTATGCGAGTAATTGAAACTCCACTCCCTAAAGTCGCGAAGGTAAGCATAACATTAGAGAAAATGACTCCAAAATATGTCACGTTCTTCAATGTGGGGGCAGTCCCTTACTCATTTGATGATATGCTTGAAAGAGTATCACGATATGAGTGAGCCAAAGAAGATAAAGTCGCAGCCGAAAAACCCTCTCAAGAAGGAGAAATGAACATGATCAAAAAAATCAATCCTTCAGCAAACCACTCACAAGAAAAATTAAAATTCATTCTACCACATGGAGAATGCAGACTTCCACACTTAGGAAATTCACTCCCATTGATGAGCTTATGACCGATGTCATGAAGAAGTTTCTTAAGGCAAGGCTCATAGAATTACTGACAGGAGCCAAGATTCCTTCTTTCCATGGAGGCGATATATCTCAATGGTGTGATTGACATCAAAACTATGCCCATAGCAGAAGGAATGTCGAGCTTTCAGACATAGAGTTCAAGACCTCATTGATAAATGGAAAGATAAGTGTCAGAAAGAACGAGGCTGATAACATAGAAAAACAATAAACTCTAGATGCCTCGACAAAGAATACCGATGTCAACCTGATTAACTCAGGAGAATCACAAGCTGTGCTCAAACCTGAAGAACATCTACAAAGGCCTTGGAGCAAAAGAAGAAATCAACTGGAAGGTCTAGTAGATCAAGAACAAAGCAAACATAACCTCACCTAGGAGTTAATGACTAAGGATACGTAAGATCATAGCAGTGACGATGATCTTAGCTCCAAGCCATAATTGAAGAAAGGGGAAAAGAAAGGGGTATCGCACATGGAATTCCACTCCAAGATACACTCCCAAAAGTGGCACAAGCAACCCCCATCATCAAGATTCACACTAGGGCATATGAACCCTTCATCCCGTACTTTCAAGTTAACACAATAAATGGTTCATATGTGTGCGGCAATGAATCAAACTCGCAAGAGGAATATGAGCTCGAGCATAAGTTCAACTAATGTTTTGAAGCTATGAACTCCCAAACCCATGACGATAAGAAAGACCTTAATTCTGGGATAATAATTCTTGAGGGGGCAAATGAACAAGTGCTAAAAAGAAGCCCTTCACCCCAAAACCTTGACGACCCACCTAAGTGGGTTCAATATGATGAGGACGACGTTTTAGAAATTGATTCGATCCAGATCAATGAGAAGGGATCATCTTCCTAACAAGGGGTCAACACCCCAAAGTCTCTCATTTGCCTTCCAAACAAGGGGCCAACACCTAAAATATCAAAAGAAGATGAACCTTTAGAAATTCTAAGGGGCCCACCTGGGCCACCTTCACCAGACTTCTTGGCCAACCTACCTATATGATGTGAGAAGCCAAGCTCAGAAGATTTAACCGACTCACCTCTCAAGGTGAACTCAATTATAGATGATGGAAAAGCAAAGAGCCCAAATTTGACTATTCGTAAAGATTTGGCATCTTCGCTATAGTTAATAGAACTTGAACCTTTGAAAATTCTAAGGGGCCCACCTGGGCCATCTTCACAAGAGTTCTTGAATGATCCATTAATCTGGGATTGAGAATTGAGTGTTGAAAATCCAACCGTATTACCTACTGAAGTGGCAGGCTCTCTAAAAGTTATTAACAAAATGAGCACAACTTCGATAATCGGAACACCACCATATCAATAAAATTCATCCTGTGAAGAACAAGATCCCAATGGAACAGAAAGCCCTGTAGGGGCGACCCCATCAAAATATTCAATAGGAGCAAACTCCTCTCATGAAGAGGATACAATAGGGGCAACTAATGAGACTGAACCCTTCTTCGTTGACTCCCAACATCCCATAAGTCCATCAAATACCAACTTAATCACTCTTCTAATGTGAGAGTCTCACCTAAGCTTGAGCACTGAGTAGGAGCCTACTAAGGAGTTAACCTTCGAAAAGCAATTCGAAATTTGCAAATGAAAATGATCATTGAAAAGGAGTTGGGTGATCACTCACCCTTGCAAATAACCAAATGAGGTATTCATGCCTCACACTTCAAAAGGAATTAACAACTAATGTGTAACATAAACTACGCCATTAAAGGGAAACCCTGACGAGCCTATCCATTCATATAGAAGACTGAGCGATTAGGGAACTGAGAGTGATTTTTAATCTCAAGCTCAAGGTTCAAGTGGATCAGTTTGAAGGAAAAGTACAACGGAGTCTCAGCAACCATTGTCAAAAAGATTTTGGATGCCAAACTGGGTCAACGAAAATCAGAGGAAGATCGATATTAGAACCTCCCTGCCACTTGGAGGAGGGAAAGATGATCGAATTCTTACATGATCATAAGGTGAGTTGCTAAAAAACAAAAATGGGCACCTTTTGACTCTTCCTCCTCCTCAACCTTCCTTTGTCACTGTTTTCTTCATCAAAAATAAAAAATAAAAGAAAAATCCGCTGGGCTGAAAATCTGGAAGGAACCCCATGCGATGGAAAAAAATACTACCGGGCTGAACACCCGAAAGGGACCCCAGAGCGATAAAAAGGAAAAAAAATAAAAAAATCCCCTGGGCTGAAAATCTGAAAGGAACTTCAAGCGTTGGAGAAAAGGCTACTAGGCTGAAATCCCGAAAGGGACCCCGGGGGCGACAAAAAAAGAAGAAGTTATTTCCTTCCTTCTACTCTCCAAAGTCTTTTCTATCTAAACATCTCTTCTTCCTCCCCTTGAGTCAAAGTGGTGTTACAAGAAAATCAATAAGCATTAGCCTGACAGAACATTGTTAAGGACCCAGATCATCTGAAACTTCGAAAGGTGGGAGGTGGAGGAACGAAATCGGAAATCCAAAGAGACTATGAACACTTAAGGGCAGTATCCTGTATTTTCAAGACTCTGTTTCGATCGAAACTCCCGAGAACTCTCTTTGAATTGCAATACAAGAGCTGAGGTTGGAAGATAAAGAAATACTTGATGATTCCTCGTCCCAAAGATTCAAACAAGGACCCGATACGCTCACATTGGGTCCACCAAAGGGGTCACAAGTGGCTAAACTGTAAGACCTCCACTAAAAGAAAACCACCCCCCAACAAGGGTAGAAAATAGAGAAAATATATATAATAAAAACTCCACGGTCGTATGAGTATAACTGCCGCCTACACCATCCATCAATGCATGACGTTAAACTGCTTAGAGGGCTCTATGGTTGCAGGAGCTAAAACTGCTAACCAACCTTGTTCTTCGAAATTATCTTCCTCTTTTCAAAATTTTCACTATATGTTTGTGTTTTCAAAAACTTTAATTTCTTTGTTAAAATCATATCATGTCCCTGCTTTGGGTTCTATTTCAAATCTCCCCCTACTTTCAAAATTTCTAAAACGACTTTTAAAAAATGAAGGAGCTTGGACACCCGTATATGATGATCACCGCGTTGCAGCGATCACCACGTTGCTGCCTCGTCTCTCTCTTCAGATTCGTTCAAACAAGTATGTTCATATATAAAGCCTTTTCCTATAGAAATCCTTAGGAAATCCTAAGGAAATCTAGGAAAGTGCAGGTTTGCAGATTACTGAAGTTAAGTGGCATGGTGAGAAATCCAACTCGAGTTTCAAGATTGTGTAACTCACCGACATCTCATGCCAAAAACCCTACGAGGGCGTGCCGCCCAAGCGACACGCCCGGTGCCGTCCAAGCGACATGCCCGGTGCCGCCCAAGCGACATGCCCAGTGCCACCCAAGTGACACGCCTGGTGCCGCCCAGATCCGTACATCCAAAATGCATTTTTGACTAGGGGGATTTGTTTGTTGCGGGAGGATATCCTTCCCAATGGATTTTGACCCCTAAAAACCCTCGTTTCATGGCATTTTGGTGGGAGGGGGGGGGGGGGCGAGAGGGAAAAACCCTAGATTTAGAGAGAAAAACCCTACGATAGAGATGAGAAAACTTCAGAGAGATAGAGACCTCATATAACTTTAGAGTGCTAGAAACCTCAAAAAAATTAAGAGAGAAAACCCTAGCCTCCTGAAACTTCAACCCTTATGCTTGAGAGAGCCTAGACCTAGAACACCAAGAACCATCTATAGGGCACAGCCACCCTATACTTAAGAGACTTGCTGGCTAATATCTGGATAAGAGAGACAAAAGAGGACTAGTTCTGATATGGATGAGCCCTAGAAGGCTCGGGAGTCCCGGGCCATCCGGCCCTGTTTGGTATCATTTTCTTCCATTTTATCTATTTTTCTTTTGTTGTGTTCATTTAATTTTGATCTTTTCAGTTGCTTAAAAGTTGTATTTTGTATTATCTTGGATTATGTTGGCACTACCACTGATCTGAGAGTAGATCTGCTCGTTTTCGAGCAGATTTGACCTCAGATCTGAATTCGATTTGTCCCACTTTCTTTACTATATTATTTACATTATTTTATCAGTTTAAGGTGTCAAGATCTGATCGATCTTCCGACAAAGATCTGTTTGATTTTGCATCGTAAACAAGCCTCTCCTCTAAGGAAAGTATACTTGGTAGACATTTGACACACACTATTGCGCTGGGCACGATCTTTCGGGAGTCTGCCATGTTTTATAAAATTAATGATGGGCTCTCTCCAATCTTCTACCTGCTCGATTTTTGTGCATATTGGGTTGAAGAACTTTGATTCATAGTTTTGAACCTTAGCTCCTTGACTCCGTACCATTTTGTGTTCAACCTTAATACTTCTTTGGCTGATATAAGTTCTCCGAATGGATAAGGCGAGCACTGGGGGAAGACATTTCTCTCATCATCTGTGTCTACCTCGATTCTCAGTTCAATGTGTCTCCATTCTACCACCCAAATAGGCGTTGGCCCTGGTAAGGACAGTTGAATTGTAGCCCCGAGTTTTCTTAGAGCATCAGCCTGCGAGTTTAAACTCTTGGGGATGTGACTCAAGGATACATCCTCAAACTAAGCCATATATACTTTTGTAGTATCATGATAAGGCTTAAGAATGTCTTTTCTTACATCATAGATCCCCTTAAGTTGTCGAATAACCAACTCAAAGTCACCATAGATCTTGAGTTGTACCAAGTCTAGATTGAAAGCTATCCCCAACCCAATTATAAGGGCCTGATATTCCGCCTAATTATGAGAATCGGCTTCTGTGAGAGAGAAAGAAAGAGGCAGTACTCCTCCTTTAGGAGTCATGAATACCACTCTGGTGCCTCCTCGATCGGATTGGAAGGCTTCGTCGAAGTAAATCTCCCACGCATGAGAAAGGTCTACACAAAATACTTTTACATCAGGGAGGTCACTTGATAAAGGAGATTTTGCCGATACAGGATGTGCTGCGAGAAAGTCAGCCAAAGCTTGGCCTTTGATGGACTTTTGTGGGATATATGTGATGTCGAATTCCATCAACAATAATGTCTATTTAGCAAGACGTCCCGACAAGCATGGGAGTGTCATGAGAAACTTTACAGGATCTGCTTTTGATATAAGTCTTACTTCATGACCGAGCAAGTAGTGGTGGAGATTTTGTACTGTGAAGATTAGGGCTAGGCACATCTTATCGATAGGGGGTAATTCTTCTCGGCCCCTTGCATCCAGCGGCTGAGATAGTGTAACGTAGTCTCTTCCCCTTCGTCATTGTTTTGTGCAAATAATGCCCCAAGTGACTTTTCTAGAGTCGTCACATACAAGATGAGAGGTTATCTTAGTACCGATGTAGAAAGCACTGGAGGGTTGAGTAAATAATGCTTGATGTCATCAAGGCCTGCCTGACATGCTTCATTTCAGATGAATGGAGTATCCTTCTTTAGCAGGTGCGTAAAAGCTTACAGTGACCTGAGAGGTTTGAGATGAACCTGCGGATATAAGTCAGCTGCCCTTGGAGGGATCGCAGCTCTCACAATGTTGTTGGTGACGGAATTTCTGCCCTAGTTGGGAAGTCATCCTTTGGACAAGCAGTATTCAGGTCGCGGAAGTCAATGCAGACCCTAATTTGGCCTTTCTTCTTCTTGACTGGAACGACATTTTCCAGCCACTTTGGGTACTTGACATCACGGATGAAGCCTGCTTGCCTGAGATTGGTCACCTCAGCATCAATTTGCATTTTGAGATCAGGCCTGAACCTCGATTTCTGCTTGACAGGCCTGACAGAGGGATCGATGCCGAGATGGTGAACTACAACTTGAGGATATAAACCATGCATCTCATGGTAATGCCAAGCAAAGCCATCTCGATTTGCTCGCAAGAATGCAATGAAATTTTCTTTCTCCTCTTGAGACTGATCAAATGCCTCGATATCGCCTACCCGGATCTAGGTGATCGGGTGACAAGTCTCCAGTTCGGAAGACCCAAGACTGAGATCTCTCTCTCGAGAACCTTGTTGGTAGAACAAGGGTAGGTGCTCAATTAGTGAGAGAGGAATTTGATACGTAAGGTGGGGACCAACCTTAGCTGGGTCCGTGACTTACTCGGGCTGACTCGCACGGGCGCCATCTTAGGTCATGAAGTAAATATCCCCAGCTGCTTCAGCTGGTTCCGAATCGCCTCCCTTGGCTTGCAATCTCATTGTTTTCTGCACAATAGTATCATGGTTAACTTGCCAGACAAGTGGGCCGAAGGACCCACTGTTGTCTTAAGGTAACGCACATTCATGGGAAGTTAGGGTGATGAAGAAGAGAGTTTGAATAAAGAGGGAAAAGAGACGAGAACTTGATAACGGGACGAGACTAGCATGATAGCTGGACGAGCACAGTGACTGACTCAGAGTGGTAGCAAGATGAGCACGGTAACTTGGACCGGAACAACGATAATAGTACTCAAAACCAAGGTCGATATGACTATCCTAATGTGGTGTGGCAGCAAGATGGGCATGGTACTCAGAACCAGCACGACGGTAATACTGCTCGACAGCCAGACCGTTACGACAATTCTAAATTGAGTCTACCCTTTAGTCAAGCGAGAATGATGCAAAAAGAGAAGAAAAGAAGGGGCGAGATGACGAAGAGTGAGGATCCTAACAGAATTAGGCATCGCCACTCAGCCATGGAGAAACAATGTCGCGGCCCTTGGACAGCGCTGGATACTGCTACTCATGGCTAGAGGGCGAGCAGTGAGCTACATACGGTGTTAGGCATCCCCGTTGTCAACATGGGATAGCATCACTTCCCTTCACGGGTGGCAATAGCCTCTTGTGAAGCGCGCGATGATAGCCTCTTATGAAGTGCACTGCGATAGCTCCTTATGAAGCACACAGTGATAAGCGTGGGACGAAAGAGAAACATGCAGACGACAATAGGCACCGAGTGCACGAAAGAAGTTTGCAGACGATGATAGGCACCAAGTGCACGAAGGACACCTACGGATGGTGATAGTCATCACCACTACCCTTCAAGGGCGGCGATAGGCATCACTGTCTGCGATAGGCAGAGGGCACGAGAGAAGCCTACGGACAACGATAGGTGTTGCAGCGACCCTTTATGGGCGGCGACAGGCATCGCCTTCTGCGATAGACGTGCAACAGGGGGAGACCCCTATGGGCGACAATAGGCTCCGTCGTCTATGCTCCACACTGAAACGTCGAGGACACATCTGTGGACGATGATGAGAATCGCCATCTGCGAACCTTGCTGAGCGATAAAGATGAACGAAACGAAGGAAAAAGAAGCTCGCGCATGGCACTGTCATCATCATGTGTGACCTATGAAACCACAAGAGGGGTAAAAAAAATAAAGAGGCATGCAGGACACTGCCACTGCCGTGCATGACTTCTGAGAGAAGCTCAGAATGAGGAATAAGAAAGAGAAGAAGAGAGAGAAGAAGAGAGGAAAGACGAGAAGAGAGACAAAGATATTTACCTTAAGCCGAAGGGTACTATTCCAAAAAATTTTCTTTCCTTCCTTTTTCTCTCAAGGCATGACCCAACAATGAGAAAATATGAAGATTTTATTAAGCAAAAGTTTGGTCCTTGTACAATGAGAGTATGTGATATATATAAAGCTTTGCACAAACGTGGCTGGATTGATCAAAATTAAACCTAATTATTGAAAATTAATATTTAATTAAATAAAATGAAATAAGAAAATAGGGTGCATAATGACTGATTTGCCCCTTACTAACAATTGAGGAAATTCCAGAATAGTCCCTGTTACTGCCCTAGAATGTGCATGATCTTTTATGGACGATTCGGGGTTGCTTTGGTGCTTGTTTGTCTAAAGACTTATTTTTTTCTTGTAGGGCTCGGTATGGCGATTGATTTGATACCAATCTTGAGCTATGGATAGTGTTTTTAAGCCACGATCATTTGACTTCAAATTTGGATAGATCTTACAAACTTCGGATCGATAGTGTGCTCGTTCCTTGATGTTTTTCTGTGATTTATTTACTGGATCACACTGAGGATGCTGTCACGATCGCGTGGCTACAAACACAGCTCGATTTCGTGCCCGGACGAAGATTTCACACCTTTGTTTTTGTCGAAATCTGAAATTTCGTCACCGAAATTTGCAGCCATTTCATCGGCTTTGTGTGTAAAATCTGACCGTTTATCATGTGTGGAGTTCAGACCAGTGATAGCCATAGACCTTATGCACGCGATCTAACTGGTTTCATGTCGATCGAGGTCACAAGCACCATGATTTGGCCAATCAAGCGACGCATGTCGCTGCTGATTTTTCTACAACTTTCTTCACGGATTGGCAACTTCTCTCTACCTTTTCTTAATTCTTGGGCATTGCCACAGGGTGTGCCACTCATCTTGACGAGACAAATACGTTCAAAGAAATTTGGGTATGATGTGACCTCGGATGAGTGAGATATGAGCATCGCAAGTCACTGTTCGTGACTACCCCTTTAATGGTGATTACTTGCAGGGTGACCGCATGGGAATAGTGTGCGGCCCCTCCTGTCTTGATCTTTCACCCTTAACATCTTTTTGGAGTGTTTGTTTAAGCTAAAATTTGACCGTTAGGGCTTTCAACAGTGCCGGATCTAATGGCAGTGGTCTCATAACTTTTTGAAGCACCAAAAGTAGGGTTCCAGTTGTAGGGGTCCTTTTCAAGGTGCAAGAGGTTGATTCTGCCAAACTTGTTTATCCGTTTGCACTGCCTTAGACATGTTGGAATGCGACAAAACTTGGCAGAAGACTTTTTGGTGTCCTTATGAAGGTCTTAGCTAGTTTTGGGGCCATTATGAGACTGTCGAAATTTCCACTATTTGTCAGGCTTTTTTGATCGACTTCTCTTTTTATTCTGCATCAGGGACTCATGGTGCTAAAAAATGTCTTCAAACAAGACATATTCGTCGAGATGAAAGTGGGTTTGGGGTTGGCTTTGTCTCCTAGATTTATCTCCTCAAGCTCATCAGTTGTGTCTTGACCTCCTTCTTCTCATTCGTTTGTGGCTTCTAGCAACTCTTCATCACTGGCTTCGGAATCTTCTCATTAACCTCAAGGGTAGAGACCCATGATCCGGACATCTTTGCTTCCAATAGAGCTTTAGGGTAGGTCATGATTTCTACACCTTTCTTGAACTGGGGCGCAGATGGGTCGACCTCAAATATGGATGGTATATGAGGCTGCAGGAATTTGAAAGTTAAAGGGAAGTTGAGATTCAGCGATTGTGAGCTAGAGGCACCCTCATATGAATCTCTTAGTCTTTGTATGGGTGTCTGAAGTGTTTGCCCCGTGCTGGGTGATGCTTCTGAGCTTTGTACCATGTGGCAAGCTTCCTAAGAATAGAAGCTTTGCTCTCTTGATTCTTTCAGCCTCTGCTCAAAGTCGGTCTCAGGAGGCCACTGAGGTTTCTTTGGTTTTGACCTCTTGTGCTTCTTTGTAGAATAATATGGGTCTGGCTTAGCTCGAGCCACCAGAGTGTCAGCAACTGTCAAGAATCCAGCCACTGGGTTAGCATATTTTCAAGCACCTCCGGTGTGTCCTGCTTATATTGGTTCCTTCAAGCTCTCTGTCAAGAGCCTCGAAGTCTGGACATTTCAATGTTGTACCTGCATGAGACATAGAAGAGGGAGGATAAGAAGGCGAAGAAGAAGGGGAAGAAAGAGAAGGGTCAATAAGTGAGGGACTTTTAAGGTCCTTTCCCTCATTGGACTGATCTGGGCAACGTTTTACATCATCGTCAAGGTTGGACGTGTGCAGGGAGTCTTTTAGGTCTCTCCCCTATTTAGACCATTGAGGAGTACTTTTAACATCGTCACCCTCATTGGATGTGCCCCGAGTAAGAGATGGTTCAAGGGTATCCTCTTGATGAGACGAAGGTATAAGCTCGGTGGCTACCGGGATAAAGTCTTGTAAGGTCGGCAAAGGAGGAAGAGGCCTGAGAAATTTTGGCTCAACCGGTGGTTGAGGAACTTTGTTCTTCTGACGAGCAACACTTGGTGCTCATCTTCTTCTAGTCGCCTTTGGAGGTGCTTGGTCTGTCTTGCTAGCTTTGTGAACAGTCCTAGCTTGACGAATGTCTTCTCGCTTCAAAGACTTGAGCCTGCTCTTCCCGTGAAGGACTTTCCATGGTTGGGAAGTCAAGGGTTCAATTGGATTAGAGGCTTCATCATGGGAGTCTTGTACTGAGACACTCTCTTGAGTGGAAGTGTCGACTTTTGGGTGTTCTGCATAAGCAATGTGACCTGCCTGGACTTTTTCCACAACCACAGCTTCAAACCCATAACATTCGTTCAGCTCATGGCCCCATATCTAATGGTATGGGCACTAGTGATTCTCAATCCCTTGAGCGAGCTGCTTGGGCTGCCTTGCCGGCTTAGGAGTGACGAGTCCTTGCTGGAGCATCGCCTCAAACAGGGCTAGAAGAGGGTCCGAATTATAATTCCGGGGTCTTGGGTCAGAAGGTCCTCTTGTACCAGTGGAGGAGAGACTTGAGGATCCTTGTCTGGAACGTCACCAACTTCATGGCCTCTCTGCATTTTCTTTGCTAATAGGTTGTGGAAGTCAGAGCATTCACTCAAGTCATGCCCCCATATCAGACGATATGGACACCAAAGACTCTCAGCTCTTTGAGCCTAGCCATGGGTTGTCTTATTGGTTTTGGCGTGATGAGGCCTTCTTGAAACATCATGGCAAACAAGACGCAAAGGATGCTGGGTGCCTCATCTTCATCCTGAATTGTCACTACATGGGACGCTTCTACTGCCCCGAATGCTTTCTTGAGTTCTTCTAACTTGATCTGACCCTTTTGGATCAGAGCCTCGATGAGATATTTAAGTGTGTAGAATTATTCTGTGGAGTGGTGTACCATTCGATGATAAACGCAGTATCTTGCCAGCCTATTGACACCAGCTTGATATGGAAACTTGATCTCAGGCAGCTCAATCATGTTATGTTCCATAAATAGTCGGAGCAATGAAGGAAACACATTCCTTTTCAAAAGGATAAACCTTATTTTGATGTCTGGTCCAATAGTCATCTAGATTAAGGTTTGCAGGTGGTGGTACCCGATTTATGACGGCTGCTGTTTGCCTATCTGAGCTGCTTTCTTTGCTGTTCTTACCCCTTTGGAGAGGTCCAAAGTCTGAGAGGCGGCTTTCTTTGGATCATTGACGGTAACAGCTGCACTGATTACCCCTTTTGGTTGGTTGCCCCGGGTGTTGGTCGGAGAACTACATTGCTCCGGTTGTTTCTCAAGCTTGAAGACTGTTGTCGTGACCTACCATGGTGGCGTGACAAACTCTCTATGCGAACTGACTTAAAGATCAGCTTTGACATGGAGGTGAGGTTGGAGGCCTCAACATGTAGAGCTATCTCAGGTCACAGGTTTCGCACACAGGTTTGAACTGCTTCCTTCTCAAGCGTGGGATTGGGATGGCGAGCGGTCAAATCTCTCCACCTTGCTATGAATTGATCGCCATGTTCATCTGGTTCCTTGGTCAAGGTGAGAAGTTCAATGGTTTGGACCTCTCTCTTGACCTCATAGAAGCATTGGTGGAATAGTTTCTCCATTTCCTCCAAAGTATGTACTGAATTTGAGGGAAGCCGAGCATATCACTTAAAGGTCGGGCCATCTAGAGATTCAATGAACTGATGGAGGAGGAGCCTCCTTTCAACTGTCATCTCTCGACATGCCACTTGGAAGTGGGTGATATGCTGGGGCGGGGATGTTGTATCATTGAACAGGGGAAACTTCCCTTTCTTATAATCTGAAGGAAACGACACCTGCTCAATGTAAGAGGGGTATGGCTTCTGGTAAAGCTTTGCACCATGTATTCTAGAGATTTGTCTGCTCTTTTGGCTATGAATCACCATAGGATCGGTGTCTGCCTGTAAGACAGGGTGAAAGATAGAATCGTCCTGTGAGGCAAGAAGAGGAGGTTGCCTTGGAGTTGTATCATTTGACTGATGGGAATTGACCTCATGGTTAGCCGACTGTCGTGCAGCCTCCGTACGATCAATCTTTTCCATCATTGCTTGCACCATTTGTTCCAACCTTTCCATGCGAGCTTCCTGAGAGTCGTCAGGTTCGTTTACAACCATGATGCTGATCGTTTCTCCTAGGAGATCAGCTTTAGGTGTGGCTGAAGGCTTCCGTGCTTGACGAGTCATATGTGAAAAATCGGTCAGTAAGGGCTCACCATGCCCCGACTAGACTCGACTCTTGTATGCCGAGCGGGTAAGGATCGGTTCTCGACTGTCTTGGGACCGTTGCTGATGGGTGGTCAGGTCATCTTCTATGACACTGACCATGGCTCATGATTCTCACACCTCTTCTTCAATCTCTGTGATTCAAAGAGGGTAGAACGGATTTTGAGGGAGGAGACCCTTGGAGTTGGGCGCCCCGACTTTTCTGGTCGGTTCCTTAATCATAATGTGTAGCCCTCTGTCTTGCTTGAGCTTTAGACTGCGATCGACCTCTCTCTAGAACTAAGATTGGGGTCAAGGTTGACCCATCGTTTTAGAGCATAAGGGATTGGTATCCATATGATAGGGCAGCGCATGTAGACCATGGACAAGGGCCAGCTAGGACTGTTGCCTTGGAAGTTGTACAGGTTTATCAATCATCAAGCTTTTGCCCCGAACTCCTTTGTGGGATCTAGAGTCATAGCCAACCTGATGGGGTTGACTGAGGATGGTACTCTTAGGGAAGATCTTCGAGTATCAGGTCTAGAGGTGTCTGTCAGAAGGAGAAAGGGCAGGAGAAGAAGGGACCGGCTCCTGACAGGTGCTAAGTTGGGAGCAAGCAGTGGCCTGGGAAGGTGGCACGTGTACACCCCTTGAAGTAGCATTCCGGGTGACTTGGGTTGGCGCAGCAACGGTGTTGCCCCAAACAATGGGATGCATATGCATGCACACAGGTTTCGGCCAAAGGAGGCCTGATCCTGAACGCTAACTCTAAGTAGCACAAGGGCTACCCCGATGTGTAAGTCGAGTGGATGGCACATGAGCCTTAGTGTGTGCGTGAGGTGGAGGCCCCAGGGTCCCCTCCTCAATGTGTTGAGTCTCTAATCATAGAGACTCGAGTTGGTGCAGGAACGTGGGGGGTGGCCTTGTGGCGACCCACAGAAGCAACAACAACTTCCTTACCTTTTGTAAAAAGGGACTGAGCAGCCTTCCAGCATACCTTGAAAATACAATCAACAAGTAACTTGCCGGTGACAAGGTGCATGCTGTGGGTGAAAGCAAACGTGATGCGGTGCGTTAGTGGAAGTTCCACCAGGGCAAGGAGATGGTGAGTTAAGGACTTTTAAATCCCTTTTAGTGTCAATCCAGGTTAAGACCTTGGAGCAAGACATTGGCTCTTTGCTCAAAAGAAAAGTCGAGAACAGAGTTTGAGGAACTTGTTCCCAGGGGAAGCTCGTGAATGTGGAGATGAGAAAATCCCCGATCTAGATAAAGGAGTTGAAGAACCTAGAAGCCATGTGGTGTGTGAAAACAAAAAAACAAAGGAGAAACTAGCCAAACAAGGATGATTCGAAGAAGGGGTAGTAAGTCTCTAGTGAGTCGCCAAGGTGTTAGCTGCCTCAATCTCACCTCGATCTCTCCCTCCGAATCTGGATGAATTGGCGGCACGTGTCTCGAGTTTTAGAGGAACCCGGGACTTTGAGATCGCTCTCTCAAAAACCTTGCTTAAGAGCAAGGGCAGGTATACCAACCGTTGAGAGAGGAATTTAAGGTTGGTTTGGGACTTACTCAGGCTGGCTCACGCGGGTGCCCTCTTAGATCACGAAGAAAGCCCCCTAGTCTTTCAACTGGTTCGAAATCGCCTCCCTTGGTGTGTATTATTTTATTTCTGCGATCACACACACACGGTTAATTTTTCAAGACAAGTGGGCCAAAGAACCCCACCATGAGAAAAGGGATGAGATGATGGTTGGGAGAAGGAAGAAGAGAGAAGAAAAGAAAAGAAAGAGACATTTGACCTGGTGACTAGCCTAGCACAGTGGTTAAATTGGCATGATGATTGACCTGACGTCGTAGCAAGACAAGAACGTGAACCGGCACAGTGGAAGTACTACTCGATGATAGAACATCGACACCGACCAGTCTGATACAACAGCTAGTTTGACATGGCAGCAAAACATGCACGGTAATTTAGACCGGCACATTAGCAATACTGCTCGACGACGAGATTGCCGTGACAGTGCTAGACTTGTCCCTTAGTCAATTAGAGAGGAAGAGGAGGAAGAAAGAGAAAGAAGAGAGATAAGAAAAGTAGAGAGATAAAGGACGAGAAGAAAAAAGATAGGAGAAGAGGAGAAAAGAGAAGAAGAAGAAGAAATGAATTGAGTAGAGAAGAGAAAAGAAGAAGATGTGAAGAGAGGAGACGAGAAGGGGGAAGAAGAGGGAAATCAGAAGAAAAGAAGAAATAAGAGAAGAGCGAGAAAGAAGAGAAGAGATAGAAAGGAAAGAGAGGAGATGAGAGAAAAGAAGAGAGAGAAAGAAGAGAAAAGATAGAAAGGAAAGAGAGGAGAAGAGAGAGAAAAGAAGAGAGAGAAGAGAGAAGAGAAGAGAGAGAAAAGAAGAGAGAGAAAGAAGAGAAAAGATAGAAAGGAAAGAGAGGAGAAGAGAGAGAAAAGAAGAGAGAGAAGAGAGAGAAAAGAAGAGAGAGAAGGGAGAGAAAAGAAGAGAGAGAAAGAAGAGAGAATGAAAAGAGAGAAAGAATAGGGGAGAAGTGAGAAAAGAGGAAAGATAGAAAAGAAGAGAGAAAAGAAGAAAAGAGAGAAAAGAGGAAAGAGAGAAAAGAAGAGAGATAAAAGGAGAGAGAACAAAAGAGAGAAAAGAGAGAAAAAAGAAGAGAGAGAAAGAAGAAAGGTGAGAGAAAAAGAAGGGAGACAGAAGCATGGACGACGATGGGATTCCACCGTCCATGACAAAGGAGAGAGAGAGAAGAGGGGAACATGGACGGCGATGGGCTTTCGCTGTCCATGATAGAGAGAGAGATAGGAACAAGAAAGAGAGAATCACGTGCGCCATTAGGCATCGCTGCCCGTGCCGTAAGAAACTCAGACACAACTCGGCCCTCCATTCAAGAAAGGGCTTGGTTTAGTGTCCTCATCAAAGAATGAAGAAAAACATGTTATGCGCGGTGATGAGCATTGCAGTGCACAACGTGGGAAAGGGGAAATTTGGACAGAGGTTCGGCCTGCCACTCGGGTTAAGGCCTGGCTCACTATGTATATTTCCAAAAGATAAGAGAAGGATGAGATTGTCATGCTCGACGATGAGCATGACCTTTCAGGCATGCCCACCCTTATAATTCCATTTTTTCTCACGGTACCCTTCAGGTTTTCACCGTGCCTGGGTTTTTATTTTAATGAAACTCTCTTACTCATGGTTTCATGACCATGCCCATCCATCATTTTTACTCATGGTTTTCCTTGTCCAGGTATACACCATGCCCGTTCTCTTTTTTTCTTTTTTTCTTTTTCTCTTTTTTTTTTTTTTTTTTTGTGAAGGTGTGTTTAGAGTCATGCCTTCGAGACCTGTGTGAAGCCTTTTAACGTCATGCGGCCAGTACGTGCACTATAATTTAAGGTCGTATAGCTAGACCATGGTGGTGATGAACGACAGTCTGTGGAGGCCACAGAGTGAGTATGGTGGTGGTTTGACTCACTTTTGGGGAGATGGCATGAGATGCATGGCGCATGGATGGAAGGTGGAAAGTGGTGGCCCACTAGTTAACGGCGGGTATGGATGGCAGGATGGGTTACCGTTTGTGAGCACGAATGAGACTCACTCGGGAATGATCGAGGGTAATGAAGTGAATGGGTTCGCTGGGAAGTTGATGAAGGAGGTTTGCGCACACGGACGGGTCGGTTAGGGAAGGTGTGCGTGAAGACGCATGTAAAGGGCGTGTGCACATGTGTGGGGGCGTATTTAAGGTCATGCCTCCTGGGCCTAGGCAAAGCAGTTTAATGTCAAACGGCCAAGACATGCACTATGGTTTAAGGTCATATAGCTTTGGATCATGGCTATGCAGTTTAAAGTCATGCAGCTAGGACCATGCAACTTAAGGGCGTGCAACTAGACCTCCACTACAGTTTAAGATCCTATAGTTTGGACCATGACTATGCAATTTAAAGTCATGCAGCACGAACCATGCAGTTTAAGGTTATACAACTAGACCTACACTATAGTTTAGGGTCATAGGGTTTGGACCATGGCTATGCATTTTAAGGACATGCAGCTCGGACCATGTAGTTTAAGGTCGTGTAACTAGACCTCTTCTACAGTTTAGGTTCATATATTATGGACCATGCAGTTTTGGGTCATGGATCTAGAATGTGCATGTGTAGTTTAAGGTCATGCAGCATGAACCATTGTGTGGGTCGCCATGTAGGTGAAGCTCCATGGGGAATAAAAGCATGTATGACAATCTGACTCCTTGAGGATAAATTAGTTAAGACCATACACAAGCAGTGGTCTTAAATGGTGACCCGATGAGGGATGGAAAACAAAAGTGGACTTCACTAGGGATTAGGGTGCAAGTGTGACTAACTAGGGTGAAAGTTAAGACTCTATAGATCATAAGCTTATGGAAGTAAACCCAACTCCCTGGGGATAAGATGGGAAAGGGTTTGAGTGAGGATAATGACTTGGTGTGAAACAGACCCATTGGGGATTGAAGAGGTAAGCATGACTCTTTTTTGCATACACCTAACTCCACTGGAGATGATAGGTTGTAGGGTAGGTGTAACTCCTACTGGGGATGTTGGTAGAACACCCACGGCGGTAGCAGGGCCTAGCGTAAGGGCACGCAGGTTGGTAGCACATGCACGGCATTAGCATGAGGAGCGTAACACACACAGCGCTGACCTTGAACGACTCTAGGCACCAGTCACACGGACGATGAATGCGTAGCATTGGGCACAAATTACACAAATGGCGCTGGCTACAAGTTACACAGATGACGTTGGTCATAAGTTACACAGACGACATTGGTCACAAGTTACATAGACGATGTTGGTCTCAAGTTAGACAGATGTCGTTGGTCACAAGTTACACAGATGGCGCTGATCACAAGTAACACAGACGGCGCTGGTCACAAGTTACACAGATGGCGCTGGTCACATGTTACATAGGCGATGATGACCTGTGTTCGGGCCTTGGGACTGAGCTCGACCCTGTCCTGATCCATTTGACTCTTGGTGCTGCGTGGGCGGCATTAAACCTCAATTCGAGCCTTAGGTCTGAGCCAGAACCGGTCCGACCCATTGTCGTTTGGCCAACATTCCTAGTTTGTGAGGGGTACTTCAAGGAAACGTCATCTATATAAGGGGGTAAACCCCTTCTTTCCACCATTTTACTGAAGGTTAAGCTTCAGTAAGTTTTAAGAAGTGAGAGGGAGAGACTTCTCGGCTAAGGGACTTCGGCGAGATCACAAAGCTCATAAGCGGTTGCTACAAGTCCGGTAAGAATTCTGGCAAGAAAGAGAAAGCTTTGGCTAGGCAGACATAACACCGGCAGGGATTTTCGGGGCTCACTATTGCCGAAGTTGAGGGAAGCAAGCAGTCTGCCGGTCAACACAGGGATTCAGGTGGTAGTTTTGAAATACCGAAGAAGAGGAAAAAGGGATCCATTTGCAATAGGGTGCTGCCACAGACTTCCAACGGTTTTACAGTGGTTTGAAGGAAGGAAAGAGGTTCACCAGTGGGTTTCCAATGAGTGGAGAGGTTTCCCGACGAGAAGCCGGAAGGTCGTAGGGCAGCGAACAGTCACTGACAGTAGGTGAAGGGTCATAAGGCATCTGAAGAGTCACGAGAACTAACGGGTCGTGGGAACTGAAGGATCATTGGTATTAGAAGGGGCATGAATAACCAAAGGGGCACGGGGACCGAAATGTCACAAGGAATTGAATAATCACTGGGGAAATGAAGGGTCATAGGGCGTTCGATCGGTCACAGTCCAACACATGCGGCGATACGTTGCACATGGCGCTCATCATGAGAGACGATAACCATACTCCCATGCTCACTCGGCGATCGTTTCATGGACAGCGGCAAGTCATACACTGCTGTGGTCATGCTCGACGATGAGTTGCGCACGGTGATTGTTGCGCATGGCATTGAGTAATGCGCGACGATGGTCACGGACGGCTCTAAGTCATACGTGGGAATGATCACACACGGCGCTGAATCGTGCGCGATGATGATCATGGACGACGCTATGTCGTGCGCCGTGATGATCATGCACGGTGCTGAGTTGTGCACGATGATGATCATGCATGACGATGACTCGGGTAGGCCAAGCATGGAGTCCAATGGTAAGGGCCGGCTTATGAAGTCTGTTAGAAGTCAAGTCCTCCAGCACTACAGTGAACTCCATGTTGTTCTATGGAAGGGTGCTCACTATGAAGAGGGTGTGCTCTCCATCATAGGTCAGTTCCTTGCCAGAAGGGTCTACTTTGTATGTTTGATAAAGTAGATCTAAAACCCTTCTACCCTCCTGATACAGGAGCGACTTTTTGGCATGTAACCGTCCTCTTTTCCTTAGATGCAAGAGCAACGCTGGAGGTCAATTGCTTTCTTTTCCTCAAATGCAAGAGCGACGCTTGGGGTCAACTGCCTTCTTTTCCTCAAATACAAGAGCAACACTTGGGGTCAACCGTCTTCTTTTCCTCAGATGCAAGAACGACATTCCGATGCAGATACTCTCTTTTCTTCTGACGCGAGAGCAATACTGCATGATAGATTTGTAACCTCCCTAATAATGGGCTTTTTGGCTTGTAACTCTTTCAAATGCAATAAAAGGAGTCAAAATTCATTTTAACTGCCTTGCTTCATCTTTTTTTCTCTCTTTTTGCTTTTTTTTTTTTATTAGCTTTTTTTTTTTTATTATTCTTACTTCATTTTTTGCTGAATATTGAGTCTTTTGAGAGCGTATCAAGGATAGTACTTCTTTAGATATCTCCCATTGATGGGGGGCATTGCCTCCTTGCCATCGGGATGTTCCAGTATGTAAGCCCCATTTGACGAGACTTTCTTGACTATGAAGGGCCTTCCCATTTAGGTTCAAACTTCCCTTTGTGCCGCCCATGCATAACAATTGGCCTTTTGACGGCTAAAACCAGATCCCCACGGGTGAATGAACGGATTTTGATACTGACTTCCTTAAAATGTTGCACAGGGTCTTATTGAAAGCCTCAGCTAATCCGTTGGCTTGAGGGTGGTACATAGTTGAGTACTTCCATTCAAAACCAAACTGATAACCAAGCGATCAATGTGATGACGTCTGAATTGAGGGCCGTTGTCAGATATAATATGATCAGACACCCCAAACCGGTATATGATGTGATGGTGCATGAAATTGGCCGTTGTAGCCTAAAAAACATGCTTGAGTGGGACCGCCTCAGCCCATTTGGAGAAATAGTCCGTTGCGACAAGAATGAAGACATGACCCATTGTAGAAGGAGGGTAGATAGGTCCTACAATGTCCATACCCCATTATAAAATGGGCCATGATGCCACTGTAAGGACTCTGGGGGCTGATGAATGAGTCTCGAATGCATTTAGCACACTTGACACTTCTTGACATAGTTTAAGGAGTCGGCAGTCATCAAAGGCCAATAATACCTCAATCTATGTATCCGTTCATAGAGTTTAGGGCCGGACTGGTGCAATCCACAGATGCCTGAATGTACTTCTTCCAACACCTTATTTTCCTCTCATGTGTTTACACATTTGAGAAGGATACCGTCGAAAGACCATCTGAAGAGAGTACCTCCTTCAAGGAGAGTGTACTTGGTAGACATCTGATGCACATTGTTAAGCGCAGCACGATCTTTAAGGAGTCTACCGTGCTTTATAAAATTAATGATGGGCTCTCTTCAATCTTTTACTTGCTCGACTTTCTCACATATTGGATCGAAGAACTCCAGTTCCCGTGTTTCAACCTTAGTTCCTTGACTCCATGCCATTTCATGTTTGATCTTAATAACTTCTTTAGCTGATAGACGTGCTCTGAATGGATAAGGTGGGCATTCGAGGAAGAGATTTCTCTCATCATCCACATCTACCTCTGTTCTCAGTTCAATGTGTCTCCACTCTGCCAACCAGACATGCGTGGGCCCTAGTGAGGACAATTGAATTGTAGCCCGAGTTTTACGAGTGCATCAGCTTGCGAGTTTAACCTCCTGAGAGTATAAGGCTTGAGTGTGTCTTTTCTCATGTCATAGACTCCCTTAAGCTGTAGTATCACCAACTCAGAGTCGCCATAAATTTTGAGCTGCTCCAAGTCTAGATCGAAGGCTATCTCCAACCCAATTATAAGGGCCTGATATTCTGCCTCGTTATGGGAACCAATCTCGGTGAGAGACAATGATAGAGGAAGTACCCCACCTTTTGGAGTCATGAATACCACTCTAGTGCCTCCTCAATCAGATTGGAAGGCTCCATTGAAATACATCTCCCAAGCGTGAGCAAGCTCTGTACAGAATACTTCTTCACCAGGGAGGTCATTTGATAAGGGAGATTCTATCCGTACAGGATGTGCTGTCAAAAAATTAGCTAGGGCTTGACCTTTGACGGCCTTTTGTGGTACATATGTGATGTTGAATTCCATCAGCAATAATGCCCTCTTAGCAAGGCGCCCCGATAGGCATGAGCGCGTCATGAGAAAATTTATAGGATCTAATTTTGATATAAGTTTCACTTCGTGACCGAGCATGTAGTGGTGAAGCTTTTGTACTGTGAAGATCAGGGCCAGGCACATCTTCTAGATAGGGGGATAATTCTTCTCGGCCCCTTACATCCTGTGGCTGAGATAGTATAACGTTGTCTCTTTCCCTTCGTCATTGTTATGTGCCAATAACGCCCCAAGTGACTCGTTCAAGATAGTCACATAAAGGATGAGAGGTTTTCCTAGCACCGGTGTAGAGAGCACTGGAGGATTAAGTAAATATCACTTGATGTCATCAAGAGCCGCCTGACATGCTTCATCCCAGATGAATGGGGTATCCTTCTTCAAGAGGGGTGTAAAAGGCTTACAACGACCTGAGAGGTTTGAGATGAACCTGTGGATATAAGTCAGCTGCCCTTGGAGGGATCGCAACTCTCACAATGTTGTTGGTGACAGCATTTCCTAGATCGCCTTGATCTTAACTGGCCCAACTTTCAGCCCTCAGGGTCTAATAATGAACCCCAAAAGCTTTCCTAAATACATGCCAAAAACGCATTTTAGCAGGTTCATTTTGAGCTGATGAAGGCGTAACCATTCGAACACCTTTTCAAGGTCTCTCATATGAGAGTCTTTCTCTTCGGATTTCACCACCAAATCATCCACATTACATTTCACCTGTTTGTGTATCATGTCCTTGAAGATGGTCATAATTTCTCTCTGATATGTAGCACCGACATTCTTCAATCTGAAAGGCATCATTGTGTACCAGAAGACCCCTTTTAGTGTCAAGAATGCGGTGGCATCCTCATCTTTTGGTGCCATTCGTATTTGATTATAACCAAAGTATCCCTCTATAAAGGAGAATATCTGAAAATGAGACGTAGAATTAATGAGCATTTCCGTGAACAGCAATGGGAAGTCATCCTTCGGGCAAGCGGTATTCAGATCGCAGAAGTCAATGTAGACCCTAATTTGGCCATTCTTATTCTTGACTGGGACAACATTTGCTAACCAATTTGGGTACTTGACTTTGCGAATGAAACCCACTTGTCTGAGCATGGTCACTTCTGCATCTATCTGCATTTCGAGGTAAGGCCTAAACATCTTTGATTTCTTCTTAACAGGTTTGACGAATGGATCGATGTCAAGACGGTGGACTGCAACTTGAGGATGGAAACCAAGCATCTCATGGTAATGCCAGGAAAAGACATCTCGATTTTCTCGTAAGAAGGCAGTAAAATTCTCTTTCTCTTCTGACGACATATTTACCGAGAAGAAAGTTGGCCTGGGGTCAGCTCCGTATCCTAAATTTATCTCCTCAAGCTCATCAGCTGTGGCTTGACTGCCTTCTTTCCATTCTTCTGGGGCCTCTAGCAACTCTTCATCATTGGCTTCGAAGGACTTCTTGTTAACCTCTAGTGAAGATACCCGTACTCCTGTCATTTCTTCTTCTTGTCAGGCTTTGCTATGGAACATGGTTCTTGCATCCTCATCTTACTTGTCGACAAAAGGATCAACATCTAGTAGAGACGATGTATCCGGTGGAGATAATTCACTTTGAGGTACATAGGACGGTTGCGACTCAGTGACTGTACAGACAACCAATGCCTCATGAGGATCTTCTCGATGTTCTCCTGTATCCACCATAGGCCTACGTAATGTTGTAGGTTGTGGAACATGAGGTGGTTGAGTATATGGGACCAGAGGCATCCCAGGAAATTAGAGGATGGGTGGATTATCCGGTGTATTTGGGTGAGGAAGGAGCCTAGGGAGCTAGAGGATGGGTAAATTGTTTGAAGTATATGGGTGAGGGAGAAGTGATGGACCAATAAACTTTAAGATTCCTAGCTTCTGAGGTGGAGGTTGCAGTGTTTTTCCCAACCTCAGATTCATTTGCCCCGTGCTAGGTGATTCTTTTGAGATTTGCAGCATGTGACAGATTTCTTGAGAATAGAAGCTCTGCCCTCTTGATTCTCTTAGCCTCTGCTCAAAGTCGTACTCAGGGGGCTACTGGGGTTTCTTCGGTTTTGACTTCTTGCGCTTCCTAGTAGAAGAGGATGGCTACGCCTTAGCTCGAGCCGTCAAGGAGTCAACAACTGTTCAGAATCCAACTGCTTGGGCTAGCATCTTTCTTGGTCATCTCTGATGCGTCCTACTTATATTGGTTCCTTCGAGTTCTCTGTCAAGAGCTTCAAAGTCTGGACATTCCAAAGTTGCACCTGCATGAGACATAGAAGAGGAAGGGGAGGAAGAAGAAGAAGGAGAAGAAGAAGAAGAAGAAGAAGAAGAAGAGGGGTTAGTAAGTGAGGGACTTTTAAGTTCATTTCCCTCATCGAACTTATTTGGGCAGCTTTTACGTCATCAACAGAGTTGGATGTGTACATGGAGTCTGTTAAGTCTTTTGACTACTTAGACCGTTGGGGGTGCTTTTAATGTCTTCACTCTCATTGGACGTGCCATGAGCAGAAGATGGCTGAGGGGTGTCCTCCTAATGAGATGATGAAGGAAGGATGATTGCCCTGGGGATGAAGTCATGTAAGGTCGGCAATGGAGGAAGAGGTCTGAGAAATTCTTGCTCAATGGGTGGTTGAGGAATTTTGTTTGTCCGGCTGGCATCCCTTCGTGCCCGTCTTCTCCTAGTTTTCATTGGAAATGCTTGATTCATCTCGCTAGGTTTGTGAACAACCCTAGCTTGAGGAACCACTTCTCACTTTAAGGACTTGATTTTGCTCCGCCCGTGGTGGACTATCCATGGCTGGGAAGTCGAGGTTTCAACAGGATATAAATCATCATTACCAGAATCTTGCGTTAGGAGGCCCTCTCGCACCGGTGGAGCAATAACTTGGGGATATCCTTCTGAAACGTTACAAGATTCTTGGCATCTCTTTATTTTCTTCCCGATTATGTCGTGGAAACTGGAGCACTCGCTCAGGTCATGGTCCCATATCTGATGGTATGAGCACCAATGGTTCTTAGTTTCTTGAGCAAGGCATCAGGGCTTCCTTGCAGACTTTGGTGTGATGAGGCCTTCTTGAAGCATCATGACGAAAAGGCACGAAGGAGATTGGGCGCTTTGTCTTCCTCCTGGACTGTCACTGCGTGGGAAGCTTCTGCTGCCCCAAACGCCTTCTTTAGCTCTTCGAGCTTTATTTGACCCTTCTGGATCAGAGCTTCGATGATGTCTTTTAGCTTATAGCATTCCTGTGTGGAATGGTTTATCCTTTGATGATAAGCATAGTAGTTTGCATGGGTGTCTAGTTCAGCTTGATCAGGGAAATTGGTCTCAGGAAGCTCGATTAGGGAACTTGGTCTCAGGCAGCTCGATCATGTTATGTTTCAGTAATAATCATAGTAGTGCAGGGACCCATTCTTTTTCAAAAGGGTAGAATTTATTCTTATGCCTAGTCCAATAATCAACTCGATTAAGGTACACAGGTGGGGGTACCCGGTTGTATGATTGTTGTTGTTTGCCTGCTTGAGACGCTTTCGTAGTGCTTACCCCTTTGGAGAGGTCCAAATTTTGGGAGGGGGCCTTCTTTGGATCATTAACAATGAAAGCTGGGCTGATTACTCCTTTCTATTGGTTGCCTCGGGCATTGGTTTGAGCTACCATTACCCTAGTTGTTTCCTGAGCTTGCAGACTGTTGTTGTGACCCGCCATGGTGGCATGACAGGCTTTCTATACGAACCGACCTAGAGTTTAGCTCTGACATGGAGTTCGAATTGGAGTCCTCAACGTGTAGAGCAATTCAAGTCGCATGTTTCACGCACAAGTTTGAACTGCTTCCTTCTCAAGCATGGGATTAGGATGGCGAGCAGCCAAATCCCTCCATCTTGCTATGAATTGATCCACAGGTTCATCTGGTTCTTGAATTAAGGTGAGGAGTTTGATGGTTTGGACCTCTCTCTGGATCTCATAGAAGCGTTGGTGGAATAGTTTCTCCATTTCCTCCCAAGTGTATACTGAATTCGGGGGAAGTCGAGTATACCACTGAAAAGTCGGGCCATCAAGGGTTGCAACAAACTGACAGAGAAGAAGTCTCCCATCAGCCGTTGTCTCTCAACATGCTGCTTGGAAATGTGTGATATGCTGATGCGGGGATGTCGTACCATCGAACAAGGGAAGCTTCCCTTTCTTGTAGTCAGAGGGAAATGGAACCTGATCAATGTAGGTGGGGTACGGCTTTTGGTAAAGTGTTGTACCTTGCATTCTCGAGATCTGTCTGCTCTTTAAGCTATGGGTTACCATAGCATCGATGTCTGCTTGTGAGGAGGAGGAGGCTGCCTTGGAGCTGCATCACCTGAGTGATGGGAGTCGGCCTCATGACGGGATACATTGACTAGGGACTGCATGCTTTCCATGCGATCAATCTTCTTCATCATCACTCGCACCATCTGTTTGAACCTGTCCATGCGTTCTTCCTGGTTGTCATTAGGTTCAGTGACAACCATAATGCTAACCATTTCCTCAGGGAGGTCAGCTTTAGGTGCAGTTGAAGGCTTCCGTGTTTGGTGAGTCATGCCTGGCAGATCAGTTAGTAAGGGCTCAGCATGTCCCGACCGGACTCAAGTCTTATATGCCGATCACGTGAGGACAGGTTGGTTAGGTACCTTGACCTCTCCCTCGGATCTAGGTGATCTGACGGCACGTGTCCTGAGTTTCTGGTGAACCCGGGATTTGAGATCGCTCTCTCGGAACCTTGCTCGAGCGCAAGGGCAGGAATATCAACTAATGAGAAAGGAATTTTAGGTGGGTTCGGGACTTACTCAGGCTGGCTCACATGGGCGCCCTCTTAGATCACAAAGAAAGGCCCCCAGCTGCTTGAGCTTGTTTGGAATCGCCTCCCTTGACTTGTAATCCTCTTATTTTTCTACACAATAGTTCTATGGTCAATTTGTAAGACAAGTGGATCGCAGGGACCCACCTTGTCTAAGGGCAATGCACGTTCACATGAGAAGGCGATGAAGTGCAAGGTTCGGTGAAAGATAGAAAAGAGAAGATAGCTTGATGTAGGGGTGAGACTAACATGACAACCAGAAATTACCAACTAGGAGTGGTAGCATGACAGGCATGGTTCACAGGACCAGCACAGCAGTAATACTACCCAAAACCAAGGTAGTGCATCGGTGATAAGCTAGGTCTACCCTCAGTCAAGTGAGAGGAGAAAGAGGTGAAGAGGAAAGAACGAGACGACAAACAGAAGGGGAAATCCGAACGTCAATAGGCATCATGGTAGGCAATGCAAGGAGACGGCGCATCCCTTGTCGTGATGGGCAATGTAAGGAGACGGCGCTAGCTCCTAACAAGGCACATGACAATAGTTTCTCCTAGGTCCCACGGCGATAGGCACGAGATGCAGGGAGAACGGTAACGAGCACTGAGCACACAGAGGACGCTTGTGGATGATGATAGGTGTTGTCAAAGCCCCTAGCAGAGAGCGATAGGTATCGACGTGTACACTAGACGCGCGACAGGGAAAGACCCCTGTAGGCGACAACAAACCTTATCGTCTGGGTTCTTCACCGAGACATCAAAGCTACGTCTGTGGGTGGCGATGGGTAGCGCCATCTACAGACCTCCCTTGAAGGAAGAAACTGAAGAGTAGAAGGGGAAAGAGACTCGTGCATGGAGCTGCCATCACCGTGCGCACCCTGTGAGACCAAAGGAGAGGCATGCACGGCACTGCCACTACCGTGTATGACCCCTGCGAGGAACTCAGATGAAGAAGGAGAAGAGAGGGGAGAAGAGAGAGAGAAGACGAAAAGAAAAAGAAGAGAGAGAAGGTTTACCTCAAAGCTAGGGGTACTGATCGAAAGTTTCTCTCACCTCACTTCCTCGCTCAAGCATGACACAATAATGGTAAGAAAGAGAAACTTGTATTAGGTGAAAACTCTCTCTTGTGTGTGTAGGCCTCTGTCTCCTCTTTTTTGTGTACCATGATGGTACGTATATATAGAAGTATGCCCCAAACATGGGTGAAAGATCAAAAGTAACCCCAATTGCTGGAAATTAAGATTAAATTGAATTAAAAGAAATTAAAAAATAGGGTGCAAAATAATAGATTTGCCCCCTTCCTAACAAGTTGTTGAATTTCATAATAGTCCCTATGTTGCCCTAGAACTTACGTGATCTTGTATGGCTGATCCGGTGTCGTTTTGATGCCTGATTGATCGTAATATGATTGTTTTCTTGTAGGGCTCGACATGGCAATCGATTTGATACCAAGTTTGAGCCATGGATCGTGTTTTTTATGCACGATAATGTGACTTGAAATTTGAGAAGATCTTGAAACTTTGGATCGGTAGAGTATTTGTTCCTTGATGTTTTTTTGTATTTTCTTAGTTGAATCACACTAAGCATGCCACTACCATCACGAGGCGCCAAACGCAGCTCGATTTCGTGGCCGAACGAAGATTTTGCAAGTTTGGAATTTTGGCTGGAATCAAGGATTCCAGTGAAGGAATTTGTAGTCCGTTCATTGGCTTCGTGTGCAAAATTCGACCGTTAATCATGTATAGATTTTGGGTCAGACATAACCCGAGACCTTACTCCCATAATGGAACTGGTCTCGCATCGATCGGGCTCATAAGCGGTGTGATTTGACCACTCGAGCGAGGCACGATGCTATTGAATTTCCTGCACTTTCTTCATGGATCAACAACTTCTCTCTAGCTTTTCTTTGTGCTTGGGCATCATCACGGGGTGTGCCAAATATCAAATTGCTCGTCTTGACTAGATTAACTTGCTCACCAAATTTGAGCACGATCCGACATAGGACGAGTGAGATATGAGCTTCAAACGTCACTGGTCGTGACTGTCCCTTCAATGGTGTAGTGTTATAGGGTGGCTGCACGAGAAAAGCATGTGGCTTCTCCTGGTTCACTCTTGTACCTATAACATCTTCTTGGAATGTTTGTTTGAGCTGAAACTTGAACCCTAGACGTTTCAACCATTTCGGAACCAATGGTGGTGGTCCCACAATAATTTGATATGCTGGAAATGTGGCTCTAGTTATAGGGGTCCATTTCAGGGTGCAAGAGATCGATTCTGCCGCAACTGTTTCTCAGTCTGCACTACCTTAGACATGTCGAAATGCGACGAAACTTGGCAAGAGACTCTTGAGAGACCTCATGAGGATGCCTTTTCTGGGGTTGTTCTAATACTGTCGAAATTTCCACGACGTGTTAGGCCTTTATTGAGCAGGGGCTCTATGTTGATGAAAAATACCTTCCATCAGCATGCCCCGCCGAATATTGTGCTTCGAGAGAATCGAGAAGTGTAATCATTTGGGAAGTTTGAGGGATCTTTGTCAAAGTCCACATCCTCAAGAGACTCTCTGTGGTTCGGGAGCATGAGGCCTTTGTCAAGATCTCCTCGTACAGAACCAGGCCTTTTTTGAAGGCCAAATGTTACGAACCTTCGATCAATGTTGTTTGCTACTACACCTTGTTTTATTTTGATGCTCAAGGTATCTTCTGAAGGTCCCGTCAAGCGGGGTCCAGTCGGGGGCTTCTGACCCAACCCAAAAGTCTGGTCCCATGTAGGCTAGGGGGTTTGGTGAAGACTGCCCTAAAGCCTGTGGCCTGGCTACTTCAGTTTCTTACCTTTGTGATGGCTCTTAGCATTCTTGAATAGATCGTTTGGTCATCGTCCTCACCCTTAAGACTCTGTTATTGAATTGGGGAGATCTTATGCGGCTCTCACTCCCTGATGAGCCATGAAACTGGGGAGATCTTATGAGGCTCACTCCCTAATGAGCCATGAAACCAGGGAAATCTTATGAGGATCTCACTCCCTAATGAGCCATGAAATCGGGGAGACCTTATGAGGCTCTCACTCCTTGATGAGCCATGTAACCAGGTAGATCTTATGAGGCTCTCACTCTCTGATGAGCCATGAAACTGAGGAGATCTTATGAGGCTCTCACTCCTTGATGAGCCACGAAACTGGAGAGATCTTATGTGCTCTCACTCCCTGATGAGTGATGAAACTGGGGAGACCTTATGTGCTCTCACTCCCTGATGAGCCATGAATCCAAGGAGATCTTATGAAGCTCTCACTCCCTGATGAACCATGATACTGGGGAGTTGGCTGAGGCTGTGGAAGTGCGTCAACCTGCTTTGTCGATCCAAGCGCCCTTTCATGGGTTTTCACTTGAACATGGGAAGTGGTGCTGTGAGAACGGTTTTCACCAACTTCTGTTATTTCTTGGCTCTTTTACCCATGACTTTGTGGTCATGTCCACCCTTTTCATCAATTTTTACTCACGGTGCCTCTTGGGTTTTTCACCGTGCCTGGGTTTCTTTTCCACAGAACTCTTTTACTCATGGTTTCATGACCATGCTTGTCCGTCATTTTTACTCATGGCGTTCCCATGTCCAGGTGCACACCATGCCCTTTTTTTTTTAGAAAGCGTGTTTCAGGGTCGTGCCTTCGAGACACGTGCGAAGCCTTTTAACGTCATGCAGCCAGGACGCGTATTATAGTTTAGGGTCATACAGTTGGACCGTAGCAGTAAGGAATGGTAGTCTGTAGAAGCCACTGAGTGAGTCTGTTGATGACTTTGACTCACTTGGAAGGATGGAATGAAGAGTTGATTGGATGGTAGGGGAAAGGTGGTGACCCACAAACTGATGACGAATATGGATCCCAAGATGGCTTTCCATTTGGTGAGCATCGGTAAGACTCACTGGGGGATGATGAAATATGGTGAAGGTGGCTCGCACACACGAATGGGCTGGCTAGGGAAGATGTGCATGGAGCTGCACGTAAAGGGCATGTGCGCTTAAGTAGGCTCATTGGGGAGAAGAAGAGGGTACGCGCACACAAATGGGTTGGTTAGGGAAAGCGTGCACTAAGATTCACGTGAAAGGGGTGAGCGATTAACAGGGGCATGTTTTAAGGTCGCGCCTCCTAGACCTGGGCAAAGCAGTTTAACGTCATGTGACCAAAACGCGTATTATGTTTTAAGGTCATATAGCTTTGACCATGGTTATCCAGTTATAGGTCATGCAACCAGGATCGTGCAGTTTAAGGTCATGCAACTAGACCTCTGCTATAGTCTAAGATCATATAGTTTGGACCATGGCTATGAAGTTTAGGGTCATGCAGCATGGATTGGGTACGAATCACCATGTCAGTAGGGCTGCATGAGGGGTAGATATATGGATAGCAATCTGACTCCCTAGGGATAAAGATAGTTAAGGCTATACACATTCGAAGAGATGTAGATGAAGGTGGTGACCCTATGAGGAGTAGTAAACAGAAGAGGCTTCACTGGGGATTAGGAGGGCCAATGTGACTCCACGGGGATAATTAATATCGGTGTGCATAGAACTCTGACAGGCCAAAGCACAGATAAACCCCACCATGGGTTGAAGGGGTAAGAATGACCTTAACTCTCTGGAGATGACGGAGTGAGTACCCTTGCATACATCTAACTCTGCCAGGGGTCTAGTTGGAGTTATGCGTATAGACTATTTATCACACTGCGGGTTACAGTTTTAGGGTCTTGTAGCTCTAGTTTAAATTCATACAGTTAGGACCATGCAGTTTGTGTTCGTGCAACTAGACCTATGCTACAATTTAGGGTCCTATAGTTTGGAACAAGGTGTTAAGCCTTCTATTGTCATGCGGCCAGAACCCGTACTATGGTTTAAGGTCACACATTTGGACCATGGTTGTAAGTTTAAAGTCATGTGATAAGGACTTTGCAGTTTAAGGTTGTACAACTAAAACTCCACTACAGTTTAAGGTCATATAGTTCGGACCATGGTCGTGCAGTTTTGAGTCATGTGACAAGGACTTTGCAGTTTTGAGTCAGGTGATAAGGGCTATGGCTATGCAGTTTAGGGTCATGCAGCATGGACTGTGGCAAGGCAGTTTAAGGTCATGCAGCGCAGACTATGGCAGTGCTGTTTAAGGTCATGCAGTGCGAATCGTGGCAGTGCAGTTTAAGGTCAAGCAGCGCAAACCATGGCAATGCAGTTTAGGGTCATGCAGCCTGGACCGTGGAAGTGCAGTTTAAGGTCGTTCAGCACGGACCGTGGTGGTAGCAGTGAGGGGATGTGACTCCATGGGGGAATAGAGCCGTCACCGGAGACTGGGCTCCCTAAGGAGTGAGATTGTGATGCAGGGAGTGAAGTTCCTGAGGATGAGAGACGATGGTCTAAAGGGGAGTGCCAAGGCCTGTTCGTGACACTAAGTGTGGAGTGTCACATTCATCAATAAGACTAGGTGATGCGTTAAGTCCCTTGGTGAAGCGCGCGAGAGTAGCCCTTGACGTTCAGTGCGGCAGTGATTTGTGGACGATACGCGTGACGTTGACCCCTGGACGAGACGCACGGTAACAATCTCTGGATGAGATGCACGACGATAGTCTCTAGTGGAGGCACTTGGTAGAAGTCTTGATGGGGACCCGCGGAACTAGCCATTTGTGAGGCATGCGACGCAAGTCTTGACGAGGTGCGCAGTGATGATGCTTCGGGTCTCGGGCTTAGCTCGCCCCAGCCTCGTCTTATCGCCATCAAGAGCTGGGGATTGGAGCGTCATTCCGTGTTTGTCGAGGGTAGTTTGTGGTATTGCGGGGTATAAAAAAGGGGAGAAACCCCAGTTTACTGTTTTACCAAAGAGTAAAATATTAGAAAGCTTTTTAGAGAGAGAGCCTTCTGGTGATGGCTTTTTGATGAGCACTTCGCTGCCAAAACTTGTATCCTTAGGGATTTTTTGGGGGAGCTTCAAGAGGTGCGAAGTTTTGCAGCGCGATCGCAAAGACTTTTCAGCAAGTGTCGAGGCTTTCTGAGCAAGGAAGAGGGTCTTTCAGGGCCTTACCAGAATTTGTAGAGGTGCCCTGCTGAGGATCGAGTGCTGCTCTAGCCATTCCGCTGCTGAAGTGGAGGTCGCAGAGAGTTTAGAGGGGTCTGTTGGTCCTCTAGTTGTTGGAGGAGAAGGAGAAGGGGCTGCATTGAGCTCACCGAAAACTTAACGGAATTTTGGTGAGCTTTGGTGAATTGTTAAGTGGGAAACCATGGAGAAGGGCAATCTGCAAGGTCTCAGGGAAGTCTTTTGGGGACTTTCAATGGTTTTTGTTAACTTCAGTAACGAGTAGAAGGCAGGGAAGGTTTTCCCAGTAGAAGGAGTGAATTCCCGACGAAGAGGAAGTGACGGTGGGAACCGAAAGGGTTGCAGGATCGTAACGGTCAAGGAGGTGAGGAGTCGTGAGATGGCGAACGGTCCCCCTCCGCACGCGTGGTGACATGCCATGCCGCAAGTGTCAAGTAGCATATTCAGATTTCAAGGGACGCACGTGCAATGCGTGCTGACAAATAGAGCGAGGCATTAATGCGCCTTGGTTCACGGGACGTCGATAGTCCTTGGTTGATAGTAAGATGGTGATTCCCTTCTAGCGGGTAGATGGTGATAGTCCTACTTTTGGATAAGGTCCTCTGACATATGTCTTCTCGACGATCGGCCAAGGCCTCTAAAGCTTCCAAAATGCGGGTTTCTTTCAACAAGGAGCTCACTGTTATTGAGGATGAGGAGCCTCTCGTTACTGAGAATGAAACACGTCTCTCTCCTCAACCTCCTATTTTTGGAAGTGAGAGCGAGTACGACCTGATAGTAATGGGCAATGAGGCGATTCCCCTTCCCACCCTGAGAGGGAGCTGTGCACCTTCTACTCGAAGTGAATTTATCATAGGCTCATCTTTTGTAGTCGCTTCCTTTTTGGGGCAAGTTGTTCATCCCCTCGTTTGGCTCATTTAGGGAGGCTTTGTCGTATCACAGGCTGTGATGCCTTTCCCTACACAAGTTCCTAGGCTCAATCGTTGTAACGCCTCTGAAGACAATGGACATGATCTTCTTAGAGCTGCTTATCAACTTTTTAGCCTGGTTTCTTTCTTCAAGCTGGTCACATTCCCTCTTTTGGTGGAGAGGATGATAGACAACCTTTTAGACTTTAATATCCCGTGTGCAGAATTGTTCAAAGAAAACGCGACTAAAGTAGCTCAGCAGGCTAGGGCGGTTCTGATGTTAGAAGAATCAGCTTCTATTGAGAAACATTCCTCTATCAGGCCTTTACTTAGGTTCTTCCTTGGGCCTCTGACTGTCACAAATTCTGCGATAGCGCACTTGGGTAACCTTAAAACCAACTTGCTCATGTGTCAGTTTGTTCACTTAGATTTTGAGATTTTTCCTTTAGAGATTCCTTTGATATTTAAAGAAATCTCATGTTTTGAAAATGACGATGACATGACGATCCTTGAACGTAACATCAATGATCTACAAGGCTTGCTTACTGCGGCCCATGAGGTAGGAATAGACTTATTTTCACCTCAATTTTTACTTGGAGAATATCCTCCTTTGGTTAGAAAGTTTGCTCTTCTCCAGGAAGCAGCTATGAAGGATGGGATCAAATGGACGCAATAGGACTATTATAGGCTTAGTCTTGAGAATTGAGCTCACGTCTTTATTTATCATTCCTTCTAATCAAATCCATGTTTGTAACAATCCTTGATTGATGAATGAAATAGCTCTTTCATCTTTCATATGGCATGTCTTTTGTTTTTCCCTTTTCTTTCGTTTCACTGCTTCCACCCCTTCATGGTTTGAGACTAGCAAGTATAGCCCACTCCTTGCTTCATCTTGTGGCAGCCTGTTGTGGCTTCAATGACCTCGAATGGGGGAGCAGTTGCTACCTCACCCCTGAGTGTTTGATTGGAGAGGGGCTCATAATTCATGGTTCTCATGATTTGATGAGCCTGCTTGCTGTAAATGCTCTAGTCTGGGGGAGCTTTGGCTTCGACTTAAGGTACATTGCTTTTGAGTTTGTCGTAATTCATAGTCTCAGGAACAAACTCCTTTAAGTGCTTTGAAGCGACACACACATAGCCTTTAGCTGATTTTGGAGGCTAGACAGCTTGCACCTCAGCTCCGCCATGGGGTCTTGTTCCTGAGAGCCAGAGGGATGACTCTTGTCAGCCTTTACTTCCTCGACAACCCCAGAGAAGTGTAAGACCTTCTATTGTCTACTTGTGATCTCCTTGTTCAAGGAGAATACCTTTCGTGGCGGTTGGTGTGCCAGTTCTGCCTCTAGAAGAGCAATGAGGACATGCAGGACCTTTTGCTGGTCTGATGTATAGGTGGCCCTTGGCAGTAGAAGGTATACCTCCCGAGCCACTTCTGACTCATCTTTTTATTCTAGGGAATTAAAAGTAGAGGGAGAAGCTTCACCTTCGAGAGAGGATACCATGACCTTTGAGAGGTGGCAAGGTATGCTTGAGTGGATAAGGGTCAAAGGGAGGATCTCTCCTTGTCTTTCCTCTTCTTTGAACATCTCTGTGATCGTTCGCACTAAATCCTCAACGTCGTCATGAGACAAAGGTCCTGCCTCTCTCACAGACTTCCAATCATCATCTTTTGACTTTTTTGATGTTGGAAGGTTTGTAAAATAGTACTTGGCATCGGCGTAGTGAGTTTCAGCTACGGGGAACGGTCTTTTGTCAGCATAGACCACGTGTTGCCGTCCATCTCGGCAGTACTTGAAACATAGGTGGAGCGTGGAAGGAACCACCCCTTGATCGTGAATCCAAGGACAACCAAGCAAGACGTTGAAGAGGTATCGATGTCGATTATGTGGAACTGAGCTTAATAGTTGAGATCACTGATCTTGACGCAAAGACGCATTGTGCCGATTGGCTTTTCTCCTGACTGGTTGAGCCCTTGTACAGTGATGTGGGTAGGAGTGAGGTCGTCAGACCCTAATCGCAGTCGAGTGAGAATCCTTCTTAGGATCAGGTTAACTGCTAACCCTCCGTCTAGCATGATCTAATTGAGAAGGTAGGCGTGCAGCTCACCATTCACAAAGAGGGGGCGAATGTGGAATTTGCCTCCCAACTGAAGGTCATCTTTGAAAAAAGAGATTGCCAGGAACCCACATAGAATGATTGGGTCAACCTCAATAGGTTCCACCTCAGTCTCGTACACCTCATGGTTAGAAAGAGTTTGGACCAGAGTCATACGATAGTCTCTAGACATCAGGAGGGCATCATAGATACTTAAAAGGGATGGAAGCTTTCTCAAGTGCCCAATTACGTCGTATTTTACTTTATCCTCATTCGTCTTCTGTGTTCCTGATCCAGTCACTGGTGTAGGTGGTAGGGTAAGCTTAGGAATAGGCTTTGCTTGAGTCCTGGTTTATGACACTGGCTGAATTTGTTCAGCTGGTGTCGTCTAGGTTGATGGGTCAGTAATAGGAATTTGTACTAGGGATGTAGAGGTTTGAGGTTTAGGTTTAAGGGAAAGTGAAGGATCAGGAAATTTGAGGATCTTGATCTTTTGAGGTGTGGGTTGTAGCTTCTTTCCCGATCTTAAGTTCATTTGCCCAGTGCTAGTTGGGGGGCTTTCCGATGTGATCTAAGAGGGCCCCCACGTGAGCAAACTCGAGTAAGTCCTGAACCCACCTTAAGTTCCTCTCTCATCGGTTGGTATACCTGCCCTTGCTCTTGAGCAAGGTTCCAAGAGAGCGATCTCAAATCTCGGGTTCACTAGATACCTGAGATACGTGCCGCTTGATCATTTAGATCCAGAAGGCGAGATCGAGGCACCCAAGCAGCTTGACGACTCCACTGGGGACATACTATTGCTTAGTCGGTTCGCTCTTGTTTGACCAGTATCCTCTTTTACTTTCTGAATTAATTTCTATGGCATCTGGGTTGTTCAACCTGTTCATCTGAGTCAAGGACTTCTTTGTCCCCGCACTCGTGACTATCCCAGGGAAGTGAACTGCTCAAGCTTCATTCCCTACTCTCTTGTTGAGTCGTGACTCACAGTTCGGCTCCCAGTTCTTTCCTGGGTTAGTGTGAGAGGGGACATGAAGGTCCCTGACTCCCCGCTTTCTCGCCGTGGTTGACCCTCCACCAAGGCCCCTTGCATTGGTAGCAAATCTACCGCACACAGCATGTACCCGACCGACTACCGAAAAGTCTCTTGCCGGTCATATTACTGAGGCACACCCGAAGGCTGTCCCCACCACTTTCACGAAAGGCAAGCAGGTTGTCGTCGCTCTTGAGGTTTGCCGCAATGCAGCCCCCCATACTCCTTCACCCCTACACCTAGAGGCTTGATACACCGAGACAGAGACCCTACGGCCTCCACCTCTCGTACACACCCAGGGGCTCATGGTCCATTCACTCAAGTGGCACCACGAAACAACCTTCATGTCGGCTTAAACTCGCATCTAGGGCTAGGCCTTCCAGGGTTGAACCCTGCATGGACCATGCATTTGCTCTCCACAGCTCAGGGCAGCGCTAGCTCTACGCCACGTCAAGCACATGAGGGGCAATCACTCCATCCTCCCTCCCATCACACACAGCTTCACCTTGTGAGGGATAGGCTCCCGCCCGGTGCCTCACAGATACAAGCTCACAGATCTCGACCTCCTCAGGTTGAACCCATCGATCGAGCCCTGGCTGACTCCCAAGTCACCCAGACAGCTAACCCTAAAGGTGTACACACACTGACTCTACAGGTTCCTCCCTAGTCCAGATTCAGGCAGAGTCATAAACCAGCTACTTCCTTGGTCGCTCTCCTGACACCAGGCAAGGACCTCGAGCCCTGGTACTCAAAGGTTATCCTTAAGAGTACTATCTTAAGTCAGCCTCAAGTCAGCTATGCACCCGGGTCCCACAAAGGAATTTGGGGCAACGACCTGATGTCAGACCGAGGCCTCCAGCCTCCAAAGCAGAAACCTAGGCTGCCTTCTGTCCTTGGACCCCACTCCCTAGTCCAACTCATAGACGGCCCTTGCATGTTCAAAGAAGGTGGGGCAGTCTAGGTGTCAGGCTCGGTTCTGGAATGATGTCCACAATCGTCTCAAGATTAAGCAGAAGAGGGGCCTGCACATCCTAACCAAAGAAACCTCTAAGACAGTTGGGGTTAGCACCCTTAATGACCACCTACCTCATAACCCCTTTTGTCGGTTTGGGACCCCGCGAGAGGCAAAGCTATCTTGAGAATCCAGTGGGGGACTTTTCCTGGGAGCCATGTCCTCACAGGTCGGGGAATCAGTCTCATGGTGAGCAGAAGGGGACCTAGAGGCTTCTAAGCATTCCATCTTCTCGAAGATGGATTGCACCATTCCTCGAACATGTTCATCCTTTCCTCTTGGGAGTCGTCAGGCTCATTGATCACCATGACACTGACCATTTCTTCTGGAAGGTCAGAGCCAGGTGAAGCAATGGACTATCGAGGTTGGCGAGTCGTCTGTAGGGTCTCATCTTGTCCCGAATGGACTCTAACCTTGTATGCCGATCTTGTGAGGACCAGTTCTCGACGATCTTGGGACCATGGTTTCTTGGCAGTGACTACCTGGTAATACTCTTGGACTCGCTTAGGTTCTGAAGTTTGGACGCTGTCAAGGATGTCATTAAGGCAGAACAGGAAATATCCAAAGGCAAAAAATCCCAAGCCGAGAATCACAAGCCTGAATTGTTCGACCCGATGTGTACAGAGGTTGAATAAGTGGGAGACTGGAGGGAGCCTATCATGGACTTCATAAAGCATGGCAGGCTACCTCAGGATCATGTAGAATGCAACAGCATACAATGGATGTTTACCAATTACACCCTTCTCGACGGGGACGTTCTCTTTCATCGATCATTTGACAGAATCCTCCTCAGATGCATCGATACACAAGAGGCAAGCAAAGTACTTGAGCAAGTGTATTCGGGTATCTATAGGCTGCATCAGTTCGGCTCTAAGCTCAATGAGCGCATCCGTAGACTCAGCTATTATTGGCCTTCAATGGTGGTCGACGCCAAAAAGTATGCCAAAAGTTGTCAAGTGTGCCAAATTCAATCAACCCTCATTCACCAGCCCCTGGAGCCTCTCCATCCTACAGTGAGGTCATGGCCCTTTTCCTAGTGTGGTATGGACATCGTAGGACCCATCGACCCTCCTTCCACCCTCTGTCATGCCTTCATTTTGGCAGCGACCTATTACTTCTCCACGTGGCTGAGGTAATCCCTCTCAAACATGTCCCAGGGAATCACTATAGCTAACTTTGTGCATCACCACATCATATACCGATTTAGGGTGCTGGACCGAATAATCTCTGATAATGGCCCTCAGTTTAGAAGCCATCACGTTGATTGCCTCTCCAACCAATTCGGTTTCGAGTGGAAGTACTCCACTATATACTACCCTCGAGCCAACGATTTAGCTGAGGCGTTCAACAAAACTCTATGCGGGGTGCTCCGGAAGTCAGTCTCAAAGTTGAAGAAGAACTAGCATGAGAAGTTGCCTGAGGCTTTGTGGGTCTATCGCACCACCACTCGCAATGCAACAAACTCTACCCCTTTTTCCCTAGTCTATGAAGGTGAGGCAGTCCTACCCCTTAAGGTTCAAATACCCTCACTCCGTATCGCTATACATCAAGGACTAACTGAGGACGAGAGGGTTAAGCTCCGTTACCAGGAGTTGGATTCCCTTGACAAAAAGAGACTAGAGGCTCAGCAGAACCTCGAGCTCAATCAAGGAAGAATGAAGAGAGCCTTTGATAAGTCTGTCAAGGTTCGCTCATTAGCTCGTGGGGATCTAGTCTTAGCAGTCAAGAAACCGATTGTCATGCACGGGCGTCGCAATGGAAATTTCAAACCCAAGTGGGAAGGCCCATTCAGAGTCAAGAAGGTCACACCAAATGGGGCCTATATACTAGCAAACTCAGATGGACAGGAGGCAATGCCCCTATCAACGGGTGATACCTAAAGAAGTATATTCGTGATGTATACTCAAGAAAAGAGACTCAACGCAAAGCAAGCAAGGCAGTTCGAACAAATTATAACTCTTTTTATTATAGTAAAAATGAGTTATAAGATACAAGCCAAGAAGCTCATTATCAGGGAGATTACAATTCTCTTATATCTGAGAAAAAGAAAACAGCCGACATCAAAAGTGTTACTCTTGCATTTGAGGATAAGGGGACGGTTACAGGCCAAAAGAAATTCCTTCCTCATGAAGAAGAAGCAAACCCACAAAATAAATTCTCTCCTCATGAAGAAGAAGCAAAACCACTTGGAGAAGTTAGCTTTAGTTCATATGACAAGCACCACCAAAGAGGATGGTTACGGGCCAAAAGAAGAGGCCAACCATTTTCAAGTCGGCTCCAATTCATCTGGTGTGTATACCAAACATACAAGGCAGACTTCTTTGACAAGGAACTGGCCTATGATGGAGAGCATACCCTGTTCACAGTGCATGCTCTTCCACCAAACAATATGGACTTCACAGTTGCGCTGGAGGACTTGACTTCCAACAGACATTGTTATCCATGGTCATCGCCACGAGCAACTTAGCACAATGCGTAGCCATTGTCGTGCGTAACACAATGTCGCGTTCTACCATCACCACAGGCAAGCCAATGCCGCACGATATCATTGTTGCGAGCATCGTGGTCCCGAGCATGGTTATCGTCGGGAATGGCCTAGGGAAGCGCAATGGCAGTGCTGCATGCCACTTAATGACATGCATGTCCTTGAAGTATCTCGGTTTCCACTGTTCCCAATTTCTAGAGGGCATTGACTCCCACACTCTTCGGCTTCCCCAACTGTCATCGGTCCACCTCCTCACAACCCTTCAAGTTTCGCCAGAAACGCTCCTCCGCCCCCTGTTCTTTCCCCTACCTGGCGCTTCCCCTCTTCGTCGGGAATTCTCTCATGTTCACCGGAAAGCCCTTTCCCACCTTCTACTCGTTACCAAAGTTAGCAGAAAACCACTAAAAATCTCCAAAAGCTTCCCTGAGACCCTAAGGGTTTCACCTCTCCCTGTTTTTGCGCTTCGACAGTTTCCCACAAACTCACCGGAGTTTTATTGAGTTCCCAATGAGCCCATTATTGTTGCTCCTTCTTTCCCCCCTAATAACCAAAGGATCATCAGACTCCTTTGTCTTCTCTGCAACCCTCCTTCAACCACGGGACTGCCGGAGAAGCACCCGAACTTCGACAGAACACCTCTGCAAATCTGGCTAAGGTCTCAAGAAGCCTTATTTTCCCCTCAGAGAGCTTTGACACTCCCCGAAAATGTTCACAATCACAGTACAAAGCTTCGTGACCTCCTGAAGCTTGTCAGAAAAGCTCCTAAAGGACTCCTTGCTGCAAACTTTGGCTAGAAAATTCTCGCTGGAAGTCTCTTACTAAAGGCTCAGACTCTCTCTATCTCGCTCTAAACTATTTTACCCTTCGATAAAATAGTAAAGGGGAGTTTTCCGCCTTCTTATTCTCAGTAGTGACGCAAACTGACCTTGACAAATCTGAAAAGATGTTGCAGTCCTCATCTTCAGATGGCAATAAGACCAGGTCGGGGCGGGTGAAGCCCGAGGCTTGAAAGGGAGCTATCGCCACGTGCCACATAAGAAGCCATCGTTGGACACCTTTGTCAAAGGCCATCGCCGCACACCTTCGTCAAGGGCCATCTCCGGACGCCTTCATCAAGGGCCATCGTCGCACACCTTCGTCAAGGGCCATCGTCGCACGCCTTCGTCAAAGGCCATCACCACGTGCCTCCGCCAAGGGCCATCGCCACACTCCTTCATCAAGGGACATCGACGCACACCTTCTCTCAAAGGCTATCACCACGCCCTTCATCAAGGATTTAATGTCATGCTCTTCAACAAATACTTAGCGTCATGCACGCACCATCTAAGCCTAATGCTGCCTGTGTCATCCACCACTTAATATCGCGATCATGCCACGACACTCCCCTCTGGAACATTGTTCTACCTCTTCAGGAAGTTCACTCCTTGCATCACAGTCTCACTCTTCAGGGAGTCCAGTCTTCAGTGACGGCACTGTTTCCCATGGAGTCGCATTCTTTCACCACATACCGGTCCATGCTGCATGACCTTAAACTGCGCAGCCATGGTCCAAACTATATGACCCCTAAACTGTAGTAGATGTCTAGTTGCACGACCTTAAACTGCTTGGTCCTCGTCGCACAACTCAAAACTGTATGACTCAAAAGTGTACGACTATGATTCAGCTATGTGATATTAAACCATAGTGCACGCCCTGGCCGCATGACTGAAAAGGCTTAGCGACATGGTCCAAACTACATGACCCTAAACTGTAGCGAAGGTCTAGTTGCACGACCTTAAATTGCATGGTCCTAATCGCATGACTTAAAACTGCATAGTCATGGCCCAAACTATATGACCCTAAACTGTCGCGGAGGTCTAGTTCCACGACTTTAAACTGCTTAGTCCTTGTCGCACAACTCAAAACTGTACGACTATGGTCCAGCTGTGTGACCTAAAACCATAGTGCACGTCCCTGTCGCATGACTTAAAAGGTTTAGCGACATAGTCCAAACTACATGACCCTAAACTGTAGCGAACATCTAGTTGCATGACCTTAAACTGCATGGTCTTAGTCACATGACTTAAAACTACATAGCCATGGTCCGAGCTATAAGACCCTAAAATTGTAATGCAGGACGTGAAAAATAGTCCATACGCATAACTCCAACCGAGAGATGGGCCACCTATTCGCTAAAGGTCTACATCATCAACACCCCCAGTGGAGTTAGATGATGCAAGGGTTATACCTACCCCTTTAATCCTCAATAGGCATGTTTCGCACCAACATTCCATTAAGAGTCACATCTTACTGTGACCCACAATCCCTAGGGAGTCAGGGCTATTCTTATCCCTTCAACCCTCAGTAAGGATCATGTGTCCTCTGGCCTGTCATTTTCAGTAGAGTTACAACCATACCAATTATCCTCGTACTATCACATTAGCCCTCCTAATCCCCAGTGAGGTCTCTTCCACTTGCCACTCCTTGTAGGGCTGCTATCTTTATCTAAACCTCTCTACTTGTACATTGACTTAACTATATTTATCCTCAAGGAGTCAGTAGCTATCTATAGACCTATCCTCCATGCAGCTTTACCTTCATGGTGATCCACTTACTGGTCTATGATGCATGACCTTAAATTGCGCAGCCATGGTCCAAACTATATGACCCTAAACTGTAGCGAAGGTCTAGTTGCACGACCTGAAACTGCTTAGTCCTCGTCACATGACTTTAAATGTCATAGCCATGATTCGAACTATATGACCATTTAAAAGGCTCAGCATCTTGGTCCAAACTATATGACCTTAGACTGTAGCGGAGGTCTAGTCGCATGACCTTAAACTGTAGCAGAGGTCTAGTCGCACGACCTTAAACTGAACGATCTCGAGTGCATGACTTTAAACTTCATGACCACGGTCCAATCTATATGACCTTAAACCATAGTGCACGTCCTGGCCGCATGACGTTAAACTGCTTCGCTCAGGTCCAGGAGGCATGACCTTAAATACGCCCCCATTTGTGGGCACACCCCTTTTATGTGCATCTCCACGTACGTCTTACCTAACCAACCCGTCGTGTGAGCGCACAACCTTCATTACCTCCCCAGTGAGTCCACATACACGCACATGCCCTTTACATGCATCCCCATGCATGCTTTCCCTAAGCGACCCGTCGTGTGTGTACACCACCTTCATTACCTCCTTAGGGAGTCCATTTATATCACCATCATTCACCATTCCCCACTGAGTCATATCCATGCTGAAAAAACGGTGAACCATTCCACAATCCATATTCTCCATCAGCTAGTGGGTCACCAATTTTTACCCACCGTTCATACATCATCCATCCTTCACAAGCAAGCTCATGCTATCTTCCCAAAGTGAGTCGAAACCAGCACCATACTCACTCCATGGCCTCCACAGATTTTCATTCATCACCATCACGGTCCAGATGTATGACCCAAACATATAGTACATGTCTTTGCCCCATGACGTTAAAAGGCTTCACACAGGTCCTGAAGGTATGACCCTAAACACACCTTCACACGAAAAATGAGCATGGTGTGCATCTGTACAAGGGAACGCCATAAGTAAAAATGATGGACAGCCATGGTCACGAAACCATGAGTAAAAGAGTTCCATGAAAACAAAACCCAGGCATGGTTAAAACCCCAAAAGGGCATCGTGAGCAAAAACGGATGAAAAGGGTGGACATGACTGCGAGGTCATGGGTAAAAGAGCTCAAAAATAATAGAAGTTGGTGAAAACTGTCTTTACAATGCCACTTCCCATGTTCAGGTGAAAACCCACACTAGGGCGCTTGGACCGATAAACCAGGTTGACGCACTACCGCTGCCTCAATCGACACTCAATTTCCAAACAGTCATAGGCCTGGCTAATGAGGTCTACCTAAAATCCTCAAATGTCAGCATCCAATCACAATACAAATTAGCTCATTGGGGAGTGAGAGCCGCATAAGATCAACCACATTTCAACATCAATAACAACAAGAGTCCTTGAGGGTGAAGACAATGACCAAAATATCCCTCCGAAATGCTAAAGACCATCACGAAAATAAGAAACTGACGAAGCCAGGGTCTAACCTACAGGAGACTTCAGGGTATTCCTCGTCAAAATCCCATGGCCTAGAAGGGCCCGAACTTATAGACAAGTCAGAAGCCCCCCACTGGACCCTGCTAGATGGGACCTATAAAGATACCCTCAACATCGAAAGCAAATCTGGTGTAGCAGCGATCAATGTCGACCAAAGGTTCATAGCAGTTGGCCTTTAGATAGGTCTGATTTTGTCTGAGGAGGTCCCTACAAAGGTTCTCGAATGATTTCACTTCTTGATTCTCTCAAAGCGCAACATTCAGTGGGGCATGCTGTTGAAAGATATTTTTCATCACCATGGGGGCCTCGCTCAAAAAAACCCTAGCAAACAGTGGAAATTTTGACGGTCTCAAAATAGCCCCAGAACTTGCCAATATCTTCATGAGGTCTCTCAAGAGTCTCCCGCCAAGTTTCATCGCATTCTGACATGTCTAAGGCAGTGTAGACTGAGAAACAATTCCGACAAAATCGGCCTCTTGCACCCTGAAACGAACCCCATAACTATAGCTACATTTGCGATGTCTCAATTTACTGTGGGGACCCACCATTAGATCCGACACAGTTGAAAACCCCTAGGGATCAAATTTTAGTTTGAACAGACACTCTAGGAAGATGTTATAGGCAAAAGAGTGAAACAGGAGGAGCCAAACGCTATTCCTGTGTGGCCACCCGAAATTCCAGATTCCGACCAAAACTCCAAACTCGCAAAAACATTCGTTCGGGCATGGGTTCGAGTTGTGTTTTTGCCTCACGATCATAACGGCATGCTCAGTGTGATCCAGTGAAGAAAACACCAAAACAAATCAAGGAACGAGTACACTATCTATCTGAAGTTTCAATATCCATTCAATTTTTAAGTAAAATGATTGTGCACTAAAAACATGATCCATGGCTCGAAGTTGGTATCAAATCAATCACCATGCCTAGCCCTATAAGAAAACAATCATCTTTCGATCAATCGGACATCAGAACGACCCTGGATCATCCTTGAAAAATATGCACGTTCTAAGGAAACATAGGAACTGTTTTGAAATTCCAAAAGTTATTAAAAAGGAGACCGTCCATGACAGAGGGAGAGAAAGAAGAAGAAAACATGGACGGCGACGGGTTCCGCCATCCATGACATAGGAGAAAGAAAGAAGAAGAAAACATGGACAGCGATGGGATTCCGCTGTCCATGACAGAGGGAACGAGCCAAGGGAGAGAAAACATGGACAACAATGAGGTTCTGCCGTTCATGACAAATGGGAAAAGACAAGGGAACTTGGACAGAGGCCCGGCTCGCCACTCGGGTTAAGGCCCGGCTCACTGTGTATGTTCCAGGAGATTAAGAGCAGAACGAGGAGGTCATGCTCGGTGATGAATACCGTCATGCATGATTAGAGAGAAAAAAGGAAGGAAAGATCAGAGAGAAAGAAAGAAAGAGAGAAGAAAAAGAGGAGAGAAGAAGAGAGAGAAAGAGAGAGAAGAGAGAAAGAAAGAGACAAGAGGAGGAGAGAGTAAGAGAGAAAAAAGGAGAGAGAAAAGGAGGAGAAAGCAAGAGATAGATGAAGAGAGGAGAGAGATATGAGGAGAGGAGGAGAGAGAAAGAGAGAGATGAGGAGAGGAGAGAAATAAAGAGAAAAGAAGAGGCGAGAGGAAGAGAGAAAGAATGAGAAAAGAGGAGGAGAGAGAAAATGGAGGAGGAAGAAAGATAGAGAAGAGGAGGAGAGAGAAAGTGATAGATGAGGAGAGGAGAGAGAAAGAGATAAACGAGAAAAGGAGAGAAGAGAGAGAAAATAGGAGGAGAGAGAAAGAGAGAGATGAGGAGAAGAGTGAGATGAGGAGAGGAGAGAGAAAGAGAGAGATGAGGAGAAGAGCGAGATGAGGAGAGGAGAGAGAAAAAGAGAGAAAAGAGGATGAGAGAAAGAAAGATGAGAGGAGGAGAGAGAAAGTTACCTTCACCAAAGGGTACCAAACTTTTTTTCTCTCTCCTCTCTCTCTCTCCTAAACGTACCCACGATTTCGATGTGAAACTCTCAAATTTTATTCATGAGATTGAAAACTAAAATGGATCCTTTTACAATTAAGTTTAGCATGTATTTATAGAATTTGGCCCAAATATGGGTGGATGCCCAAAATCTAGTCTAATTGATGATAATTACAATTTAATTGAATTAAAATAAAATATAAAAATGGGTGTAAAATAACAGTTTTGCCCCTTCCCAACAATACATGAAATTCCAAAACAATCCTTACTGCTGCCCTAGAACGTGTGTGATCTTCCATGGATGATTCGGGGTTGCTCCGACATTCTTTTGGCCGAAAGATAATTGCATTTGATACCAACTTAGAACCACGGATCGCCTTTTTAGGCCACGATCATGCGACTCGAAATTGGTATGGATCTTGAAAACTTCTTATCGAGAGTGTTTGTTTCTTGATGTTTTTCTTTGGTTTCATCACTGAACTGCATTGAACATGCTATCACAATCGCGATGCGACAAACGCAGTCCGATTTTGTGGCCGGATCTTGAAATCTGGGGGCCAGAATCTACAGCGACTTTGATGCCTTCATGTGCCAAATCCAACCGTTCATCGTATGCGGAGTTCAAACCAGACATAGCCTCAGACCTTACGTACATTATGCAATTAGTTTCGCATCGATCGGGTACCGAGCACCGTGATATGGCCGCTCGAGTGGGTCGTGCTACTGCTGATTTTCCTTCAACTGTCTTCACGAATCGCCAAATTTTCTCTAGTATTTCTCCCTACTCAGGCATCGTCACGAGGCGTGCCACATATCTAAATGCTCGTCTTGACGAGACGAACATGCTCACAAAATTTGAGCACGACCTGAATCGTAATGAGTGAAATATGAGCCTTCAAAGTTGCTTCTCATGACTGTGCAAACCAGCTTCCTTTAATGGAAATTGGTGCAGGGAGGCCGCACGGGAATAGCGTGTGGCTTACCCCTATTTAATATTTCACCCATAACTTTATCTTGAAATATCTGTCTAAATTGAAACTTTACCAGTAGGGGTTTTTTATCGTGCCGAATTCAATGGTGGTGGTCCCACAGCTGTTTGACACACCAAAAATAGAGTTCTAGTTACGGGGTCTGTTTCAGAATGCTAGAGGCTGATTTTTTCGAAATTGTTTCTTTGGCTGCACTGCCTTAGACATGTCGGATTGCAACAAAACTTGGCAGGTGGCCTTTTCCAATGCTTAGGAAGATTTTAACCCGTTTTAGGGCAATTTTGAGTTTGTAGGAATTCCATTATATGTCAGGGTTTTATTGACTGACTTCTCTTGTATTCCGTATCGGGGACCCAAAGTGCTAAAAAATGTCTTCAAACAGTTGTGTGCGGAAGCTCTAAATCTGACAAGTTGATTTTTGGCAAATAAAGTACGAGAAAAAAGAATCGATAAAAACAAGCAATAAACAAAAAAAATAAAGCAAGAAAGAAATAACATAAAAATAACATCAGGATTTACGTGGTTCGTCACAATTGTGACTACACATCCACGAGCGAAGACGATCGATGTTTTTCACTAAATCAAATAAAGAAAATTAAAAGACAACTTACTTGAGAGAACCAGAGACTCAATTTCTCACCAAACCTTCTTCTCTATAATTTTCTCTCTTTCTGAAAAACCCCCAAAAGTTTCTCTCTATTTTTCTGAATATTTTCTCTTTACAAATAACCTAATAAATATAGATAAAGGAAACCCCAAAGAGGTGGTACGTAATGGCCACTTCTTTTCCCATAAAGTTAAGAAACTTAACTTTATCTCTATCTATTTGTAGACCCAAGGCCCATCCAAATCTAAACAATACTTTCCTATAAACTTAGATCCTAAATAATAGGCTCTACCCAAATAAATAGGAAACCTAAATAAAGGAAAACATTCTCTTACCATTAGGGATTCAAGAATTCAAATTAAATATCAACACATGCATGCCCCTACTTTTTAACTCTAATCCTTATGCAAAATTTGAATAATACATTGTTTTCCTTGACATTTTTGCCACAATTACATATTTTGACCCATATTTTTAACTAAGATATTTGGATTTAAGGGTGCGGTCATATAATAAACGGTATTCCACCTTAACTTTAAAGTTGAGCATGCTTAGATAAGAGTAGTATTAGAATGGATGACATTTGGGATGTCCTTCTGTCACATCCTTTTAATATTAAAAGAGAAAAGAAATTTATATAAAAACCAAAGTGAATACTGTCTTTCTTGGTGGCTACTTTTTGCCTTCATAGGTGTTGTCAACCACTCTTTCTCTCGTCCACTCCGTGGCATTACGATTCCTCCGTCCCTGGCGTTTTTTTTGTACGAAAGGCTACTTTAAGCATAGCTATATAGAATCTACTATAAAATCTCAAAAGGAGTTGTTAACTTAGTTTTGGTGAGTCAAAAAAGAAAAAGGTATTTCTACTAGGATGACGTTTTTATAAGGCCCACGTCTTATTAAAACAAACCACGTCTTATGAAAACAAAATAAAGGCTCATCTCATGGCCCCATTTGAAAAGCTTCCTTATAAAAAATTTGTATGATCCTCTAAAATTAATTTTCAACATTACAATAAATTTTGAAGCTAGAAAAATGGTATGGTTCTTGTGGATATGTGAATACTTATATTTAAAGTGAAATAGATGGTTTGTTGCAATATACGCTATTTTTAGAATTTGAAACCCTAATATTTTTTTACCACCATAATGTTCTAGTTGAGATGATCGATTTAAAAGATTTTCAACACTTGAATTACAATTTTCGATGAGTTATTAGATGAGACTTTACTTAGTTTGTTAGGGCCCATCAAACCATTTTCCAAGGTTAAAATAGATGGTGGGAAAAGCTAAATCCAAAAAATCTCTTTATTTTCACAAAAAAAAAAAAAAAGTCAGATTGATTATCATCATCATAGTTGAGATTAACAAAACTCCAAAAACTTTAGATTGGAAGTCCATCTTTAAGATGATATTTGAAAGGAGGCCGCACTTCAACAAGTGAGTCGGTCAACTTACCAAACGCATTTCCATGTATTAATTTCAATTTCAGCGCTTAGGGTATAGTTACCTTTCTTCCGTAGCATTCAGAAGTAAATGTGGGTAGAACTTATTGAAGAAATGCGAGCAAGAATACGTACGAAAATAGAAGCATCTAAAATAGTACCTGGTTTTTATGCGGTCAAGCCTGCATATGTAAAAATGTGGGCCTCTTAATAAATATGTTTTTTAGATGGATTTTAAGACTTAAATTTTGTTTTTTAGTTGGATTTTAAGATTTAAATTTTTAAGAACATATAATCTCCAGCATGGAGATCATGAATACGAAAAAATAAATAAATTTTAAATATTGGAAATAATAATTTTAATAATTTCCATTGTTTTAAGATGGGTGCTTTGCACTTTCTAGACCGCATATTTAGAAATGCGGTCCACCCGTTTGAAACAATTTTCATCTAAAATATTTGTATTGAACCTTTGCAACGTTATTATTGATAGATAAGTTTTACAAATACAATGTTAAACATTGATAAATACATAGATACATGGGAGTCCTAGACATTAAACACCTTTATTGTGCTTTTAAATGTCGCTGACACTGAGATAACAGGTAGGGCCTATCTTCTCCACTCACTTACCCAAACCAAAGATTAAGAGAGATATGGTGTCGCTCACATGTCACACCTTCACGCAGACATGGTTGTTGTTATTGAGGTCCCCCATCCCCAACTCTCCGACTCCGACGTCCTCCGCCCCTTTCATCATACACTTGGTATGTGAGTCGACCCACCGAGGTTGCTCCTTGTAGTCGTGGCCCCTCGCAAAGGTCATAAAAACCAGCAAGTTGAGGGTACTGAGCACCGCAAGCATCCAGTAAAAATAGTCGAGCTTGCCTTTGTCCAAGTTGTTCTTGATCCATGCACCACCAGTGGCCCAGTCGACCAAGTGCACTAACAAGCTGCTCACAAAAAAACCCATGGAGATGCTGCTCAGGAACAATCCTGTGCTCATAGATTTCATCCTCTCGGGCGCTTCCCTGATGAAGAACTCCAGTTGCCCCACGTATGCGAACGCCTCGCCAGCGCCCACCAAGAAGTATTGCTGCACAAGCCATAATACTCTGAGAGGGGGACTGGTGATGGACCGGCGTCGTCTGTGCTCGAATAGGCTTGCGGTGACCATTGCAGCGATGGAGAGAGTGAGCCCCGTGCCGATTCGCTGCAGACTAGTGATGCCGTGCGTGCGCCTGGTGAGGCGGCGAGCAAGGGGGACAAAGACTCGCTCGTTTAGGGAAGTGAAGAGGAGGATGGAGAGGAAGAGGAAAACGGAGAGTGAGCCTGCAGGGATCTCGAAGCCATGGCCACCCAAGTGGCGGTTGAGCCTGGTGGCCTGTTCAACTGAGAAGGTGGTCATCTGCGAGTACACTGTCCAGAAAAGGATGCAGGTTGACCAAATTGGGATTAGCTTCGCCACCATCTTCACCTTCTCCACGTCTGTCACCGTCACCATCGATTTTGTGCCATTCTCCGAGGCAACGATCGCAGCCTTGTCGAGCCATCTGTTCAACATTGATCCATTAGTAAAATGAACCTCAACATTCTGAAATGCATAATTAAGTGCAAGATCTCACCGGAACCGATCTGTGCGGGCACCTTGGCATCAAGGAATCCATTCAAGAGGGCAGGATTGAGGGGAAGAAACATTTTCCTGTTTTTCCACGCCTTGGCCACAACAGATGCTATAACAGTGAGGGGGCTACCCCTCGGCCTCCTGAAGCGGTACCATCTCGAGCCGACAAGGAAAACGATCACAGCAAGAACCATTGTCATTCCAGAGATTCCGTACCCCCATGCTCTGCCCACATTGTCTTGCACATACACCAGCACAGTAACAGTAAACAGAGACCCAAGGCTTAGAAGCGATTGAAGAAGAAAATCATGGCTTTCTCTTCTTTCGAGTCACGAACATCAAATTGGTCCGAGCCGAACCCGGAGACCGTCGATTTAATGCCTCCACCTCCAATAGCAATGGTGTAGAGAGCAAGATACAACAGGATGAGCTGCGAGCCGCTAGCCGAGTTGCAGCCCTGACCAGTACCACGGTGATCGCATGGTGGTGGTCTTAGGCCACGCAGCGTTGTGGCCACGGTTAAGACGGTGACCCCCTACAAATTTCCAGGAAAACAAATCCCATTCAAAAACAAACTATGGGATTGTATACCACAAGACCATGCTCCATTTTTATATGGATGCTATTAGATGTCAAATCGAATGACTTAAATGGGTCACGAAGTTCAAAATTTCTTTTCTCCTTTTTCAAATTTTAAATCTTGTCAATGATACATTTACACCCACAGGATTTAAGATGCGACGCACCAGCCTTTTTCAAATTTTAAATGTTTTCAATGATTAAGATGTGATCGACCAAAATGACTATGACCTTGTCAATAATCTTTTTATATTTTTTTCATAAAATATCTATCTATTGTATTTAAAGTGAGACTAGTTAAGATCTTTTCATGCTCTCTCTCCTGGCTCCTCTCTTCTCTCTCTTGAACATATCATTGTTTCCAGCTTTTCCTCCTCTCTCCCCCTTTTCCATCTGTCTTTCTTTATGATATATTCTCCCATGCTCTCATGCTGTTAGAAGATTTTAGATATTTATGGATCATAAATATTAGGATGCCGTTTGTATAGAGTCGAGATTCTAAACATTCAAAGTAAAATGCACCTTCAATGTTCGAAATATTTTTGATAGCTTTAGAATATATTTGTATTTTTAATTATAAAATTTAAAGCTTAAAAAATAGTGTAAATCCAACAGATCTATTAAAACTTGAAAATCTGGAAAATTGACCCTAAATAAAAAATAAGATATTATCTCTTTATAAAATCAAGATTTAGTAATATAAATTTTTTTTGTAAAATTGAAAATAATATAAGATTTTCACATTGATACTATCTCTTCCTAATTGAGTAATACGTCAATTATAATCACATTGTTTTGTATAATTAGAAAATATGATTGAGTAAAATTGACGGTAATATAAGAAAATCTAAACTGCATTTTAAGGTTTTGTAATTATAAATTTATAATTTCTATAAAACCATGTGATTAGTATCTTTGCTCTTTGATATTCTTAACTAATATTTTTTAAATATTAAAATTTCAATTATTGAAATTTATTTATGTTCTAATATTCCTATGTTCCTCTTGCTTTCTCTTGCTGTTTTCTATCTATGTCGCTCCTAATCTCTTGGTTTTGAGATAATACTTTTGTTTATATATTATCAGGTGTTCCTCTTTAATATTTTTTATAAAAATAGTATATTTATGCTATTCTTTCTTTTAGTATTCTATACAAAATTTTTAATTTCTTCATTATTAATATTTAGTTTTAAATATCATCTATGATATATTTCATTTCTTTTGATTGTTATTTTTAAAATTCAAAATATACTATTTATAAAACTATAATTGTTTTTTATTTTGTAATGTTTGAAAATTTCATATGCTTTTAGTTACGATTTTATGTTTTAAATATTATCATATTTTCTTATTTAAAATATTTCTATCAATATTATGTATAGGAATTGTACTAAACATTGGATTTTGTAATTTTTTATAATTTCTATGTTTTCAAGTACAATTGTCATGTTTTATTGACCCTTGCTTTATTTTTTATTTAAATAACGTATTGGTTTTATTTTTTGAATTTTTGAAAAGTATAGATATATTTGCTAATTTTATATTTTAATATTTTTTATGACTATATTTTAAGATTTTGTAATTATGAAGTTGTAAATTCTATAAAAACATGTGATGTGATTAGTATGCTTGCTTAAGTTTTTCAATATTCTTGAGGGATATTTTTTAAAATTTCTAATTAAAAAAGAATTGTTTAATTTTTTTTATGTTCCTATCTCCTCAGCCTGTCTCTTCTATTTTTCATTGGCATTGTGTCGCTCCTATCTCTTGGTTTTGAAATAATAATTTTGTTAATATCTTATAATGTACAACTTTTTTAATATTTTTATGAACATAGCATATTTACCTTATTTCTTATTATAGTATTCTTTGCAAAATTTTGAACTTCTTAATTGTTACTCTTTTAAAAAAGAAATGTCTATGATATATTTCATTTCTTTTGATTGTCATTTATTTAAAATTTAAAATATAATATTTAGAAAACTAGCATTGTATTTTATATAGAAAATTTAACTATTTATATGTTTCAAAAGTTGTTTCTCATGTCTTTTTAATTTATGACACTTTGATCTTTCTTATGCTATGTCCTAAGACCATTTCTGTGACCATCACCTATTCAATAAAAGGGAAGGATATTGTTATTTATTAACAGTAGTATGAAATGAAAATTTATGAAATTAGTAAATAAATTTGTATAGTGCATTTAAAAATAAAAATGTCTTCTTTCATTTTCAATTGCGTACCATTAAGAATTCAACACTTAGAATTGTAGAGCAAAGTGCGGTAATCAGTCATTTTTTTCTCGAGCCTTACCTCATATCCTCGTCCGAACATTACTTTTGACATCCGAAATCTTCGTAATGGCTCTAAACTTAATTTCCAACACTGAGAATTTTGAAACTAAAAATATATAACAGATCTTGCAGATATGTGGACATTTATTTTTAAGGCGAAATAAATGATCCACAAGATTTGTCGCATTATTTTTAGAATTTGAAATCCTAATTATTTTTGTACAACCGTAATTTTCACGCTTATATGATTGATTTATAGGTTTTTCAACACTTGAATTGAAAATTTTGATGAGTTATGAGGTGAGGCTTTACTTATTTTGATAGGGATGCAGCCTTATCAAACCATTTTTCTTAAATAAATTTCATTTATGCAACTATAATGCCTGAACTTTAGCATTTTTAAAATGAAATAATACTCTAGTAATTGTTTGCTTGGTTTATCTTCAAGGAAAAAAACAGGTTATTTGATTGTTTTTTATGTGGTGAGGATTTTTTTTTTTTTTTGATTGAGTGTTAAAATTTTGGGAAAAGTTTACATAGAGTCGAGGCTCTTAACAATCAAATTAGAGCCTACTTCAAAATTTTCACTAGAAGAGGTTATTTTGATACCCAAATATCATCAAATTGGTCATCTTGACATCAAGATGCATGGACATGAGAGAAAAATGGATTTTAAGTTTTAGAGATAGTATGTTTTGTAATGCATTTTTGGACCATCAATTTTCAAGTTTTCATAGATCTGTCGATCCACACAATTTTTGAAGCTCTAAACTTTATAAATAAATATGAAAATATGTTTTAAGGCTATCACAAAGATTTTCAGTATTGAAACCACATTTCTTGATACTATTTGAAGGTAGGATCTAATTTGATTGTTTAAAGCCCAGGCTCTATACAAACCGCGTTAGAGCGTTGTTTATATAGAGACACCCCCAAAAATTTTCGCAAATATTTATTGCTTAAAAAGGAAATATTACAACAAATTTACATCATCCGTAATTAAAAGCGAAGATAAAGACACCCCCCTTTTGGCTAAGGCATCAGCCCGTGAGTTGGCATCCCTATAAACCGTGAGTCGGCTTCCCTATAAACATGTTGATATGACACACCGTAAATTTCTCTACCAAATCAAGTATTTCACACCACATTGGTCAAGTGTCCATGGAATTCGTTGCTGCTTTGAGCACCACTTAATGGCATTCATAGAAGGGTGCAGTTTATATAGAGCCTAGGCTCTAAACAATCAAATTAGAGCCTACCTTCAAATAGTATCCAGAAATATAGTTTCAATATTCAAAATCTTTTTGATAGCCTTAAAATATATTTTTATTTATAAATAAAGTTTAAAGCTTTAAAAATAATGTAGATCGAGAGATCTATGAAAACTTGAAAATCTTGAAATTTGACGTTCCAAAAGTGCATTACAAAATACACTATTTTCACTTGAAATCCATTTTTTTATCATGTCCATGCATCTTGATATCGAGATGATGAATTTGAGGATATTTAGGCATCAAAATAATATCTTCTAATAAAATTTTTGAGGTAGTATCGAATTTGATTGTTGAGAGCCTTGGCTCTATATAAACTTTTCCCTTCATAGAATCCCCCTCAATCACACACAAGCTGCCTGCGGTTTTTGCTTTGAAGAGTTTCAGACCTTGAAGCAAAGTTGCTAACTCAACATAATTAGCCGTGGCTCTACTCACAGGATCTGAGAAACCGAAAATGACTCTCCCCATAAAATCTCACACTACCCCCGAATACCTGCATCTCTAGGGCTTTCATAAGTGCTACCATCGAAGTTCAACTTATAAGAACCCTTTGACGGTGGCACCCATCTACCAACCGACCTACTAATATTCATTCTAACTAGGCAAGATTGGGAAGATTCAAAAGTACATCCACCTGCGAAACTTCATGATACTCTTTTGTATGCTAAGCCGACTCCAAATGGTATAAAATGCTTTATTAAGAACCCTCTCAAAAGGCACAACATTACTATTAAATATCCTCCTGTTCCTTTCCAGCCATACTTCCCATAACACAGCCCCTCTAACCTCCTTCCAAATAACATCACCCATATTATAAAAGAAAGGAAAGTTAAGAATAGAGACGATGCCCAATGCACCTTGGGCTAAGGCAGTACTAACTCCAAAAAGGCTTATAAAACCATTCCCAATTTTGGTTGTAAAAAAACAATGGACAAGAAGGTGCGCACAAGATTTCGCATCCATTTTATATAAGAGACATACGTTTGGAAGGATCATACCTCTCTTTATTAGATTGTCGACTGTAAGAACCTTCTCCTGTGCAGCCAACCAAATGAAAACCTGCACCTTGTGAGGTATAGGCATCTTTCACACTTGTGCTACCTAAGGTAACGGGATCATCTCCATCTATCATGGAACAATAATGCATAAATAGACTTCATTGTAAACAGTCCATCCATTTCTACATCCCAAATGATCTCAACATCCATCTCCCTAGCAAGATAGACCATCTCGAGCTCCCCCAAAAGAGTAGTATATTGAGATAAGAGCCTATCAACTAATCTATTTTGCACATTCCACACCACCTGATTTTTCACTATTGAATAGATTTCATTCACTTTTGCATGTGGGGAGAATTTTTAATGCAAGTGACGTGGGAGATATCCTCTTCTAAATCACGTTTTACACGTGTTCAATGCATTAATTGCTTTTTACTTTTTCTATTTTTTAAAAAAATTATGTTAGGCTACACATACATGTAAGTATTTATTAAATGTACTCATTTCATCATTATAAGATGTAGAATAGATACTTCTATAAGATATTAGTGTTCATGGATGATGTCATACTTTATGTGGATGATGTTAATTTTCACTATAATTAATAAGTGATCTTCTTTCTATCATTAATTTTTACTTTGCTATTGAATAATTACCTAAAATATCCCTAGATAAAAATTTACTACATTATAGGATATCAATATTAAATATCCAACTAAATTGAGTATATTAAGTAATTACTCATATGTATGACTACCCTAATATAAACCCATTTTTAAATTTATTGTTCGTTTTGATAAATACTCCTTTGCATAAAAACGTAAAAAAATTGTTGTCAATCAAGCCATCCGTAGTAGATCACCTAATCAAAATTTACCTTTGATAATCATAACTTGTGCGACCACAAAAAAAACAAAAAAAAAAAAATTTGAAAGGGGTGGATTACTAAAAGCATGGCGGAGAAGATAGTTCTCATATAATTTTTAGGCAGAAGCCTCACGGTCATGTGGCAAATTCCTAAGAATAACACAGAAGAGAGAGATCCACTATTTTTAAAGGAAAATCCACATGGATAAATATAAAGCCTATTTGTAAAAAAAAATAGGGAAAGGGCATATTGTTCACTTATTCCCTTGGGGTAAATAACTACCTGAATTTTACAACCTAAAATCTTGGGGATTCACCTAAAAATCCATTATATAATTATTTTAGAAAAACAATTGATTTCCTTAATGCTTAGATCATATAATTTAAAATTATAAGGCATGTGCATACATCCGAGTTTAAAGCATACTTTCCCTTTTAAAAGGTTAAAGAGCACAACCCCAATTTAGGAGCCTAAAAAGTACCCATGACTTGAGTTTTACCCAGGAGGGAGTGAAAGTATTAAGTTTAGGAGCATAAAATCTAAATTTTGATGACAAATGCCCCACTCTCCAATAAACATAAAAACAAGGGAACGATAGTTTACTGTTGCCCACTCCAAACCAAGTGCTAGTCTCAAGCACGTTCACACATTCTCATATAATGAGACAATCGAGTAAGAGTCAGTCCTTCCTAAGGTATTTCTCTTTTCAATTATCGCCGTACCTTCTCTCTCCAACTATAGCGCTCTCGTTTTCTCTCACCATTTTTTATTGGGAAAAATTTATATAGAGCCGAGGCTCTAAACAATCAATTTAGAGATAAGAGGTTGTTTTGATACCTAAATATTTACAAATTAATCGTCTCAAGATTAAGATGCATGGATTTCAAGTTTTGAAAATAGTGTATTTTGTAACACATTTTTCGGCCGTCAATTTTCAAGATTTTCATTTTTTTATAGATCTGTCGATCTACTCTTTTTTTGTAGCTTTAAACTTTATAAATAAAGATAAAAATATATTTTAAAGCTATCACAAAGATTTTTAATATTGAAGCCATATTTGTCAACAATATTTAAAAATAGACTTTAGTTTGATTGTTTAGAGCCTAGGCACCGTAAAAATCGCACTTTTTTTATTTGTTGAGATTAAGCTGAAATGATAATAATGATGATGAATATTTTATTGTTACCAGAGCGACAATAGATGCGGAGAGGGCAACCGTCAGATAACGTCCGAGTTTTGCATCGGCCAAGAAGCCTTTGAAGAGCGCGAGGAGATTGAGAGTTCCCATAAAGTTGGTGACAGTGGTTGCAGACTTGGAAGTGGAGATATGCAAATCCCCCACCAAATATGTCACCAAATTCATCGATATTCCCATGACGCATATTCTCTACGACAGTTCCGTCCCTACATTACCACAATCATCAAATAAATTCATATTTTCACAATTAAACACCCTCTTATTCACGCTTTCTTGTACTCTCTCCCCTAGTGAGATCTCACACGCTCTTGTACAATTGCACGAGTTTGAACAGACCCCCTCTCTCTATCTCTCTCACACACGGATAGGGAGCGTGGGTATCACCTAATATTAGGCCGGCGGCCAACCATCCTCCTGTTCTGGACTTGTCGGCCGGATCTCCTTTGTGGTCTATCGCCTCATCCGGTTCGTCACCATATCCTCCTCCAATATAACCCTGCGCCCAAATCAAACAGAGAAAAAAAACCATTAAACGCGCTTCCGTCTGATTACCTGAAACCAAGATGAAAAGTTTCTTAAATCATGGTAGTACCATTGTCAAGATCCACACCAAGAAGAAACACGCCGATAGAGAGAGAGAGAGAGGAGGAGATGTTTGTATTATGGGCGTTGAGTTCAAGGGAGTGTCGTTTCGTTAAGAGAGAAGGGGGACTGGTTTAAATGGGAAGGGAGTATGTTGTTATTATCTTGTATATAAATGCAGTTGTATTTTTTCAAGGAAATATTTGTGGGTAAGATGTGTCATGGCCCCTTTGACCATGTACGCGGCTTACATTTTTTTTTGGAATTTTTCTGTTTCCGTCCCTTGTTTTTTTTCCTTTTTTAGTTTTTTCTCCTTTTTGACAAAAGTTAACGTTTATTACTTAATAAATTGTTTATATTGCAGATCTAGCCAAGTTGCTATTCATTGTACCTGAGCGCTCAAGTCAGCAGTGGAAGTCTGTCGCCCATCAAACTATCGGTAGAGGGGTGCTGCTTTACTATATTATATGCAAAAAAACAAACAAAAAAAGACTGACCGAAGGGCTAGACGAACTGACCGACTGAAGAGAAGGAAAGGATTGACTGACCAAAGGGAAGGAAAGGATAGACCTGTTAAACGAGCTAAAGGGAAGCCCTTAGTCCTCCTACGCCGCGTAGCTCGGTTACGTTCGAGCATCAAAAACCGAATTCTAAACCTTCTGCTCCCAAATTAACTAATGAGTCAGCCACTATATTTTTTTCCCGAAACACATGATGAATATCTCAGGTTCAGCCCTCCAACAAAGCAAATAGATCTAAGAGTTTTTCCTTTTCTTTTGAAAAACACACGTTCAATCGCCTTTATTTATCTCCACGTGAATCAACGTCTACCATTCCCTCACGCTTGGCGCCAATGAGTTTTTGTTCGTAATTTTCCTTGGATATCGTGGGATAAGATTTGCTGACCCTAGGGCAAAGACTGAAGCAAAGCACTCGAAAGCAAAGCTAAGCACAAGGCAAAGACTTTCTCTTTTGAACGACTTTTCTGTCAACGAACTCATATTAATGCTAAGACTCGTCGCAAGGCAAGTGAAGAAAAAGGGACGATGCGAGTGCAAGAACCAAGCAACGGGAGAGCGTGTTAATGCAAAAGCCATTGCACGGTAGCGCATCCGTTTTCTTGCTGCACGAAAGCCGTTGCGCGGTAGCACATACGTTTTCTTGCTGGGTAAAAAAGCAAACCAACGAATTTGAGCAAGAAAACAGATGTGCTAGTGGCACGTTAGGTCCTTGCTTCTTGAAAGAAAACGGATGCACTAGTGGCATGGCGCGTTAGCGCCCTTGCTTCTTGCTTTCAAGCCAGCGAAGAAAACGGCTTTCGAACCTACGCTTGTTGGGCTATTCTAGAATGAGATTGAACTTCTCATGGGGATTTGCCCCAACTCCCACAACCTAGAGATAATGAAAAAAGGCCCAACACTAGGACTGACCTAGCAGCCTAGCCCTGCGGCTATGAAGGGACCGACCCTTTACTGAAGATCTCAGCTCTCCTCTCGGAGGCACTTCTTTTGACTCTTCGCTCCATGCCCTCTATCTCTTTCGATCAATAAAGGTTGGTGATTAGCTGGAAGTTGGTAGCTGCCTCCCTCCCAACTGGAGGATCAACCAAGATCCCCCTTACTAGACACAGGTAAATCCGCTCTTAGGATTTGACTGACATGGGAAGGCATCCTTTGATCTGACCTGACTCAAACCGGGAGGATTCTTTTACTCTTTCTCGTCCACTCAATCTCTTAACCCGCCACGGAACTACCGATCCCAAAACGGGTAGAGCAGTAGGTCCTCTCCTTCTTATCTTCGCCCGCCCTATCCTCTATTTCTTCAAGGGGCCCAATCTATCTATAGAATATAAGTCCTATAAATGGCTCTAGCGGCTATTTCACTGTACGATATTATCTTCTATGGGCCCCCGAGCTACGCGAAGGCACCACCCCGGCATCAGAAAGAGAGGCGGCCGAAGGCCATGAAAAGGGAAGGACCCTTCTTCTTTTTATGATTTTCGAAGAAAGACGTAGGTTCAGAGCTAGACCGACTACTCCAAGAGCAATCATCCATAAACCGGTCACTGGCACAAATAACATAGAGAGATGTATGTAACCTAACCAATGGAAATTGCACGCCCTCATCTTTGGGACCAGAAGCGGTTAGTAGTAACAAATAGTTCTCTTAATCGGTGAAAAGCAAAAGCACGGAATAACTTTTTCCATCTTCGAATTCAATCTTGTGAACTAATCGAGACAAAAATAGGAGAAGGAGATATGAACAGAGAGGAATAACCAATCGATGAACGAACATGAAACCATTATTTTTCAATAGAGGTACGGGAAAGGGTTGGGGGCAATGAAGTCGGTGAAGTGGTCAGATTTTGTGTTCCAACCATTGCTGGATGTGATTCCAAGAGCCAAACGAGAATGAATACCCAACATAATAGTCAAGACCGGGCTCCCTAATGGAATGTTTAACTGATCCATTCCTGATTGATCGAATTCGTACGGAAGTTGTAACATGGGAAAACCCCAAAAAACACGACTTATTTGAATAACCCGGTGACCTACCAAATGTAGAAGTAGGATTTTTGGCAAGCAAGAAGCACTTAAATAATACGATTCGAGTGTACCATCTTCTTTCTCATTTCGAGGAAAAGGATCCGAAGGAAAAGGAAATAACGAAGGGATCCGAATAGGACCTAAATGGGAATAACATGAAAAGTCTTTTTCAAAACCTATCATTAAGGGAGTTACGACGATATACAAGAGGAATGGACAAAAACTCGTGATTGGTGTGGAGGGTAAGAAACGTTTATGAAATAGTTCAAGAAAGAGTCGTCTCATTTCCTTACTTCTTCGCTCTTTCTAATTAATTCACTTCAAGGCTGGTTCTGAATGCCGTAACATATTAATAAATAACCTCCACTGTACATACCTTTCAGTGTGGCCACTAAAGAATAGTTTAGCTTATACACTAAACTAAATTATATGCGCTTACAAAAAGACTAACCTACTAGAGGGAAGAACTAAGAAAGAGAGATGTGCCTAAGGCGGCATGCAAGCCAAGCAAACTGTGCACGCTAAGAGAAGAGGAGAGATGTTCACCTTTACTACCACAAGAAAGCTGCTTCGTGGGCCCGTCACTTCGTTCGTACTTGGCTTAGGTTAGCAACTTACTTGGCTTGCTTATATGGCCTCGCCGCCCGCCGCTAACAGAAGCTAAGCACTTGAAAAGTGGCGGTGCGCTAAGAATCGTTGCTTCTGTCAGCCTTTCTATGCAATAGTCCACCAGTAGCGGAAGAGAAGATTAGTACCAGTACATACAACATCCAGTTCTTACAGCAACTCTTTCTTACCAATAAAATAGTACAACAGCTGTATCTTATAGCCCGGCGTGGCGGGTCTTTGAAGATAGATAGCCGCCCCATTCGCCTTTTTCATTCAATAGAAGAAAATTTGACTATTATATAGATAAGGACTAGGTGGGTGAGTCCTCACTGACCTGAGTTATTTCAATCACCTAGCAGGCAGCTAAAGTCAAGGCGTATCATCAGATTTTACTAAGAAGGAACTCGAAGTGAGATGGTCTTGCGCAACGCAACGAGAGTTTTCCCTCTATCATCTTCTATCTGATAGACTTGGTAAAAGGGCCCCTCCATTCCCTGGATCGACCGCAACTGCTATGTTTTAACGAAAATTTTCATTTGTCATGGACCTAGCCTAGCCTTCATCAATCACACGCAAGCAGAGCACCCAACTATGGCAAGGCCTCCTTAATGGTTAGGTTAGTCAGCCCGAGACGTGTTCATTGACAAAACCGTCGTAGGAATGGAGACCTTTCAATGGAGCGGAGGATAACGGATCAACGAGAAAGCGCCCTACTCACTACAAACAAATACACCACAAGATCGAACTACACTCATGCCTCTCTTGCATCAAGTTGACAGCCACCCACCCCCCCTTATGTAGTTCTTCGATAAATCATGTACGTAGGTAGGGCCCTCCTTTATTATTGGTAGATCATGAATAACTAAACCAATTTGCACCAGGCGCATTGTGCTTTCCCTTGCCTAGATCTTTTTCTAAGTAAAGTAATGGTGACCCATCGAAGACTGGAGCCTCGTAACATGTTGACAAAGGCCACTAGTACAGTAGTGGGGATGACTTTGCCTCCCTCACAGCGGCAAGGCAAGCAACGAGCAAAGCCAGTGGTAGCAACGTCAAAGCATTCTCAAACGAGTGCTTCACAACAGCAAAAAAAAAGCTAGGAAGCGTAGGCTCAAAAGTCGTTTTCTTCGTTGGCTCGAAAGTAAGAAGTAAGGGCGCTAATGCGCATTACCACTAGCGCATCTGTTTTCTTGCAAGAAGCAAGGGCTAGCCTAGCGCTAGCGTTAGCGCAACTGTTTTCTTGCAAGAAGCAAGGGCGCTAATGCACTGCTAGCGCTGCGCATCCATTTTCTTGCTTGCATTCGTTGGTTTGGTTTTTTACCTAGCAAGAAAACGTATGCGTAACGGCTTTCGCGTTAGCGCACAACAAGAAAACGGATGCGCTACCACGGCTTTCGTGCTAGCGCGCTCTCCTGTTGCTTGGTTGCTTGGTTCTCGCATCGCATCGCACGCTTCTCAAACTTGTGCTTTTATGTGTTTTGTTGCAAATAAAGCACCCTAAACAATTGTAAGTTGCAAAAAGCCCTCTTTTGGACTTTGACAAGACCTGGCTATCACTAGCAAAGCAAGAGCAAAAAGCCCAGCCATTTGACTTTGCTACCACTGCTAGACTGAATTGGTACGGTAATATTTTCATTCTAGTGGCACAGGACCTTCGATCGACCATGGGGCATATTCTACCCTCGAATCGTTTTTTTCTATTGAAGCGTAAAACCTTCCTTGCAACTCATGTTGCATTTCTTTGAAAGTGACATAATTTGTTCTTTGGTTCTCTAACAAAGGAAAGGCCCCTATACTATGCCATTTGATTGATTAAAGTTTCGTGCTGCTCGCCACTCCCCGAGGCCAAGGACAGGGTCGAATCGTCATTCCAGGATTTGAAGTCGGATACATTTCCATTATGTCACCTAGCTGCCAAAGTCAAATGGTTGTTCTTCCTTCCCCACTCCCTCTTTTTCTACATATGTGGTGGCGAGCGGAGCGCTCTATATGACTGGCTGCGAGTTACCTATCAACTTCTTTATCCCTTGCCTTGCTCAATCTTCAAAGGAAGATTGAAAGTAGCAAGCCACTCCACTACTAGTACAGAGGCCAGATAGAAGAATGCTTCTTTTATATGTTCAGGCGAAGAACATCTCGAGGCTAGCTCTTGTCTTGTAAGCAACCATGCCTATATAATAATAAGAAAGCTTACCAAAGCCAAGGTTGGTCTTGCTAGTAAGCTTACAGTTCAGTTCCAATTTACATGGTTTTGAACTCTTCCTTTCCAGAGATGGTTGCTCATCCAGTCCAGCGCGGTTGTTTCTGCGGCAGTGCGATGCGAATCCAAGGGAGCACTCTAGCAACGAGTAACCTCTGCCATGCGAGAAGATGTGTTGCCATCAAAGCACTCGCGACTATGGCAGAGGTTGCTTGTTGCCTACACTGCCTTCACAACTCCGCGGTCTATTCGATCGGAACCCTGGTTCGAGAACCCTCTCTCATAGATTCCCTTCACCAAGTAATCGCCAGCAATCTGCTCTTATCCCGTGGTGTCAAAGGACGAGTTCCTTTCTTGTCTTGCCCAAAAAGAGTATTTATTCGAGATCTCCCACGGCAAGGCAGTCCTACTACTTTCTTTCTCTCGCTTATCGTTAGTTCGTTTAGCGTCTTTCGGTTGGGGTCTGCCCCGGGGGTTAGGCTACTTGGGTTATCTTTTCTAGTCTTGAAGGCAGTCAATGTGTCAACAATTCTTTTCCCATTAGACTTGTCAATTCTTTTCTTTCCTTCTCTCTTCCCCCTCTACGTTTTTTACAGGGGTGGAGAATACCACTCTATCAATAACAAGAAAAACAAGTAGCAATTCAGTTTCAATTTGAGCTTGGAAGCAACCTGCTATCTATCGATAGGCGAGAACGCTACCTGCTATTATAATATGGCCAGCTTGGAAACATCAGAGGAAGACCATCATCTATACTAACGAGTGTCGTAAGGCCACGCTCCATGCTTATGCACTCTACTCGCTGCCTACGGAACGAGTCACCACAGGGTAAAATCATAGCTTCATTCATTCGTTGAACCTTGGGGATAACCATTTGCATTGAGATTAATTGCCACACCACCTCTATCATACATATATACGACATTACACGACGTGAGAGTGCATGGTCAACACACACCTACAGCGCCTACGTTCCACTTGCAGCCAATTCAACCACAACCTAACTTGCACGATATTCAACAACCGAAGCTACTGGTAGTCCCGGGGGGGACAACATCCTCCTAGACTATAATAAACAGTGTGCAGTACTGAACAACTGCATCATCAATCCTGGCGTGTGTAGCCAACGAGCACTGAGCGAGTGCTATGCATCTTATCACTCCGCTTGGTAGCAAGGTCTAACTATTGGCATGGCAGAGTGCTAGTCAAAAAGCAAAGCACAAGTTTGAGAGTGCTTTGCTTTTTGCAAATAAAGCCCTTTAAACAATTGTAAGTGTAGCCCCAGTGGTAGCTTAGGTTGTCCTAGCAAAGCAACTGGCCAAGTCTTGTCAAAGCCCTCTTCAACTTTAGCTTAAACGTTGCTTGCCTTGCCACTGGCTCGTGTACCTTGGCTGCGCATCAAGGCACTCGCTCCTATGGCAAAGGTTGCTCATTGCTAGAGTGCTTTAGGGTTAGTGTGTTAGAAGAACCCTCTTCTTGCTTGGCTTACGCATTCATTTTGGTCGCTGAGGGTGGGCGGCGTGTTATCATTTCCAGAGCCATGGAATAGCACTAAAAAACGAGCACAATCTGGCCTGCTGTATGTACCAAGCACGCGGGTCCTGGCAAAGCGGCGCTCCTTGATAAGCTCCTATATAAGGGAGATTCTAATGCGGCAGAAGTTTATCCCTATGTGAACTTTGTTGAAACAAGGCGCAGCCACGAAAGATAGAAGGCTGGGTCGACCAAACGAACGTAACTAATAGTAGTACTAATTGTATTAGTACTATTAGTACTAATACTAGTAGTACTAATATAAATACTTAGTAGTACTACTTAGTACTAAGTACTAATAGTACTAGTACTACTATTAGTACTAATAGTATACCACAAGTATTATTAGTACTAATAATATTAATAGTACTACTACTTCGTAGTACTAAGTAATACTAGTAATACTAGTAGCAGTAGTACTAGTAATACTACTATTAGTAGTACTACTACTAATAGTATTACTAGTAGTAATAGTATTAGTATTAGTAGTAATAATAATACTAATAGTATTAGTAGTAATAATAGTACTACTAGTACTACTATTAGTAGTATTTGTAATAGTAGTAGTACTATTAGTACAATTAGTATTACTAATAGTATTATTACTAATAGTACTATAATAAATAGTGTGCAGTATTGAACAACCAAGTCATCGATCTTGGCTTATGTAGCCAACAAGCACTGAGCGTGTGCTTTGAGTGCTACGCATCTTATCGCTCCGCTAGGTAGCAAGGTCTTACTATTGGCATGGCAGGGTGCTAGTCAAAAAGCAAAGCAAAAGTTTGAGAGTGCTTTGCTTTTTGCAAATAAAGCCCCTTAAACAATTGTAAATGTAGCCCCAGTGGTAGCATAGGTTGTCCGAGCAGAGCAAGTGGCCAAGTCTTGTCAAAGCCTTCTTCAAGTTTAGCTTAAACGTTGCTTGCCTTGCCACTAACTCGTGTTGCATGGCTGCGCAACAAAGCACTCGCTTCAATGGCAGAGGTTGCTCATTGCTAGAGTGCTTTAAGGTTAGTGTGTTAGTAGAATCCTCTTCTTGCTTGGCTTGCGCATTCGTTTTGGTCACTGAGGGTGGGCGGTGTGTTATCATTTCCAGAGCCATGGAACAACACTGGAAAACGAGCACAATCTGGTCTGCTGTATGTACGAAGCACGCAGGTTCTGGCAAGGCGGCGCTTCTTGATAAGCTCCTATAGACATTCTAATGCGACAGAAGTTCATCCCTATGCGAACTTTGTTGAAACAAGGCGCAGCCACGAAAGATAGAAGGCTGGGTCGGCCGAACGAACGTAACTAGTAGTAGTACAAATTGTATTAGTACTATTAGTAGTAATACTAGTAGTACTAGTATAAGTACTAAGTAGTACTACTTAATACTAAGTATTAATAGTATTATTACTATTACTACAAGTAGTAATAATAGTACTAGTAAGTACTACTAGTAGTAGTATACTAGTACTACTATTAGTAGTAGTATTATTACTACTACTAAAAGTACTAGTACTACTAAGTACTAATAGAAGTAATACTACTACAATTAGTATTAGTAGTAGTAGTAATATTACTATTATTAGTACTAATATTACTACTATTAGTACTAGTATTAGTACTACTAGTAGTACGATTAGTAGTAATAGCACTACTACTAGTATTAATATTAAGTAGGTCTAATAATAGTAGTTTAATACTACTATTACTACTAGTACTAATAGTAGTACTACTATTAGTATTATTAGTAGCAGTAGTTGTAATAGAAGTACTAGTACTACTATTAGAATTAGTATTATTAGTAATACTACTATTAACACTACCAGTAGTAATATTACTAGTAGTACTATTATTACTAATGCTAATATTTGTAGTAGTACTACTACTAGTACTATTACTAATACTAATATTAATAGTAGTAGTACAACTAGTACTATTATTACTTAGTAATAGTATTATTAGTATTACTACTACTAGTACTAATATTAATACTATTACTATTACTAGTAATAGTAGTACTAGTAGTAGTACTATTACTAATAATAGTACTACTTGTAATATTAGTAGTAAGTAGTACTATTACTAGTACTACTACTAATAGTAGTAATAGTATTATACTATTACTACTAAGTACTATTAGTAGTAGTACTATTACTATCAGTATTAATAATAATACTAATTGTACTATTACTAATAGTACTAATAATACTATTAGGAGTACTATTAATACTAACTAATACTACTACTAGTACTAGTAATAGTAGTACTACTACTAGTACAAATAGTAGTATTAGTAATAGTATTAGTAGTACATTACTAATAGTACTTAATAGTACTAGTACTTACTATTTGTAATATTAGTAACAGAACAAAGTACTAGTACTATTAGTAGTAGTAATACTAATAGTACTAGTAGTAGTATTACTAAAAATACTAGTAGTAGTACTACTAACTAGTACTACTACTATAGTAGTGTTATGACTACTACCAGTAGTACTAACTAATACTATTAGTACTACTTCTACTAGTACTAGTACTAGTAGTACTATTACTATTACTAGTATTACAAATACTACTAATACTATTTTTTATAAAAAAAACAAATCTCAAAACTTTTTGTGAATTAAAAATAAAACTAGTTAAAGGAAATTAATTTGAAGTAATTTTTTGTTAGAAGAATAAATACTGGCACATTTTGGTAACAAAAAATAAAATAAGGGAAAGAAAAATAATTTGTGGATTTTTTTGAAACAAATAAATTGATGTACCTATTGGTAATTAAAAAAAAAAACTCAAGTATTTTTTATATAAAAATAAAATGGGCTACTTTAAGATAATACAAAAGAAGTTGAGGTAAAGGAAAATAATTTGAGGTATTTTTTGGTTAAAAAATAAGTCGAGGTATTTTTTTTGTAACAGATAATAAAATAAGGTAAAGAAAAATAAAAATAATTTGATGTATTTGCTGTGAAAAAAATAAATTGGTGTGCACATTTTTGTAATAAAAATTAAAATGAGGTAAGAAAAAATAATTTTTGGCATTTTTTGATAAAAAATAAACTGAGATGCTTTTTGGTAACAAAAAATAAAACTAAGGTATTTTTCGTTTGAATAATAGATTGAGGTACTTTTTCGCAATAAAACATAAAATAAGGTAAAGAAAAAGTTTCGTGCTTTTATTTGGTAAAAAATAAGTTGAGGTTTTTTATAGAAATAAAAAATAGAAATGAGGCAAAGAAAAATAATTCTAAGTGCTTTTTGCTAAAATAAATAAATTGAGGTACGTTTGGCAAATCAGAATAAACTGAGGTATTTTTCATTTATAAATAAATTGAAGAATTATTTTGTAATAAAGAATAAAATAAGATAAAGAAAAATAATTTGAGGTATTTTTTGGTAAAAAAATATTTGAGTTAACTTTGGGAAATAAAAAATAACATTTGGTAAAGAAAAATATAATGTGGTATTTTTTTGGTAAAAAAATAAATTCAATAACTTTTTGGTAATTAAAATAAACTGAGGTTTTTTTTTTTGTAAACAAATCGGCTGAGGTATTTTTGGTAATGAAAAATAAAATGGGGTAAGGAAAAATAATTTGAGGTATTTTCTTGATCAAATAATAAATTGAGGTAAATTTTGGAAATTAAAATAAACTGAGATATTGTTCATTTTAAGAATAAATTGAGCTACGTTTCGGTACAAATAATGATTAAATATGGTAAGAAAAAGTAATTTGAGGTATTTCTTTGGTTAAAAAAATAATTGGAGGTACTCTTTAGTAATTAAAATAAAATGAGGTGTTTTTTAGTAAGAAAAATAAATTGAGGTACTCTTTGGTCATTAAAATAAACTAAGGTACTTTTTCGTGGCTGAAAAAAAATAAAATGTGGTAAAGAAAAATAGTTTGGGATATTTTTTGGTAAGAAAAAATAAAATGAGGCAAAGAAAAATAATTTGATGTATATTTTGTAAAAGAAACAAATCGAAGTGCATTCTAGTAATAAAAAATAAAATTTCGTAGGGAAAAATATTGTGAGGTATTTTTTGATAAAAAAAATAAATTGAGCTACTTTTTGGTAATTAACAATAAACTGAGGTATTTTTTTTTTGAAAAATAAATTGAGGTACTTTTTGGTAATAAAAAAATAAATTGAGGTGTAGAAAAATAATTTGTGGTATTTTTTCCATAAAAAAATAAGTTGAGGTTTTTTTTGGAAATAAAAAAACAATTAGGTGTAGAAAAATAATTCGAGGTATTTTTCGCTAAAGAAATAATTTGAGGTACTCTTTGCAAATTAAAATAAACTGAGGTATTTTTCATTTGAAAAATAAATTGTGGAATCATTTGGAAATGAAGAATAAAATGTGGTGAAAGAAATAATTTGAGGTACTTTGGGGAAATAAAAAATAATAGCAAGTAAAGATAAATATAATGAGTTACTTTTGATGAAAAAAATAAATCGAGGAACTTTTTGCTAATAAAAAATAAAACTAGTCAAAGGAAACTAATTTGTGGCATTTTTTGATAAAAAATAAACTGAGATGCTTTTTGGTAGGAAAAAATAAACTGAGGTATTTGTCGTTTGAATAATAGATTGAGGTGCTTTTTTGCAATAAAACATAAAATGAGATAAAGAAAAGTAATTTGTGGTATTTCTTTGACATCAAATTATTTTTCTTTGCCTCATTTTATTTTTTCTTGCCAAAAAATATCTCAAACTATTTTTCTTTACCTCATTTTTATTTCCGGTCACCAAAAAGTACCTCAGTTTAATTTAATTACCAAAGAGTACCTCAATTTATTTTTCTTACAAAAAATTACCTCAGTTTATTTTATTTACCGAAAAGGACCACAAATTATTTTTTTAAATTGAATTTTTTTTTTTACAAGAAAAAATACCTCATTATATTTTTCTTTATTTGTTGTTATTTTTCATTTCCCAAAAGTACCTCAAATTATTTCTTTTGCCTCAATTTATTCTTTATTTCCTAATAACAATTTATTTTTCAAACGAAAAATACCTCAGTTTATTCTAATTTTCAAAGAGTACCTCAAGGTATTTCTTTAGCAAAAAATACCTCAGTTTATTCTAATTTGCAAAAAATACCTCAGTTTATTCTTCAAATGAATGCCACATTTTATTTTTAAAACGGAAAATGTCTCAGTTTATTTTAATTACCGAAATTTACCTTGATTTAATTTTTGACCACGAAAATACTTCAAATTATTTTTCCTTGCCCCCATTTTATTTTTTTATTACCAAAAGGTTCCTCACTTTGTTTTTTAACAAAAAATACATCAAATTTTTTTTTCCATTATATTTTTATTTCTTAATAAAGAAAATACCTCAACCGATTTGTTTACAAAAAAAAAATTTCAGTTTATTTTAATTACCAAAAAGTTACTGAATTTATGTTTTCACAAGAAAAAATGCCTCATTATATTTTATTTTTTATTTCCCGAAGCCTCCTCAATTTTTCCTATTTTTTACCAAAAAAATGCCTCGAATTATTTTTCTTTATCTCATTTTATTCTTTATTACCAAATAATTCATCAGTTTATTTGTAAAAGAAAAATACCTCAGTTTATTCTGATTTGCCAAGCGTACCTCAACTTATTTTTTTTTACCAAAAAGCACCTTAAATTTTATTTCTTTATTTCATTTTTGTTCTTTATTTTTGTAAATAACCTCAACTTTTTTTTTTTTTCCAATTAACAGCACCAATTATTTTTCTTTGCCTCATTTTATGTTTTGTTGCAAAAGAGTACCTCAATCTATTATTCAAAAGAAAAGTACCTCAATTTATTTTTTGTTACCAAAAAGTTTCTCAATTTATTTTGCATCAAAAAATTTCGCAAATTCTTTTTTCTTACCTCATTTTATTTTCTATTACAAGAAAGAGCACACCAATTTTTTTTTTCCACAACAAATACAAAATTATTTTTAGTTTTTCTTTACCTCATTTTATTTTCTTTTACAAAAAAAATTCCCCGATTTATGTTCTAACCAAAAAATGCCTCAAATTTTTTTCCTTTGCATCATCTGGTTTTTTTATTATCTAAAGGTAGCCCTTTTTATTTTTATATAAAAAATACCTGAGCGTTTTTTTTTTTTTAATTACCAAAGGGCACCCGTATTTATTATTTTTACAAAAAATCCTCAAATTATTTTTTTTTACGTTATTTTGTTTGTTATTACCAAAAAGTACCTCAATTTAGCCTTTTAACAAAAAACTTTGCCTAAAGTCAGTTTCCTTTAAGTAGTTTTATTTTTTATTGGAAAAAAAGTTTCTCGATTTATTTTTTTCATGAAAAATACCTCATTTTATTTTTCTTCACCTGTTGTTATTTTTTGTTTCCCAAAAGTACCTCAAATTATTTCTTTTGCCTCAATTTATTTTTTATTTCCAAATAATTCCTCAATTTATTTTTCAAACGAAAAATTCCTTGGTTTATTCTAATTTGAAAAGAGTACCTCAAATTATTTCTTTCGCGAAAAATACCTCAGTTTATTCTAATTTGCAAAGAATACCTCAAATTATTTCTTTAGCAAAAAATACCTCGAATTTTTTTTCTTTACCTAATTTTGTTTTTTTATTGTAAAAAATAACCTGGACTTTATTTTTTTACTGAAAAATACCACAAATTATTTTTTTGTACCTCGTTTTATTTTTTATCACAAAATAGTACTTCAATTGTTTTTTCAAATGAAAAATACCTCAGTTTATTGTTAATTACCGAAATGCAGCTCAATTTATCTTTTACCAAAAAATACCTGACATTATTTTATTTTACCAAAATTCACCTCAATTTAGTTTTTTTTTTAGAAAAAATGCATCCAATTTTTTTTCCTTGCCTCATTTTATTTTTTCATACCAAAAAATATCTCAAACTATTTTTCATTATCTCGTTTTTTTTTTGTCACCAAAAAGTACCTCAGTTTATTTTAGCTAAAAAAGAGTACCTAAATTTATCTTTCTTACTAAAAAACACCTCAGTTTATTTTAATTACAGAAGAGTACCTCAAGTTATTATTTTAACAAAGAAATACCTCAAATTACTTTTCTTTGGCATATTTAATTGTTATTTTTACTGAAAAGTAGCTCATTTTATTTTTAAAACGAAAAATGTCTCTTCTTATTTTAATTTCTGAAATTTACCTCAATTTATTGTTTGACCAAGAAAATATCTCAAATTATTTTTCGTTGCCCCCATTTTATTTTTTTCTTACCAAAAAGTTCGTCTCTTTGTTTGTTAACAAAAAATACATCAAACAAGTTTTCTTTTACCATATTTTATTTCTTATTACCAAAACGTTTTTACAAAACAAATAACCTCAGTTTATTTTAATTACCAAAAAGTTACTGAATTTTTGTTTTTACAAGAAAAAATGCCTCATTATATTTTTCTTTACTTGATGTTTTTTTTTATTTCCGAAAGTCTCCTCAATTTTCTCTATTTCTTACCAAAAAATGCCTAGAATTATTTTTCTTTATCTCATTTTATTCTTTATTACCAAATAATTCATCAATTTATTTGTAAACGAAAAATACATCAGTTTATTTTGATTTGCCAAACGTACTTCAATCTATTTATTTTAGGAAAAAGCACCTCAAATTTTATTTCTTTACCTCATTTTTGTTCTTTATTTCTGTAAATAACCTCCACTTATTTTGTTACCAATTAGCAGCACCAATTATTTTTCTTTGCTTCATTTTATGTTGTATTGCAAAAGAGTACCTCAATCTATTATTCAAAAGAAAAATACCTCAGTGTTTCTTTTGTTACCAAAAAGTATCTCAATTTATTTTGCGTCAAAAAATTCCGCAAATTATTTTTTCTTACCTCATTTTATTTTCTATTACAAGAAAGAGCACACCAATTTTTTTTTCCACAACAAATACGAACTTCTTTGTAGTTTTTCTTTACCTCATTTTATTTTCTTTTGCAAAAAAAATGCCCCGATTTATGTTCTAACTAAAAAATTCCTCAAATTATGTTCCTTTGCATCATCTTGGTTTTTTATTACCTAAAAGTAGCTCTATTTATTTTTATATAAAAAATACTTGAGTGTTTTTTTTTAAAATATTATTGAAGGGTACCCCTATTTATATTTTTTTTACAAAAAATCCTCAAATTATTTTTCTTGACGTTATTTTTTTTTACCTCATTTTTGTTCGTTATTTCTGTAACTAACCTCAACTTATTTTTTTACCAATTAGCAGCACCAATTATTTTTCTTTGCCTCATTTTATGTTTTATTTATTCAAACGAAAAATACCTCAGTTTATTTTTTGTTACCAAAAAGTATCTCAATTTAATTTGTATAAAAAAATGCCGCAAATAATTTTTTCTTACCGCATTTTATTTTCTTTCACCAATTTTTTTTTTCCACAAGAAATACATCAAATTATTTTTATTTTTCTTTACCTTTATTTTATTTTCTTTTGCAAAAATAAATGCCCCGATTTATGTTCTAACCAAAAAATGCCCCAAACTCTCATCTTGTATTTTTAGTACCTAAAAATAGCCCTTTTTGTTTTTATATAAAAATTACCTGAGTGTTTTCTTTCTTTTTAATGACCAAAGGGTACCCCTATTTATTTATTTTTACAAAAAATCCTCAAATTATTTTTCTTTACGTTATTTTGTTTGTTATTACCAAAAAGTACCTCGATTTAGTCTTTTAAAAAAAATCTTTGCCTAAAGTCAGTTTTCTTTAAGTAGTTTTATTTTTTATTGGAGAAAAAGTTTCTCAATTTATTTTTTTCATGAAAAATACCTCATTTTATTTTTCTTCACCTGTTGTTATTTTTTGTTTCCCAAAATTACCTCAAATTATTTCTTTTGCCTCAATTTATTTTTTATTTCCAAATAATTCCTCATTTTATTTTTCAAACGAAAAATACCCCGGTTTATTCTAATTTGAAAAGAGTACCTCAAATTATTTCTTTCGCGAAAAATACCTCAGTTTATTCTAATTTGCAAAGATTACCTCAAATTATTTCTTTAGCAAAAAATACCTCGAATTTTTTTTCTTTACCTAATTTTGTTTTTTTATTTTCAAAAATAACCTCGACTTTATTTTTTTACTGAAAAATACCACAAATTTTTTTTTTGTACCTTGTTTTATTTTTTATCACAAAATAGTACTTCCATTGTTTTTTCAAATGAAAAATACCTCAATTTATTGTTAATTACCGAAAAGCAGCTCAATTTATCTTTTACCAAAAAATACCTGACATTATTTTTCTTTGCGTAATTTTATTTTATTTCACCAAAATTCACCTCAATTTAGTTTTTTTTTTAGAAAAAATGCATCCAAATTTTTTTCCTTGCCTCATTTTATTTTTTCATACCAAAAAATATCTCAAACTATTTTTCATTATCTCGTTTTTTTTTTGTCACCAAAAAGTACCTCAGTTTATTTTAGCTAAAAAAGAGTACCTAAATTTATCTTTCTTACTAAAAAACACCTCAGTTTATTTTAATTACCGAAGAGTATCTCAAGTTATTTTTTTAACAAAGAAATACCTCAAATTACTTTTCTTTAGCATATTTAATTGTTATTTTTATCTGAAAAGTAGCTCATTTTATTTTTAAAACGAAAAATGTCTCTTCTTATTTTAATTTCTGAAATTTACCTCAATTTATTGTTTGACCAAGAAAATATCTCAAATTATTTTTCGTTGCCCCCATTTTATTTTTTTCTTACCAAAAAGTTCGTCACTTTGTTTTTTAACAAAAAATACATCAAACAAGTTTTCTTTTACCATATTTTATTTCTTATTACCAAAACGTTTTTACAAAACAAATAACCTCAGTTTATTTTAATTACCAAAAAGTTACTGAATTTTTGTTTTTACAAGAAAAAATGCCTCATTATATTTTTCTTTACTTGATGTTTTTTTTTATTTCCGAAAGTCTCCTCAATTTTCTCTATTTCTTACCAAAAAATGCCTAGAATTATTTTTCTTTATCTCATTTTATTCTTTATTACCAAATAATTCATCAATTTATCTGTAAACGAAAAATACATCAGTTTATTTTGATTTGCCAAACGTACTTCAATATATTTATTTTAGGAAAAAGCACCTCAAATTTTATTTCTTTACCTCATTTTTGTTCTTTATTTCTGTAAATAACCTCCACTTATTTTGTTACCAATTAGCAGCACCAATTATTTTTCTTTGCCTCATTTTATGTTGTATTGCAAAAGCGTACCTCAATCTATTATTCAAAAGAAAAATACCTCAGTGTTTTTTTTGTTACCAAAAAGTATCTCAATTTATTTTGCGTCAAAAAATTCCGCAAATTATTTTTTCTTACCTCTTTTTATTTTCTATTTCAAGAAAGAGCACACCAATTTTTTTTTCCACAACAAATACGAACTTCGTTGTAGTTTTTCTTTACCTCATTTTATTTTCTTTTGCAAAAAAAATGCCCCGATTTATGTTCTAACTAAAAAATTCCTCAAATTCTGTTCCTTTGCATCATCTGGTTTTTTTATTACCTAAAAGTAGCTCTATTTATTTTTATATATAAAATACTTGAGTGTTTTTTTTTTTTTAATTATTGAAGGGTACCCCTATTTATTTTTTTTTACAAAAAATCCTCAAATTATTTTTCTTGACGTTATTTTGTTTTACCTCATTGTTGTTCGTTATTTCTGTAACTAACCTCAACTTATTTTTTTACCAATTAACAGCACCAATTATTTTTCTTTGCCTCATTTTATGTTTTATTTATTCAAACGAAAAATCCCTCAGTTTATTTTTTGTTACCAAAAAGTATCTCAATTTAATTTGTATAAAAAAATGCCGCAAATAAATTTTTTTTACCTCATTTTATTTTCTTTCACCAATTTTTTTTTTCCACAAGAAATACATCAAATTATTTTTATTTTTCTTTACCTTTATTTTATTTTCTTTTGCAAAAATAAATGCCCCGATTTATGTTCTAACCAAAAAATGCCCCAAACTCTCATCTTGTATTTTTAGTACCTAAAAATAGCCCTTTTTGTTTTTATATAAAAATTACCTGAGTGTTTTCTTTCTTTTTAATGACCAAAGGGTACCCCTATTTATTTATTTTTACAAAAAATCCTCAAATTATTTTTCTTTACGTTATTTTGTTTGTTATTACCAAAAAGTACCTCGATTTAGTCTTTTAAAAAAAATCTTTGCCTAAAGTCAGTTTCCTTTAAGTAGTTTTATTTTTTATTGGAAAAAAAGTTTCTCGATTTATTTTTTTCATGAAAAATACCTCATTTTATTTTTCTTCACCTGTTGTTATTTTTTGTTTCCCAAAAGTACCTCAAATTATTTCTTTTGCCTCAATTTATTTTTTATTTCCAAATAATTCCTCAATTTATTTTTCAAACGAAAAATACCCCGGTTTATTCTAATTTGAAAAGAGTACCTCAAATTATTTCTTTCGCAAAAAATACCTCAGTTTATTCTAATTTGCAAAGAATACCTCAAATTATTTCTTTAGCAAAAAATATCTCGAATTTTTTTTCTTTCCCTAATTTTGTTTTTTTATTTTCAAAAATAACCTCGACTTTATTTTTTTACTGAAAAATACCACTAATTATTTTTTGTTACCTCGTTTTATTTTTTATCACAAAATAGTACTTCAATTGTTTTTTCAAATGAAAATACCTCAGTTTATTGTTAATTACCGAAATGCAGCTCAATATATCTTTTACCAAAAAATACCTGACATTATTTTTCTTTGCGTAATTTTATTTTATTTCACCAAAATTCACCTCAATTTAGTTTTTTTTTTAGAAAAAATGCATCCAATTTTTTTTCCTTGCCTCATTTTATTTTTTCATACCAAAAAATATCTCAAACTATTTTTCATTATCTCGTTTTTTTTTGTCACCAAAAAGTACCTTTGTTTATTTTAGCTAAAAAAGAGTACCTAAATTTATCTTTCTTACTAAAAAACACCTCAGTTTATTTTAATTACAGAAGAGTACCTCAAGTTATTATTTTAACAAAGAAATACCTCAAATTACTTTTCTTTGGCATATTTAATTGTTATTTTTACTGAAAAGTAGCTCATTTTATTTTTAAAACGAAAATGTCTCTTCTTATTTTAATTTCTGAAATTTACCTCAATTTATTGTTTGACCAAGAAAATATCTCAAATTATTTTTCGTTGCCCCCATTTTATTTTTTTCTTACCAAAAAGTTCGTCTCTTTGTTTTTTAACAAAAAATACATCAAACAAGTTTTCTTTTACCATATTTTATTTCCTATTACCAAAACGTTTTTACAAAACAAATAACCTCAGTTTATTTTAATTACCAAAAAGTTACTGAATTTTTGTTTTTACAAGAAAAAATGCCTCATTATATTTTTCTTTACTTGATGTTTTTTTTTATTTCCGAAAGTCTCCTCAATTTTCTCTATTTCTTACCAAAAAATGCCTAGAATTATTTTTCTTTATCTCATTTTATTCTTTATTACCAAATAATTCGTCAATTTATTTGTAAACGAAAAATACATCAGTTTATTTTGATTTGCCAAACGTACTTCAATATATTTATTTTAGGAAAAAGCACCTCAAATTTTATTTCTTTACCTCATTTTTGTTCTTTATTTCTGTAAATACGCTCCACTTATTTTGTTACCAATTAGCAGCACTAATTATTTTTCTTTGCCTCATTTTATGTTGTATTGCAAAAGAGTACCTCAATCTATTATTCAAAAGAAAAATACCTCAGTGTTTTTTTTGTTACCAAAAAGTATCTCAATTTATTTTGCGTCAAAAAATTCCGCAAATTATTTTTTCTTACCTCATTTTATTTTCTATTACAAGAAAGAGCACACCAATTTTTTTTTCCACAACAAATACGAACTTCTTTGTAGTTTTTCTTTACCTCATTTTATTTTCTTTTGCAAAAAAATCGCCCCGATTTATGTTCTAACTAAAAAATTCCTCAAATTATGTTCCTTTGCATCATCTGGTTTTTTTATTACCTAAAAGTAGCTCTATTTATTTTTATATAAAAAATACTTGAGTGTTTTTTTTTTTTTAATTATTGAAGGGTACCCCTATTTAACTTTTTTTACAAAAAATCCTCAAATTATTTTTCTTGACGTTATTTTGTTTTACCTCATTTTTGTTCGTTATTTCTGTAACTAACCTCAACTTATTTTTTTACCAATTAACAGCACCAATTATTTTTCTTTGCCTCATTTTATGTTTTATTTATTCAAACGAAAAATCCCTCAGTTTATTTTTTGTTACCAAAAAGTATCTCAATTTAATTTGTATAGAAAAATGCCGCAAATAATTTTTTCTTACCGCATTTTATTTTCTTTCACCAATTTTTTTTTTCCACAAGAAATACATCAAATTATTTTTATTTTTCTTTACCTTTATTTTATTTTCTTTTGCAAAAAAAAATGCCCCGATTTATGTTCTAACCAAAAAATGCCCCAAACTCTCATCTTGTATTTTTAGTACCTAAAAATAGCCCTTTTTGTTTTTATATAAAAATTACCTGAGTGTTTTCTTTTTTTTTAATGACCAAAAGGTACCCCTATTTATTTATTTTTACAAAAAATCCTCAAATTTTTTTTCTTTACGTTATTTTGTTTGTTATTACCAAAAAGTACCTCGATTTAGTCTTTTAAAAAAAATCTTTGCCTAAAGTCAGTTTCCTTTAAGTAGTTTTATTTTTTATTAAAAAAAAATTCCCTCGATTTATTTTTTTCATAAAAAATACCTCATTGTATTTTTCTTCACCGGTTGTTATTTTTTGTTTTCCAAAAGTACCTCAAATTATTTCTTTTGCCTCATTTTATTCTTTATTTCCAAATAATTCCTCAATTTATTTTTCAAACGAAAAGTACCTCTGTTTATTCTAATTTGCAAAGCGTACCTAAAATTATTTTTTTAGCAAAAAATATCTCAGTTTATTCTAATTTGCAAAGAATACAGCAAATTATTTCTTTAGTGAAAAATACCTCGAATTTTTTTTCTATACCTTTTTTCTTTATTATTATTTTAAAAAATAACCTCGACTTTTTTTTTGTATGGAAAATCACCACAAATTATTTTTCTATACCTCGTTTTATTTTTATTACAAAATAGTACCTCAATTTATTTTTCAAACAAAAATTTTTTCAGTTTATTGTCAATTACCAAAAAGCAGCTCAATTTATCATTTACCAAAAAATACTTCACATTATGTTTCCTTACGTAATTTTATTTTTTATTACCAAAATGCACCTTGATGTATTTTTTTTTTACAAAAAGTGCATCAAATTATTTTTCCTTGTCGTATTTTATTTTTTCTTACCAAGAAATATCTCAAACTGTTTTTCATTACCTTGTATTTTTTTTTCGGTCATGAAAAAGTATGTTAGTTTATTTTAGCTACCAAAGAGTACCTGAATTTATTTTTCTTACTAAAAAACACCTCAGTTTATTTTAATTACCGAAGAGTACCTCAAGTTATTTTTTTAACCACAGAAATACCTCAAATTACTTTTCTTTAGCATATTTAATTGTTATTTTTACCGAAAAGTAGCTCATTTTATTTTTAAAACGGAAAATGTCTCAGCTTATTTTTAATTTCCTAAACTTACGATTTATTGTTTGACCAAGAAAACACTTCAAATTATTTTTCCTTGCCCCCATTTTATTTTTTTATTACCAAAAGGTTCCTCACTTTGTTTTTTAACAAAAAATACATCAAAACAAGTTTTCTTTTACCATATTTTATTTCTTATTACCGAAAATACCTCAACCGATTTGTTTGCAAAACAAAAAACCTCAGTTGATTTTAACTACCAAAAAGTTACTGAATTTATGTTTTTACAAGAAAAAATACCTCAATATATTTTTCTTTACCTCGTTTAAATACCACAAATTATTTTTCTATACCTCGTTTTATTACCAAAAAGTCGCCCTTTTTATTTTTATGTAAAAAATGCCTAAGTTTTTCATTTTTTTTATTTTTCAAAAGGTATCTCAATTTATATATTTTTACAAAAAATCTTAAAATTATTTTTTTTTCGCGTTATTTTGTATTTTATTTCCAAAAAGTACCTCTATTTAGTCTTTTGGTAAAAAACTTTGCCTAAAGTCAATTTTCTTTAAGTAGTTTTATTTTTTATTAGCAAAAGGTTCATCGATTTATTTTTTTCCTCAAAAATACCTCATTGTATTTTTCTTTATTTGTTGTTATTTTTTGTTTGCCAAAAGTACCTCAAATTATTTCTTTTGGCTCATTTTATTCTTTACTTCCAAATAATTCCTCAAAATTTTTTTCAAACGAAAAATGCTTCTGTTTATTCTAATTTGCAAAGAGTACCTCAAATTATTTCTTTAGCGAAAAATACCTCGAAATCCTTATTTTTTTTAAAAAAAAATAACTCGACTTATTATTTTTATGGAAAAATACCACAAATTAGTTTTTTGTACCTCGTTTTATTACCTAAAAGTAGCTCTTTTTATTTTTATATAAAAAATACCTGAGTTTTTCCTTTTTTTAATTACCAAAGGGTACCTCAATTTATTTATTTTTACAAAAAATCCTCAAATTATTTTTTTTCACATTATTTTGTTTTTTATTTCCAAAAAGTACCTCTATTTTGTCTTTTGGCAAAAAACTTTGCCTAAAGTCAGTTTCCTTTAAGTAATTTTTTTTTTTATTACCAAAAGGTTCTTCTATTTATTTTTTTCATCACAAATACCTCATTGTATTACCTGTTGTTATTTTTCTTTTCCCAAGAGTACCTCAAATTATTTCTTTTGCATCATTTTATTCTTTATTTCCAAATAATTCCTCAATTTATTTTTCAAACAAAAAATACCACTGTTTATTCTAATTTGCCAAGAGTACCTCAAATTATATTTTTAGGTTGCAAAGAGCACCTCAAATTATTTCTTTAGCTAAAAATACCTAGAATTATTTTTCTTTACCTCGTTTTATTTTTTACCACAAAAAAGTACCTCAATTTATTTTTCAAACGAAAAATACCGTAGTTTATTGTTAATTACCGAAAAGAAGCTCAATTTATCTTTTATCAAAAAATACCTCACATTATTTTTCCTTACGTAAATTTATTTTTTATTACCAAATTGCACCTCAATATATATTTTTTTTTTCAAAAACTGCATCAAATTATTTTTCTTTGCCTCATTTTATTTTTTCTTGCCAAAAAATATCTAAAACTATTTTTCATTACCTCATTTTTTTTTGTCGGTCACCAAAAAGTACCTCAGTTTATTTTTGTTACCAAAGATTTCCTAAATTTATTTTCTCACTAAAAAACACCTCAGTTTATTTTAATTACCGAAGAGTACCTCAAATTATGTTTTTAACCATAGAAATACCTCAAATTACTTTTCTTTAGCATATTTAATTGTTATTTTTACCGAAAAGTACCTCATTTTATTTTTAAAACGGAAAATATCTGAGTTTATTTTAATTTGTGAAATTTACCTCGATTTATTGTTTGACCAAGAAAATACCTAAAAAAGTTTTTCCATGCCCCCAATTTATTTTTTTATTACGAAAAGGTTCCTCACTTTGTTTTTTAACAAAAAATACATCAAAACAATTTTTCTTTTTACCATATTTTGTTCCTTATTATAGAAAATACCTCAACCGATTAGTTTACAAAACAAAAAACCTCAGTTTATTTTAATTACCAAAAAATTACTGAATTTATGTTTTCACAAGAAAAAATGCCTCATTATATTTTTCTTGACCTGATGTTATTTTTAATTCCCAAAGTCTCCTCTGTTTTCTCTATTTTTTACCAAAAAATACCTCAAATAATGTTTCTTTATCTTATTTTATTCTTTATTACCAAATAATTCATCATTTATTCTTGAATGAAAAATACCTCAGTTTATTCTGATTTGCCAAACGTACTTCAGTTTATTTATTTTAGCAAAAAGCACCTCAAATTATTTATCTTTACCTCATTTTTGTTCTTTATTTCTTTAAATAACCTCAATTTATTTTTTTACCAATTAACAACATCATTTATTTATTTTTGCCTCATTTTATGTTTTATTGCAAACAAGTACCTCAGTTCATTTTTTTTTACCAAAAAGTATTTCAATTTAATTTGTATCAAAAAATGCTGCACATTATTTTTTCTTAACTCATTTTATTTTTTATTACGAAAAAGAGCACACCAAATTTTTTTTCCACAACAAATACATCAAATTATTTTATTTTTCTTTATCTCATTTTATTTTCTTTTGCAACAAAATTGCCCCGATTTATGTTCTAACCAGAAAATGCCTCAAATTCTTTTCCTTTCCATCATCTTGCTATTTTATTACCTAAAAGTAGCCCTTTTATTTTTATATATAAAATACCAAAGTCTTTCATTTTTTTTAATTACCAAAGGGTACCTCAATTTATTTATTTTTACAAAAAATCCTCAAATTATTTTTCTTTACGTTATTTTGTTTTTTATTACCAAAAAGTTCCTCTGTTTAGTTTTTTGGCAAAAAACTTTGCCTAAAGTCAGTTTCCTTTAAGTAGTCTTATTTTTTATTAGCAAAAAGTTCCTCGATTTATTTTTTTCATCAAAAATGCCTCGTTGTATTTTTCTTTACCTATTGTTATTTTTTGTTTCCCAAAAGTACCTCAAATTATTTCTTTTGCTCCATTTTATTCTTGATTTCTAAATAATTCCTCAATTTATTTTTCAAACGAAAAATACACCTCTTTATTCTAATTTGCGAAGAGTACCTCAAATTATTTCTTTAGCCAAAAATACCTCAGGTTATTCTAATTTTCAAAGAGTACCTCAAATTATTTCTTAAGCGAAAAATACTTGGAATTATTTTTCGTTGCCTCATTTTTTTTTATTATTATTATTTAAAAAAATAACTTCTAGTTATTTTTTTTGAAGAAAAATACCACAAATTATTTTACTATACCTCGTTTTATTACCTAAAAGTAGCCCTTTTTATTTTTATATGAAAACTACCCGATTTTTTCATTTTTTTTTAATTACCAATGGGTATCTCAATTTTTTTTTTTTTTCAAAAAATCCTCAAATTATTTTTCTTCACGTTATTTTATTTTTTATTACCAAAAAGGACCTCTATTTAGTCTTTTGGCTAAAAACTTTGCTTAAAGTCAGTTTCCTTTAAGTAGTTCTATTTTTTATTAGCAAAAAGTTCCTCAATTTAATTTTTTTAATCAAAAATACTTCAATGTATTTTTCTTTATCTGTTGTTATTTTTCGTTTCCCGAAAGTGCCTCAAATTATTTCTTTTTCATCATTTTATGCTTTATTTCCAAATAATTCCTCAATTTATTTTTTAAACGAAAAATGCCCCTGTTTATTCTAATTTGCGAAGAGTACCTCAAATTATTTCTTTAGCGAAAAATACCTCGAATTATTTTTCTTTACCTAATTTTTTTTATTATTTTCAAAAATAACCTCGACTTATTTTTTTTCCAAAAAAATAATCCAAATTATTTTTCTATACCTCGTTTTATTTTTTACCACAAAAAAGTACATCACTTTATTTTTAAATGCAAAATACCTCAGTTTAATTTTAGTTACCGAAAAGCAACTCAATTTATCTTTTACCAAAAAATACCTCACATTATTTTTTCTGACGTAATTTTATTTTTTATTACCAAAATACACCTCGATTTATTTTTTTTACAAAAAATGCATCAAATTATTTTTCTTTGCCTCATTTTATTTTTTCTTACCAAAAAATATCTCAAACTATTTTTCACTACCTCGTTTTTTTTTGTCAGTCACCATAAAGTACCTCAGTTTATTTTAGTTACCAAAGAGTACCTAAATTGATTTTTCTTACTAAAAAACACCTCAGTTTGTTTTAATTACCGAAGAGTACCTCAAATTATTTTTTTAACCACATAAATACCTCAAATTACTTTCTTTAGCATATTTAATTGTTATTTTTATCGAAAAGTAGCTCATTTTATATTTAAAATGGAAAATATCTCAGTTCATTTTAATTTCTGAAATTTACCATATTTTATTTACCATATTTTATTTCTTATTACCGAAAATACCTCAACTGATTTGTTTGCAAAAAAAAAAAAACCTCAGTTTATTTTAATTACCAAAAAGTTACTGAATTTATGTTTTTACAAGAAAAAAATGCCTCAATATATTTTTCTTTACCTGATGTTATTTTTTATTTCCCAAAGTCTCCTCAATTTTCTCTATTTTATACCAAAAAATGCCTCGAATTATTTTTCATTATCTCATTTTATTCTTTATTACCAAATAATTCATCAATTTATTTGTAAACGAAAAATGCCTCAGTTTATTTTTATTTGCAAAACATACCTCAATTTATTTATTTTAGAAAAAAGCACCTCAAATTTTTTTCTTTGCCTCATTTTTTTCTTTATTTTTATAAATAACCTCAACTTATTTTTTTTACCAATTAACAGCACCAATTATTTTTCTTTGCCTCATTTTATGTTTTTTTGCAAAAAAGTACCTCAATCTATTATTCAAACGAAAAATACCTCAGTTTATTTTTTGTTACCAAAAAGTATCTCAATTTATTTTGTATCAAAAAATGTCGCAAATTATTTTTCTTACCTCGTTTTATTTTTTTTACAAAAAAGAGAACACCAATTTTTTTTTTCCAGAACAAATACATCAAATTATTTTTATTTTTCTCTACCTCATTTTATTTTTTTTCGCAAAAAAAATGCCCCGATTTATGTTCTAACTTGAAAATGCGTCCAATTCTTTTCCTTTGCATCATCTTGTTATTTTATTACCTAAAAGTAGCCCTTTTTATATTTTTATAAAAAATATTTGAGTTTTTCATTTTTTTTAATTACCAAAGGGTACCTCAATTTATTTATTTTTTATCAAAAAATACAATAAATTTTTTTTTCATACCACATTTTATTTTTTTTACAAAAAAGAACACTCCAATTTATTTTTGTCACAACAAATACATCAAATTATTTTTTTTTTTCTTTACCTCATTTGAATTTCTGTTACAAAAAAATTATCCCAATTTATTTTTTAACCAAAAAATGCCTCAAATTATTTTCCTTTACCTCATCTTATTTTTTATTACCTACAAGTAGCCCATTTTGATTTTATATAAACAGTGCCTAATTTATTTTTAATTACCACCGGAAACCTCAATTTATTTGTTTTTACAAATAATCCTCAAACTATCTTTCTTTACTTGATTTTTTTTTTTTTTATACCACAGAGTTCCTCTATTCATTATTTTTTAAAAAAAAACCTCAAATTAGTTTTCTTTGACTAGTTTTATTTTTTAATTACAAAAAGTTCCTCAATTTACATTTTTCACCAAAAATACTTCATTACATTTTTCTTTATCAGATATTTTTTTTTATTTCCCAAAACTACCTCAAATTATTTTTTATGCTTCATTTTTTTCTTTATTTTCAAATAATTCCTCAATTTATTTTTCAAACAAAAAATACATCAGTTTATTATAATTTGCAAAGAGTACCTCAATGTATTTATTTAGCAAAAAATACCTCGAATTATTTTTCTTCACCTAATTGTTTTTTTATTTTAAAAAATTACCTCAACTTAGATTCTTTATAGAAAATACCACAAAATATTTTTCTATCCTTCATTTGATTTTTTATTACAAAAAAGTACCTCAAGTTTTTTTTCAAACGACAAATACACTAGTTTATTGTTACTTACCAAAACGTTGTTCAATTAATTTTTTACAAAAAAATACCTCACATTATTTTTCCGTACGTCATTTTATTTTTTATTACCAAAACGCACCTCGATTTTGTTTTTTTACAAAAAATACATCAAAATATTTTTCTTTGCTTTATGTTATTTTTTATTTCCAAAAAATATTTGAAACTATTTTTCTTTACCTCATTTATTATTTCGATCACCAAAAAAGACCTCAATTATTTTAGTTACCAAAGAGTACTTCAATTTATTTTTTTACCGAAAAACACCTCAGTTTATTTTAATTACCAGAGAGTACCTCAAATTATTTTTTTAATGAAAGAAATAACTGAAATTACTTTTCTTTACCCTATTTAATTATTATTTTTATCAAAAAGTAGCACAAATTTTTTTTAAAAAGAAAAATATCTCAGTTTATTTAATTTCCAAAATTTACCTCAATTAATTATTTGACCAAAAAAATACCTCAAATTATTTTTTCTCACCCCGTTTAATTTTTTATTTCAAAAAGGCAACTCAATTATTTTTTAACAAAAAATACATCAAAATATTTTCTTTTTTACGAAATTTTATTTTTGATTACCGAAAATAGTTCAACCGATTTGTTTACGAAACAAAGTACCTCACTTTATTTTAATTAACTAAAAGTTACTGAATTCATTTTTTTGCCAAAAAAATACCTCATTATATTTTTCTTTTCCTGATGTTATTTTTTATTTCCAAAAATTACCTCAAATCTGTTTTTTTACCAAAAAATACCTCAACTTACTTTTCTTTATCTCATTTTATTTTTTATTATCAAATAATTCCTCAATGTATTTGTAAACAAATAATACCTCCGTTTATTCTTACTTGCCAAACGTACCTCAATTTATTTATTTTAGCAAAAAGCACCGCATTTTTTCTTTACCTCATTCTTATTTTTTATTTCAATAAATAACCTCAACTTATTATTTACCAAATAATAGCCCAAATGTTTTTTCTCTACCTCATTTTTTGTTTAATTGCAAAAAAGTACTTGCATCTATTATTCAAACGAAAATTACCTCAGTTTATTTTTTGTTACAAAAAAGTATCTCAATTTATTATTTATGAAAAAATACTGCAAATAATTTGTTCTTACCTCATTTTCCTTTTATTTACAAAAAAGAACACAGCAATTTATTTTTGTCACAATAAATACATCAAATTATTTTTATTTTTCTTTACCTCATTTTATTTTCTGTCACAAAAAAATTATCCCAATTTATTTTTTAACCAAAAAATAGCTCAAATTATATTTCTTTACCTCATCTTATCTTTTATTACTTAAAAGTAGCCCATTTTATTTTTATATAAAAAAAACCTAATTTTTTTTTAATTACCCAAGGGTACCTCAATTTATTTATTTTTACAATAAATACTCAAATTATTTTTATTACCTTATTTTGTTTTCTTTATACCATAAAGTACCTCTATTTATTATTCTAACAAAAAATTACCTCAATCTAGTTTCCTTTGACTTGTTTTATTTTTTAATAGCAAAAAGTGTCGCGATTTATTTTTTTCACAAAAAAAACCTCATTACATTTTTCTTTACCATATATTAATTTTTATTTCCCAAAACTACCTCAATTTACTTTTTTTGCTTCATTTTTTTTCTTTATTTTCAAATATTTACTCAATTTATTTTTCAAACTAAAAATACTTGAGTTTATTGTTAATTACCAAAACGTTGCTCAATATATTTTTTACTAAAAAATACCTCACAATATTTTTCCATACGTCATTTTATTTTTTATTACCAAAACGTACATCGATTTATTTTTTTACAAAAAATGCATCAAATTATTTTTCTCTTCCTCATTTTATTTTTTCTTACCAAAAAAAATCTCAATATATTTTTTTTTACCTCAATTTATTTTAATTACCAAAGAGTATTACAATTTATATTTTTACCCAAAAGCAGCTCAATTTATTTTAATTACTGGAGAGTACCTCAAATTATTTTTTTAACGAAAGAAATACCTCAAAGAACTTTTCTTTACCATTTTTAATTATTATTTTTACTGAAATGTAGCACAATTTATTTGTCAAGCAAAAAATATCTCAGTTTATTTTAATTTCCAAAATTTATCTCAATTAATTATTTGACCATGAAAATACCTCAAATTATTTTAACTTACCCCATTTAATTTTTTATTACCAAAAGGCACCTTAATTTTTTTTTAACAAAAAATATATTAAAATATTTTTTTTTTTACATAATTTTATTTTTGATTACCAAAAATACTTCAACCGATTTGTTTACGAACCAAAATACCTTAGTTTATTTTAATTAACTAAAAGTTGTTGAACTTATTTTTTTACCAAAACAATACCTCATTGTATTTTTCTTTGCCTGATGTTCTTTTTTATTTCAAAAAATTACCTCAATTTTTTTTTACCAAAAAATACGTCAAATTATTTTTCATTCTCATTTTATTCTTTATTACAAAATAATTCCTCAATGTATTTGTAAACGAATAATACCTCAGTTTATTCGGATTTGCCAAACGTAACTCACTTTATTTATTTTAGCAAAAAGCACCTCAAATGTTTCTTCTTCACCTCATTCCTATTTTTTATTTCAATAAATAACCTCAACTTATTTTTTACCAAATAATAGCTCAAATTATTTTTTTTTACCTCATTTTTTGTTTTATTGCAATAAAATACCTTAATCTATTACTCAAATGAAAAATACCTCAGTTTATTTTTTGCTACAAAAAAGTGTCTCAATTTATTTTTTATCAAAAAATACAATAAATTATTTTTTCATACCTCATTTTATTTTTTTTACAAAAAAGAACACACCAATTGATTTTTTCCACAACAAATACATCAAATTATTTTTATTTTTCTTTACCTCATTTGAATTTCTGTTACAAAAAAATTGTCCCAATTTATTTTTTAACCAAAAAATGCCTCAAATTATTTTCCTTTACCTCATCTTATTTTTTATTACCTAAAAGTAGCCCATTTTAATTTTATATAAAAAGTGCTTGATTTTTTTTTAATTACCAAAGGAAACCTCAATTTATTTTTTTTTACAAATAATCCTCAAATTATTTTTCTTTACTTGATTATGGTTTTTTTTTTACACCACAAAGTACCTCTATTTATTATTTTAATAAAAAAAACCTCAAATTAGTTTCCTTTGACTTGTTTTATTTTTTAATAGCTAAAAGTGCCTTGATTTATTTTTTTCATCAAAAATACCTCATTACATTTTTCTTTATCAGATATTATTTTTTATTTCCCAAAACTACCTCAAATTATTTTTTATGCTTCATTTTTTTCTTTATTTCAAATAATTCCTTGATTTATTTTTCAAACGAAAAATACCTCCGTTTATTATAATTTGCAAAGAGTACCTCAATGTATTTATTTAGCGAAAAATACCTCAAATTATTTTTCTTTACTTAATTGTTTTTTTATTTTAAAAAGTTACCTCAACTTAGTTTTTTAGAGAAAAATACCACAAATTATTTTTCTATATTTGATTTTTATTACAAAAAAGTACCTCAAGTTTTTTTTCAAACGACAAATACATCAGTTTATTGTTAATTACCAAAAAGTTGTTCAATTTATTTTTTACAAAAAAATACCTCACATTATTTCTCTGTACGTCATTTTATTTTTTCTTACCAAAACGCCTCTCGATTTTGTTTTTTTACAAAAAATACATCAAATTATTTTTCTTTGCTTTATGTTATTTTTTCTTACCAAAAAATATCACAAACTATTTTTCTTTACCTCATTTCTTTTTTCTGTCACCAAAAAGTACCTCAATTATTTTAATTACCAAAGAGTATTACAATTTATTTTTTTACCAAAAAACACCTCAGTTTATTTTAATTACCGGAGAGTACCTCAAATTATTTTTTTAACTAAAGAAATAACTCAAATTAATTTTTTTTACCATATTTAATTATTATTTTTATCGAAAAGTAGCACAATTTATTTTTAAAACGAAAAATATCTCAGTTTATTTTAATTTCCAAAATTTACCTCAATTAATTCTTTGACCAACAAAATACGTCAAATTATTTATTTCAATAAATAACCTCAACTTATTTTTTACCAAATAATAGCACAAATTATTTTTCTTTTCCTCATTTTTTGTTTTATTACAAAAAAGTACCTCAATCTATTATTCAAACGAAAGATACATCAGTTTATTTTTTGTTACCAAAAAGTATCTCAATTTAGTTTTTATAAAAAACTACGTAAATTATTTTTTCTTACCTCATTTTATTTTTTATTACTAAAAAGAGCACACCAATATATTTTTTTCACTACAAATACATCAAATTATTTTTATTTTTTTTACCTCATTTATTTTTTGTTACAAAAAATATACCCCAATTTAATTTTCAACCAAAAAATGCCTCAAATTATTTTCCTTTACCTCATCTTATTTTTTATTACCTAAGAGTAGCCCATTTTATTTTTATATAAAAAATACCAGAGTTTTTTTTTTAATTACCAAAGGGTACCTCAATTTATTTTTTTACAAAAAAATCCTCAAATGATTTTTCTTTACCTTAATCTGTTTTTTATTACTACAAAGTACCTCTATTTATTCCTTTAACAAAAACTTACTTCAAATTAGTTTCCTTTAACTAGTTTTATTTTTTATTAGCAAAAAATTCCTCGATTTATTTTTTTAATAAAAAATACCTCATTATATTTTTCTTTACCTGATATTATTTTTTATTTGCGAAAAGTATCTCAAATTAATTTTTTTGCGTCATTTTATTCTTTAATTTATTTTTCAAATGAAAAATGCCTCAGTTTATTCTAATTTTCAAAGAGTACTTCAATTTATTTCTTTACAGAAAAATACTCTTGGAAGACATTTTCATCATCATGGGTCCCCCCCGGTCAATAAAGCCTAACAAACAGTGGAAATTTCGACAATCTTAGAATAGCCCCAGATCTGGCCAAGATCTTCATAAAGACTCTCAAAAGTCTCCTGCCAAGGTTCGTCGCATTCTGATATGTCTAAGGTAGTGCAGACTGAGAAACAATTTTTGTAGAATCAACCTCTAACACCCTGAAACGGATCCTATAACTAGAGTTATATTTTTGGTGCCTTAATTTATTGTGGGACTACCGCCATTGGATCCGACACGATTGAAAACTCCCAGGGGTCAAATTTCAGCTTGAATGGACATCCCAGGAAAAAGTTATAGGCCAAAGAGCGAAACAGGAGGAGCCCAATGCTATTCCTGTGCGGCCACCCTGCAACTCAACTCCATTAAAGGGGCGGTCATGACCAGTGACTTTCAAGGATCATATCTCACCCATCTCAAGTTGGATCTCACTCAAATTTTGTGAGCGTGTTCGTCTCGTCAAGACGAGCATTTCGATATGTGGCACGCTCCGCGACGACGCCCGAGCGCAAAGAAAAGCTAGAGAGAAGTTGATGATCCATGAAGAAAGTGAAGGAAAATCAGCAGCGTCGTGCCCAGCTCGAGCAGCCAAATCACTCCGCTTGGGAGCCCGATCAACGTGAATCCAATTCCATCGCGTGCGTAAGGTCTAGGGTTATCTTTAGTGCGAACCCCGTACATGATGAACGGTCAAATTCCTCACACGAAGTCGATGAAGTGATTTCAAATTCTATCGCCTGAATTCCAGATTCTGGCAAAAACTCCAAAGTTGCAAAATCTTCATCCGGGCTTGGAACTGAGCTGCGTTTGTTGCCCTGCGATCGTGACGGTATGCTCAGTGTGATCCAGTAAAGAAATTACAGAAAAACATCAAGGAACGAGCACACAATTGATCCAAAGTTTCAATATTTATTCAAATTTCAAGTCACATGATTGTGCCCTAAAAACACGATCCATGGCTCGAAGTTGGTATCAAATCGATCGTCATGCCGAGCCCTACAAGAAAACAACCACCTTTCGATCAAATGGGCATCAGAACAACCCCAGATCATCCATGAAAAATTATGCAAGTTCTAAGGCAACACATGGACTGTTTCAAAATTCCACAAATTGTTATGAACGGGCAAATCTATCATTTTGCACCTATTTTCCTATTTCTTTTAATTCAGTTAAATCTTAATTTCCAGCAATTAGGTCTAATTTTGATCAATCTACCCATGTTTGGGCACAATTCTATATATACCATGTACCATAATTGTACACAAAGTGTTCGAAACCCTTCACCAAAGAGAATTTTTACTTAATAGAATTCCCTTTCCTTCTCATTGTTGGGTCACGTTTGCAGAGAGAGAGTAAGGAGAGAGAAACTTTTGGAACGGTCCCCCTAGGCTCAAAGTAAATCTTCTCTTTCTTCTTTTTTTTCCTCTTCTTCCTCTTCGTCTGAGCCTCCCTCAGAGGCCATGCACGACAGTGGCAGTGCCGTGCATGCCTCTTTCTTTTCTTTTTTTCCCATCCTGTGGTTTCACAGGTCGTACATGGCAATGGCAACGCCATGCGCGAGCTCCTTTTCCCCTTCTGTTAGTTCATCTCTATCTCTCAACGAGGCCCATAGATGGTGCTACTCACTGCCATCCTCAGATGTTTCCTTGACGCCTCAGTGAAGAACACAAATGACGAAACTTATTGCCGCCCACAGGGGTCTCCCCCTATTGCACACCTATTGTAGACGGCGATGCCTATCGCTGCCCACGAGAGGTCACGACAACACCTATCGCCGTTCACGAGCTTCCTTCGTCGGCTCGGTGCCTATCATTATCCGCGAACTTCCTTCATACACTCAGTGCCTATCGCCGTCCGCGAGGTTCCTTCGGGCGCTCGGTGCCTACCGCCGTCTGCGAGCTTCACTCATGCCCTCGGTACGTATCACCGTTCGTAAGCCTTCTTCCTGCCCTCGGTGCCTATCGCAGTCCGTAAGCTTTCTTTGTGCGCTCTGTGCTGATCATCGTGTCTAGGCTCTTCTTGCGTCCCATGCCTATCATCGTGTGCCTTGTAAAGAATTGTCGTCGTGCGCCTAGTGAATGGCTATCGTCGCGCGCTTTACAAGTGGCTATCGTCGCTCGTGCAGGGGTGTGGTACCTTATTGTGTTGCTCAACGGTGATGCCTACCACCGCCCATAGTTCATCGCTTGCTCTCCAGCCATGAGCAGTAGTGCTTAGCGCTGTCCAAGGGCCGTGACGCTGCTACTCCACGGTTATGGGTGGTGACGCTTAGCGTCATTGGGACCCCATCTCTTCATCGTCTCGTGCATTTTCTTCATTCTCTTCTCACTTGACCGAGGGTGGGCTCAGTCTAGTGTTGCCATAGCAGTCTGGCTGTCGAGCAGTATTGCCATCGTGCTGGTTGTGAGTACCATGCCCGTCTTGATTCCACACCAGATTAGGACAGTCATGTCGACCTTGGTTTTTAGTAGTATTGCCGTCGTGCCGATCCAAAGTACCGTGCCCATCTTGCTACGACTCTGGGTCGGTCATTACACTGGTCCAGCTATCATGCTAGTCTCTTCTCCTTGTCGAGTACCCTCTTCTTTTCTCCTTTCATCCAAACCTTCCATTTCATCACCCTAACTTCTCACATTTTTAGCCACACGAATGTGCATTGCCCTAAGACAAGGGTGGGTCCTTCGGCCCACTTCTCTTGCAAATTAACCATAGTAGTGTTGTGCAAAAAACAAAGAGATTGCAGGTCAAGGGAGGCGATTCCAAACCAGCTGAAGCAGCTGGGGGGCTTTCCGTCGTGATCTAAGAGGGCGCTTGCGAGAGTCAGCGCGAGTAAGTCACGGACCTAGGTGAGGTTGATTCCCACCTCACATCCAAAATTCCTCTCTCACTAGTTGAACACTTGCCCTAGTTCTGTGAACAAGGTTCTCGAGAGAGCGAACTCAGGTCCTGGGTCTTTCGAACTGAGACACGTGTCACTCGACTTAGATCGGGGGAAGCGAGATCGAGGCACCTAACCAGCTTGGCGACTCCACTGTCGGTTCGCTCTTGTTTGATCAATATCTTCTTTTACTTTCTGCACTGCTTTATATGGCATCTGGGTTATTCAACCAGCTCATCCGAGTCAGGAATTTTCTCATCCCTGCACTCGTGACTGTCCCAGGGAAGCAAACTTCTCAAGCTTCCTTCCCTACACTCCTTCTGAGTCAGGGCTCACAATCCGGCTCCCAGGTTCTTTCCTGGGTTGGTGCGAGAAGGGACTTAAAAGTCCTTGACTGCCCGCTTCCCCTCCCTGGTGGACCCTCCACCAAGGCCCCTTGCATTGGTAGCACATCCGCTGCCACACATAACACGCACTTGGCTACTGGCAAGTCCCTTGTCGGTCATAATGTTGAGGTACACCAGAAGGCTGCCCTGTCCACTCTTGTGAAAGGCAAGCAAGTTGCCATCACTTCTGAGGGTCGTTGCAAGGCTACCCCCCTAACTCCTTCACTACCCCAAACCTCTACACTTAGAGGCTCGGCAAACAGGGGCAGAGATCCTGGGTCTCCACCCTCCGCACACACCTAAAGGCTCATGGTCAATCCACTCGAGCCACACATTGGGGCAACCTTCATGCTGCCTCGAACTTGCACTCAAAGTTAGCCCTTCTCGGGCCAAACCCTGCGCACGTCATGCATCCCACAACTCGAGGCAGCGCCAATTCGGTGTCAGCTCGAGCACATGAGGGTCGACCACTTCGTCCTCCCTCTCACCACACACAGCTTTACCCTGTGAGAGATAGGTTCCTACCCGGTCCCTCACAGATACAAGCTCCTAGGTCTCGACCTCTTAAGGTCGAACCAGTTGAGCAAACCCGGGCTGACCCCCAAGTCACCTGGATAGCTAACCCTAAAGGTGCACACGCACCTACTTTGCAGGTTCCTTCCCGACCCACTCAGGCGGAGTCATGAACCAGTTCCTTCTTCTACTACTCTTCTTACACCAGGCAAGCACCTCGAGACCTGGTACTCAAAGGTTTTTCCTAAGAGTACCATCTTGAGTCAGCCGCCTCAAGTCAGGCACACACCTGGGTCTCACAAGGGAATCCGGGGTAATGGCCTGATGTCAGACAGGAGCCTCCAGCCTCCAAGGCAGAAACCCAGGTTGCCTTCTATCCTTGGACCCCATTCTCTACTTCAGCTAATAGACACGGCCCTTGCTTGCTCAAGAAAAGCAGGTAGTCCAAATCTCAGGCTCGATTCTGGAGTGAGGTCCACAGCAGCCTCAAGAGTAAGCATAAGAGGGGCCTGTAGATTTTGACCAGGCAAGCCTCCAAAGCAGTTGAGGTCGCCACCCTTGGTGACCTCCTGCCTCATAACCCCTTTTTCCCTCTTCAGACTTTAGAACCTAAGCAGGTCTAAGAATATTGCTCGGTGATCACTGCCCAGAAGCCACGGTCCCAAGATCGTCAAGAACCGGTCCTCACATGATCGGCATACAAGGCTCAAGTCCAGTTCAGGCATGCTGAGCCCCTGCAGACCGACCTGCCACACACGACTCACCAAGCCCGGCCATCCACTACTTGATCTGGCTCTGACCCTTTAGAAGAAATGGTCAGTGTCATGGTGATCAACGAGCCTGACGATGCCCAAGAAGAACGGATGAACAAGTTCGAGGTAGTGATGCATTCCATCCTCGAAAAGATGGAACGTCTAAAACCCTCCAGGTCCCCTTCTTCTCACCATGAGATCGATTCTCCATCTGGGGAGGACACAATTCCTAAGCAAACTCCCCCACCAGTCTCCCCAGACAGCTCTGCTTCCTGTGGGGTCTCCCAAACCAACATAGGTGCCATGGTGGCCTACAGTCTCAAGAACAAGGTCCCAGGCAAGCAAGAGGTGCCGCTCTACCAGAAGTCGTACCCTTCGTATATTGACTAGATATCATTTCCCCCAAACTACCAAAAAGGGAAGCTCCCCCTGTTCAACGATACTACATCCCCGCACCATCTTACTGCCCAATTCCAAGTGGCATGTCGAGAGATGGCAACTGACGAGCGACTCCTCATTCGTCAGTTCGTCGAGACTCTCGAAGGGCCAGCCTTCCATTGATGTGCTCGGTTGCCTTCAAACTCAGTGCACACATTGCAGGAAATGGAGCAGTTGTTTTACCAACGCTTCTACGAAGTCCAGAGTAATGTGGAGACAATCGAGCTCCTCTCTCTAACTCAAGACCCTAGTGAGCCAGTTGACAAGTTCATAGCCTGATGGAGACAGTTGACAACCTTTCATGCCACTCCCATGACTAAAAAAGAAGTTGTCCAGACCTGTATACGAAATATGCTTCCCGAGATCGCCCTGCATGTCGAGGCCTCCAATCCACCCTTCATGTCAGAGCTTATCTCTAAAGCAGTTCATATTAAGGGTCTGTCCAAACACCATGACGGATCTTATCAGCAACCCTCTAGCTCAAACTCCCGCACCAACGATTGGGGCAACTAGCAGAAAGTGATGATCAGTGCGGCTGTCACCATCACTGATACTAAGAATGCTGCCCCTCAAACCTTGAACCTCTCCAAGGCACAAACGTCTTAGGTCGAGGACAAGCAGTAGTCCTTCAACAAGGTCCCACCTCCCAAAAATATTAATCGAAGTGACTTCTGGATCCTGCACCAGAATAAGGTGTACCCTAAGGAGTGAGCTCCTTCACCGCTTCGACTACTACTGGAGCAAAACATGATCCAGCTGCCGTAGGTCAACACCGCAAAGCCGGCTGGCTAGGAGACACATGAGAGGTATTGTACCAGTCACAGGAAAGTAGGCCACCCCACTCAGGGCTGCTATAAGCTCAACGACACTATCGAAGCCCTTATTAACAAGGGTCAGATAAAGCTCGAAGAGTTAAAGAAAGCGTTCGGGGCAATGGAGGCTTCTCACATAGTAACAATACAAGAGGGGTGACGAGGCACCCACTATCCTCCGTGCACTATTCTCTATAATGCTCGAAGAAGGACTCGTCACTCCCAAGCTGACAAGGCAGCCCAAGTTCCTGCCTCCAAGAACTGAGAACCTCTAGTGTACGTATCACCAAACATGAGGCCATGACTTGAGCGAATGCACTGGCTTCCATGAGCTCTTGACGAAGAAGATGTAGCAATGTCAGGAAGTCCATGGTAACCTAGAAGGATGCCCTCAAGTCCCTCTTCCACCAGTGGAAGAAGAACTCCCAACGCAAGCCCCGGGAAGGGCTGAGCTAGACCCTCTGCAGGCCCTCTTCGAGGCGATGCTCCAACAGGGTCTCGTCACTCCTAAACCCGCCAGGCAGCCTAAACACCTTGCCTAGGGTATGGAAAACCTCTGGTGCCCATATCACCAAGTATGGGGCCACGAGCGGAAGGAATGCTTTGGGTTCGAAGCTATAGTCACTCAGAAGGTACAGGAAGGCCACATCGTTTATGCTGTTCTCACAGAGCGCTTCCAAGCTGTCACTCCCGTCTAAGAGGAAATCTCACTACAGGTCCCCTATGAGCATACACTGGACCCTTCAGAGCCCTCGACTTCTTAGCCCTGAGAAGTCTCCCATGGACGATGTAGACTCAAGTCCATGAAGCGTGGGGCAATCCACCAAGCAAGGGTTACTCATTAGCACAATAGGGCGAACCAAACACCTCCTTAGGGATCCAGAAGGAGACGGACGCCTAGGTCCACTCGCCGGAGGAATCGTCTCCCTCAGGCATCAGTCAAGGAAGAGTTTCTCAGGCCCCTTCCTCCACTGCCAATCTTACAAGACTTCATCTCAAGCGTAACTCGCCTTATCTTGTCCTCCAATCAGACAGACGTCTCTGAGTCATCAGCAGCTTGAGAGTCATCCAATATGGGTGACGATCCTAAAAGCACCCCACAACGGTCAAAGCTGGGGCAAGACCTAAAATACCCCTTGCACACGTCCAATTCCAGCCGTGATGTAAAACGCTGCCCGAAACATTCTAACTCTTCTTCTCCTCCTTCATCTTCTATTTCTTCCACAAGTACAGCTCGGCAGTGCCCAAACTTCGACGCTCTAAACAAAGAGCTCGGAGGCACCAGCCTTAGCAGGTCACAACAGAAGCGCCTAAGAAAGATGCTGGCCCAAGCGACTGGATTCTTGACAATCATTGACGCCCTGTTAACCCAAGCCAAAACCGAGCCACGCACAAGCTCCTCTTCCAAAGAGGCCTCCCACATGGTGTAGATCTTGGAAGTACCATCCAGCACGGGGCAGATGAACCTGAGATCAGGGAAGAAGCTACAACCCACACCTCAAAAGCTCAAGGTCCTCAAGTTTCTTGATCCTTCACTTTTCCCTAAGCCTCAACCTTAAACCTCTACATCCTTAATACAAATACCTATTTCCTTCCCATCAACCCAAACCGCACCGGCTCAACAACAAAGTTAGCTATTGTCACAAACCAAAACTCAACCAAAGCCTATTCTTAAACCTACCCTACCACCTACACCAGTGAATGGTGAATTACATGCCTACCCTATCAACTGAATCATGCTGGATGGAGGGTCGACAGTCAACCTGATCCCAAGAAGGATCCTCACCTAATTGGGATTAGGATCTGATGACCTAACTCCTACCCACATCACCGTGCAAGGGTTCAACCAATCAGGAGAAAAGCCAACTAGCACAGTGCGTCTTCTCCTCAATATAGGTAACCTCAACGATTACGCTCAGTTTCATGTGATCGACACCGATACATCTTACAACGTCATGCTGGCTGCCCTTGGCTTCATGATCAGGGGGTGGTCCTTTCATGCTTCACCAATGCTTCAAGTATAGTCGAGATGGGAGACAGCACACAGTCTATGCTGACAAGAGACCATTCCATGTAACCGAGACTCACTATGTCGACGCTAAGTACTATTTCATAGACCTTTCAGCACCAGAAAACTCAAAGGATGATGATTGGAAGCCTGTGAGAGAGACGATACCCTCGCCTCATGATGATGTTGAAGAGCTTGGACGAATGATCGTGGACATATTCAAAGAGGAGGAAAGACAAGGAAAAATCCTCCCTCTGACTCCTATTTACCCAAGTATACCTTGCCACCTCTCCGAGGTCATGGTGTCATCCCCCAAAGATGGAGCTTCCCGCTCTACTTCTAATTCGCCAGAACAAAATGGCGAGCTAGAGGAAACTCTTGAGACTGAGGAAGCCCTAGAGGTAGACCTTCTAGCACTGAGGGTCACCCATACATCGGACCAACAAAGGTATTGCACATCCCCATTACTCTTTTAAAAGCAGAATTGGCACACCAACCACCAAGGATGGTACTCCAAATTCCATCCTCCTTGAACGAGGGGATCACCAGCGGCCAAGAGAAGGTCTTACATCTCTCATATGCCCCTGAAGAGGTACAAGTGGACAAGAGTCAGCCCTCCAGCTCTCAGGAACAAGACCCCATGGTAGAGCTGAGAAGTGAGGTTCGTAGCCACCGGAATCAGTTGGAGGTTATGCGCATCGCTTCAAAGCACTTGAAGGAGTTTGTCCCTGAGACTAAAACTTATGATGATTTTAAAAGCAATGCACCTTGAATCGAAGCTAACGCTCCCCCAGATTGGAATATTTACAGCGAACTGGCTCACCAAATCATGAGAACGATGAATCATGAGCCCCTGTCTAATAAGAAACTAAGGGGGAAGGAAGCAACTGCTCCCCCATTCGAGATCATTGAAGCCACATCAAGCGATCAAAAGACGAAGCAAGGAGTGGGATATCCTTTTTCGTCTTACATGGTGAAAGGGCAGAAGCAATAAAAAGAGAATGAAGAGCAAAAGACATGTCTCACATAGAAGGAGAAAAGAGTTGATCCATTCATAAATCAAGTGGGCATTACAAGCTCCTTTTCTTTACAAAAAAAAAGAAATGAAAAGAAAAAGAGAAAGTAGGCATCGTCAGAATCTATCAATTGCTTCATTGATCTTCCCCTTATATGTCGCAGCCGATACCTTCACTCTCTCGATTTCACCCTTCAACCCTACCACTAGCTTCGCCTCATGCTCCATCAAGGTGGTCACTTCTCCCAGGGAATACTCATGGGCCAAAATGTTATCAATAAGCACCTTATCCTTCGCTTCCCAAGCCGCAGTCTCCTTCTCTAGCTTGTCAAGTTTATGCGTCAGCTCTAATATCTTTGCCCTCAGAGCCATCACTTTGTGGTGGCAGGTGACGACCTCCTCAGTGAGGTCTGATCTCTAGGAGACTGCAACATCCATCTGCTACAATTGGGCATTTACCAGTTCGCGGTAGTGCAAAAGTGAAGACTCCAAAGGGGGAAACTGCGAGTTCTCTAGCCGTTGCACAGTTGCTTCTTCGCGCAAGGCCTTTGCCCTCCATCCCTCAAGCTCATTGGCAATGCTGTCAAAGTATGGAAGGACTTCTGGCGCATTCCCTAAGGCAATCCCCCTCAAATGAAGGATCATTGTTCCAAGCTCTTCGAGAGACAACTCCTTCAGCTTTTGAAGGCTTGTTCGAAGCATCTCAAAAATGATGCCTGACAGCCCACTGAAAGTGTGCCTGGGCAGTACAGTAGGAATGACCACAGCCGGAGGATCCCCAGTTGCAGCCAATGCCTCAAGCTCCCCAGATTTAGGTGCAACCTCAGGTTACCCTAGTACCTCAACAACAACTTTCTCGCTTAGATCTCCTGCCATGACCACCTCGGGCTCGACCCTCTCGTGCTCAAGTGCTGTAGCTTCACCCTTTGTAAGCTCCGCTGCCTCAACCGGGGTAAGGTTGACCTCCTCACCTGGAGCTACTACCTGAGTGTCAGGCTACACCATAGTAGCCTCCTCTCCCAGGGCAGTGACTTCTCCCTGCCTCCTCTCTTCCTGAACCGCCATCTCCACCTCGGTAGGTTCGACACCTTCTCCCACTCCTTCTTCACACTTGTCCTCTGGGGGAGCCATGTCAACTACAAGCTCCTCCATAGGGCCTACCTCTTTGACATCCAGGGGTACCTCCTATGGGCCCTCCAAACCTGATCCCTGATGGTGTCCTGCTTCTGCATCCCCGACAACTACATCACTTGAGACAGCAACCTCCTGCTGCTCGGGTGGTCCCTCTTTAGTCCCTAGGGCTCCAGCCTCTTCTATGATCACAAGATCTACCGAGGTTCCCTTTCCTCAGTAGGCACAACAACTTCCAAAGCTATAGAGGCCCTCTTCACCTTCGCCGCCTCATCAACGGAAGCCTCATCAAGGCCAGCCTCATCAGCCCCGTTCACCTCCATCGAGACTGAGCCCTCCCCCTTTAGCCACGGACGTCACTTCCTAGTCCGAAGCAATTTCGATCGGGGCAATGGTCTGAGGCACCTGCCTGAGACTCTGAAGGACTAGAAGAAGGTTTAGGTGAATGAGAAGGTGAATCCTCAAGAGCAGAAGGTGATGCAAAAATAATCGGAGACACGCAGCCCTCTGACGAAGCCGAGGGTGAGGAGCTGTCTTCTGGCTCACGGACCACTGGAATCTTGCACCCTTTGCGTTTCAAAGCCTTGGCTGCCTTCTTAGCCGAAACGCAAGGAGCCGCTGGGGCAGCCTGCTTCCACTTCTTTCCCTTTGCTTGAGAGGCTGCAGCAGTTTCAGGAGCGCCCTTTCGAGAAGGGCCGGCGGCGAGTTTACTATGAGGGCCGCTTCCTATCAACTCATTCAGATCCTGGACCGGACGCCCTTCATACCCCAGAACCTTACGACCTTCCTTCCATTTGAAAATTGTAGAGAGATTGTCAAAACTTCTCTCTGTCTTCTTCTCCATGTCAAGAAACTGGTGCAGAGACTTGTCCATGACAATTTAGAGAGGCCGCCCGAGGGTGTGCCAATCCCAAGGAAAGCACAAGGCCAATACCTCCCCTAGCGGAGGAGTCCTTGCCATCTTCCTTGGCCTCGTCTCCTTGATCCAACGAGAATTCTCCCCTTTCCAGGGGTGACTGACATCCCAATACCCCTTGCTGGTTATTCACTACCAGAGTTCATGGGCTTCAGTCACTCGCACACTTCTTCTGAAATATGGCAACATATATTTATTAACCTATGTGAGCTCCAAGCCCGTGGCCCAAGCTGTGCAAATGTGCCTTGGGAGCCAAGTCTCCCAATGGGTTCCCAATTGGTCCTTCTTCTAGCGAGCTACCTTGCTATGCCGCTTCTTAAAGAATACAGAGAATGGCCAACCTTGATCGTGCCCGTGCTACCGAGCAAATCTATGAGGGAAATACCCCTCGAATTTCGCACTGTGAACAATATGGTAGGGAAGAACCCCACCCCTAACACTCAGCATATACATCAGCTTCTCATTAGCAGTAGGAGCACCATCCAGGCTCTTGCCCAACTCGTCAACAAAGGAAAGATCTGTGAGATTCCCTACCAAGAAGGCGGGCCTCCTCATGTGGAGGTGGTCATTGCAGAACAAGCTACGCATGTGGCCGGGTGTATGGAAGATTGCTTTTTGCCCAGCAATCCTCAGCAGAAATGGGCACATCGTTTCCTCTAATTCTTCGATTCAGAGGTAGGTGCCTGGGAAATAAGCACCAAGCCAGCCATATACATAATGGATGGGGAAAGGCATCTTGAAGTCCCTTAGGAAGGCTTTGCCATCCACTATGCCATTCCCTCCTTCATCGCCTTGATAGACCTTTCCCTTAGACATGGCTCCTAGACCGTAGTAGATACTGCAAAGGATCGGCAGTGCAAGTGCATATTTTCACCACCTCACCATGTCACAGGCCACATAGAAAGTGCCTAGACGGATAATGTCTGCTCCTCCGGGGAGAGCAAACTTGCACAAGAAAAGTACCAAATAAGTGGCTAGGAAGATTGCTCATTCTCCTTCACAGCTCAAAAACTGGTGGAGGCCCTTTCCTCGGTGGTGGAACGCCTTCATCATCACAATCCCTATAGAAAAGGCCACCTACTTGGTGAAGGAGACACATCCCTTCTTGGTCTCAGACCAGAGCAGCTGGTAAATTCCGAACAGCTCCTGAAGCTTAGCTAGCAGGCCTTCTTTCTGGACCCGTTCATCTCAAAAAATGACCGAGTTCGAAGGCACAAACTCATATCATACATATTACCAATGAGCGGCAGCCCACCAATGAAATACAGATGTAGCAGACATATCCCTGCTTCCCCACGACCGAGCATCCATGTGTTGCTAACATGGCTCCAGGTCTCCAAAAGCACCTTGACCGTGTTCGAGCGACGGTCATGGTAGCCTGTCGAGCACACACTTCAGCATGTCCTTATACCGGTTGAGCATTCTTATGGTCTAGGAAGACTACCCCTTCAGGTATTGGTGCTCCTCTTGTACCCACAGGCCAACAGAAGACCATTTCATGCCGAGGGTTTTTACCATCCTCTTACCTAGAGTCGGCAAGTCCCCATTCGAGGCTATGCTCGGTGCAGGAAATGCAAGAGGCCTACCCCTTCCTCTACACTCACATTGTTGTCATTATCTTCCCTCATCGCCAACCGGACAGGGTCACTAACAAAGGTGACGCTTAAAGGCCACCTGGGTGCACATAAAGCCTCGGTAAACCAGATTGGCTCACCTCTCGTGGGAGGTTCTTCACGTATAGAATAACACCTGTAGATTCGGCCATTAGATAAAAAAGCTTCACTGCCAAAGGACGCTAAGCGGCCACAAAAAATTGCACTCCTGGGGCGTATCGCCGACTGATCACGCAAGGCGTAATGCTGACAAGCTATCGACGTATAGCAGCCAAGGGCAGGACTATCCCCATATACCCGCTGAGATGGTATCGTCATGCAAAGAAGACAAGACTATCGTTGTTTCACGACTAAGGAACTATCGCCGTCTGCTCGTTGAGATGGTATCGTCGTGTGCAAAAGGCAGGTTATCTCCGTCTCGCGACCAAGGGGCTATCTCTGTCTACTGAAGTAAAGCACTTGATGCCGCCTGTGCTTCAGCTGTTTGCACACGTCGCACGTGCGGCGTATCACATCTCTTGAAATTTGGGCCGCCCGCCTAACAATCACGACGTGGCTTGTAGCTGCGTGTGTGGAAGGCGACCGTTAGTCGTCTCACAACCCTTCACCTCTTGACCATTGTAGGCCTGTGACGCCTCGGGTTCTCACTGACGCTTCCTCTTCTCACCAAGAACTCACTCCTGTTGACTGGAAACCCCTTCCTCGCCTTCTACTGGCTACCAGAGTTGGCAAAAAACTACTGGAATCCCCGAAAATTTCCCTGTCTCCCTGCGAATTTCCCTTCTCCCTGTTTTCTCACTCCAGTAGTTCACCACAAACTCACTAGAATTCCACTGAGTTTTCGGTAAGCCCACTGCTACTCCTTCTTCTCATCCGATGGCCAGAAGACCGTCTGACTCCCCTAACTTCTCTATAACCTCCCCTTCAGCCTCAGGACAATCGAAAAAGCACCGCAACTCTGGCAGAGTACTACTGCAAATCTCGCTAAGGCACTGAGAAGCCCCGTCCCTTGCTCAGGAGAACCTTGGCACTCTCCGAAAACACCCTCAAGCACGTCGCGAAAGCCCACGACCTGTTGAAGCTCGTCAGAAAAGCTCCTGAAGGCTTGCCTACTACAAATTTGGGTCGAGAAGTTCTAGTCGAAAAAATCTTGACGAAGGCTTCGGCTCTCTCTCTCTCTCTAAAAAATCTCTTCAATTGTTTTACCCTTCGGTAAAACAGTTAAATGGGGTTTTCCCCTTTTATACTCAGCAGTGTCATAAACTTCCCCTCACAAGTTTGAAAATACATTCCAATCCTCAGCTTTTGACAGCAATAAGACCAGGCTGGGGCGGGTCAAGCCCGAGACTCGAAAGGGGTATCATCGTGGGCTTTGTTCAAGGGCTATCACCACACACTTCGTCAAGGAACCATCACCATGTGCTTCATCAATGAGCCATCGTCGTGTGCTTCGTCAAGGGCCATCACCGCGCGCTTCGTCAAGGAGCCATCATCATGTGCTTCGTCAAGGAGCCATCACCATGTGCTTCATCAAGGGCCATCACCGTGCGCTTCATCAAGGAGCCATTGCTGTGTGCTTCGTCAAGGGCCATCGTCGCGTGCTTCGTCAAGGGGCTATCGCCGCGCGCTTCACCCAGAAGCCATCGCCGTGTGCTTCATCAAGGGCCATCATTGTGCACTTCGTCAAGGAGCCATCGCTGTGCACTTTGTCAAGGGCTATCGCCGCGCGCCTTCGTTAAAGGCCATCACCGTGCTCTTCTTCAAGGGCTATCGTTGTGCACTTCGTCAAGGATTTAGTGCCATGCGCCTCACCAAGTGGCTAACGCCGCGTGCCCTTCATCAAGAGCCTAACCCCGCATGTGCCATCCAAAACTTAGCACCATGTGCATGCCATGACACTCCCATCTGGACCTTCGTCTTACATCCCCAGAAAGTACATTCCCTGCACCACAGGCTCACTCCTCCGGGAGTCGAGTCCCCAATTATGACTCTATTCCCCCTGGAGTCACATTCCCCCAGACAATGGTTCGCTTGCATGACCCTAAACTGTACAGCCATGGTCCATACTGCATGACCTTAAACTGCACAGCCATGGTCCTAGCCGTATGACCTTAAACTGCACAGCCACGGTCTAGTTGCACGACCTTAAGTTGCATGGTCCAAACTATATGACCCTAAACTGTAGATGAGGTCTAGTTGCACAACCTTAAACTATATGATCTTAGCCGCATGACTTTAAATAACCATAGTCCGAGCTACAAGACCTTAAAACTGTAACATACGTCCCTATAGGAAAATGATAAACAGCGTGACAAATAATCCACACGTATGAGTTTAAACTGTGAAATGGACGCACCCCCCTTCGCCAAGTGTATTTCATCAACATCCCCAGTGGAGTTAGGTGTATGCAAAAGAAAAAGGGAGTCATGCTTACCCCTTCAATCTCCAGTGGGTCTGTTTCACACCAACACCCCAGTAGGAGTCACATCCTATTGCGACCCACTACCCCCAGGGAGTTAGGGATATTTTTATCCTTTCAACCCCCAGTGGGGTTGTATCTGTACTCTGGCCTGTCATTTTCAGCAGAGTTACATCATACCATTACTCATCATCCCTAGGGAGTCACACTTACCCTCTTAATCCGCCGTGAAGTCCGCTTCCACTTGCCACTCGTTGTAGGGCCACCATCTTCATTCAAATCTCTCAACTTGTGTATAGCCTCAACTATCTTTATCCCCAGGGAGTCAGATTACTATCCACAGACCTATTCCTCATGCAGTTTCACCTACATTGCGACCCACACAATGGTCCATGCTGCATGACCTTAAACTGCACAGCCGTGGTCCTCCCTGCATGACTTTAAACTGCATAGCCATGGTCCAAATTATATGACCTTAAACTATAGCGGAGGTCTAGTTGCACGACCTTAAACTGCCTAGTCCTAGCTACAGGACTTTAAACTGCCTAGTCCTAGCTACATGTCTTTAAACTGCATAGCCACGGTCCGAACTATATGACCATAAACCATAGTCTACGTCCTAACCGCATGACATTAAAAGGCTACGTCCTAACCGCATGACATAGTCTACGCCCTAACCGCATGTTAACATCATGGTCCAAACTATATGACCTTAAACTGTAGCGGAGGTCTAGTTGCACGACCTCAAACTGCATGGTCTTAGTTGCATGAATTTAAACTGCATAATCGCAATCCAAGCTATATGACCTTAAACCATAGTGCACGTCCTGACCGCATGACGTTAAACGACTTTGCGCAATTCTCGGAGGCAAGATCGTAAACTTGCCCCCACATACGCGCACACCCCCTTTACGTGCATTTTCACGCACGCTTTCCCTAATCGACCCATTCATCTATGCGCAGTGAGTCTCACCCGTACTCACCATCAGCTAGTGGGTCACCACTTTTCACCCACCATTAATCTTCCTTCTTTCATAGGTAGCCTCGTGCCATCTCCCCAAAGTGAGTCAAGACCATTATCATACTCACTCTATGGCCTCCACAGATTGTCATTCTTCACCACTCTAGTCCAACTGTATGACCCTAAACTATAGTGCGCATCCTAGCCTCATGACATTAAAAGGCTTCGTATAGGTCTCGAAGGCATGACCCTAAACACGCCTTCACAAGAAAAAGTCATGGTGTACACTTGGACAAGGGAACGCCATGAGTAAAAATGATGGACGAGCATGGTCATGAAACCATGAGTAAAAGAGTTATGTGAAAACAAAAACCCTGGCATGGTGAAAACCCCAAAAGGGCACCATGAGAAAAAACGGATGAAAAGGGTGAACATGGCCACAAGGTCATGGGTAAAAGGGCCCAAAAACAAAGGAAGTTGGTGAAAACCGTCTTTACAGTGCCACTTCCCTAGTTCAAGTGAAAACCTGCAAAAGGGTGCTTAGACTAACAAAACAGGTTGACACAACACCACAGCCTCAACCGACACACAATTGCCAAACGTCATAATTCTAGCTGGCGAGGTCTACACAAAATCCTCAACTGCCAGCATCTAATCCAATCGCAACACAAAATGACTCACCTGAGAGTGAGAGCCTCATAAGATCTCCCACACTTCACCTCAAAAAACAACAAGAGTCCTTGAGGGTGAGGACGACGATCGAAAGATCCCTCCAAAATGCTAAAAGATCATCACGAAGGCAAGAAACTGACAAAGCCAGGGCCTAACCTGTCAGAGACTTCAGGGTTATTTCTAGTCGCTCACCAAAAACCATAGCCAACAGGCTCAGATATTTGAGACAGGTCAGAAGCCCCCGACTAGACCAGGCAGGATGGGGCCCACGAGGCCGCCTCGCCAAAATCCCCCCTAGTCGACAGGCGTAAATCTTTGGGATGGGTCAAAAGCCCCCAAATGGACCCCACTAAATGGGACCTACAGAAATACCCTGATCATCAAAAGCAAATTTGGTGTAGTAGCAAACAATGCCAACCAAAGGTTCATAACACTTGGCCTCCAGATAGGCTAGATTCCGACCAATGAGGTCCCTACAAAATCCTCAAGCTCTCAAAATTTCAAATAGTCCCTCGAGGGTGAGGACTTCAATAGGATCCCTCAAAAGTCTCTTCTCCGCTTAAATTCTCCACGGATGGACCCGTACATTACGTACAGACATCTGAGCATCCTAGTTACAGCATTGCATGGATCTCCTCGACATTCATGTAGTCCTTTGGCTAGCCAAGGGAAATTTCTCTAATGATTGTACTTCTCGCTTATCTTGAAGCACAACATTCGATGGGGCATACTATTCAAAGACATTTTTCATCATCATGGTCAATAAAGCGTAACAAACAATGGAAATTTTGACAGTCTCAGAATAGCCCTAGAACTGGCCAAGATCTTCATAAAGAATCTCAAAAGTCTCTTGCCAAGTTTCATCGCATTCCAACATGTTTAAGGCAGTGTAGACTGAGAAATAGTTTCTACAAAATCAACCTCTAGCACCCTAAAACAGACCCTATAACTAGAGTTATATTTTTGGTGTCTTAATTTGTTGTGGGTCCATTGCCATTGGATCCGGCATGGTTTAAAACCTTCAAGGGTCAAATTTCAGCTTGAACAGACATCTCAGGAAGAAATTATAGGTGAAAGAGCGAAACATGCTACTCCCGTGCGGCCACCTTGCAACTCAACTCCATTAAAGGGGCGGTCATGACTAGTGAATTTTGAGGCTCATATCTCACCGTCTCAAGTCGGATCGTGCTCAAATTTTGTGAGCATGTTCATCTCGTCAAGATGAGCATTTCGATATGTGGCACGCCCCGCGACGATGCTCAAGCACGAAGAAAAGCAAGAGAGAAATTGCTTATCCGTGAAGAAAGTGTAGGAAAATCAGCAACGTCATGCCCCATTCGAGCGGCTTAGTTACGCCACTCGTGAGCCCGATCGACTCGAAACTAATTTCATCGCGTGCGTAAGGTCTAGGCTATCTTTAGTTCGAACCCCGTATATGATGAACGGTCGGATTTCGCACACGAAGCCGATGAAGTGACTGCAAATTCTGTTGCCAGAATTTTAAATTAAGGCGAAAACTCTAAACTTGCAAAATCTTCGTCCGGGCATGGAATCGAGCTACGTTTCTTGCCCCGCGATCGTGACGGCATGCTCAGTGTAATCCAGCAAAGAAATCATAGAAAAATATCAAGTAACGATAGCACAATAGATCCAAAGCTTCAAGATTTATTCAAATTTCAAGTCACATGATCGTGCCCTAAAAACATGATCCATGGCTCGAAGTTGGTATCAAATCGATCACCATGCCGAGCCCTATAAGAAAACAACTACCTTTTGATCAAACGGCATCAGAACAACCCCAGATTATCCATGAAAAATCATACAAGTTCTAAGGCAACACAGGGAATGTTTTGAAATTCCACAAATCGTTAGGAAGGGGCAAATATGTTATTGTGCACCCTATTTTCCTATTTCTTTTAATTTAGTTAAATCTTAATTTTCAACAATTAATAATTTCGATCAATCCACCCATGTTTGGGCACAATTCTATATATACCACATACCATCATTATACGTAAAGGGCTTGAAACCCTTCACCAAGAAATTTTTACTTAATAGAATTCCATTTCCTTCTCATTGTTGGGTCATGTTTGGAGAGAGTGAGTAAGGAGAGAGAAACTTTTAGAATGGTACCCCTAAACTTAAGGTAAATCTTCTCTCTCTTATTTTCTTTCCTCTTCTTCTTCTTCGTCTGAGCCTCCCTCAGAGGCCATGCACGGCAGTTGCAGTGCCATGCATGCCTCTTTCTTTTCTTTTTTTCCCATGGTTTCACAGGTCGCACATAGCAATGGCAATGCCATGCCCGAGCGCCTTTCCCCTTTCTGTTAGTTCATCTCTATCTCTCAGCGAGGCCCACAGACGGCGCTGCTCACCACCGTTTGCAGATGTATCCTAGAAGCCTCAGTGAAGAACACAGACGGTGAAACTTATTGCCACCCGTAGGGGTCTCCCCCTGTTGCATGCCTATCGTAGACAGTGATGCCTATCGCCGCCCGCAAGAGGTTGCGGTAACACCTATCCTCGTCCACGAGCTTCCTTCATGCGCTTGGTGCCTATTGCCATCCGTGAACTTCCTTCATGTGCTCGGTGCCTATCGCCATCCGTGAGCTTCCGTCGTGCTCGGTGCCTATCGCTCTCCGCGAGCTTCCTTCACGCGCTCGGTGCCTATCGCCGTCCACAAGTCTTCTTCGTGTGCTCGGTGCCTATTGCCGTCTGCAAGCTTTTTTCGTGCTCTCAGTGCCGATCGCCGTGCGCAGGCTCTTCTTGCGTCCCACGCCTATCGCCGTGTGCCTTGGCAAGAACTGTCGATGCACGCCTCACGAATGGCTATCACCGCGCACTTCACAAGAGGTTATCGCCGCCGACTCAGGGGGGTGTTGCCTTCTCATGTTGCCTAATGGCGATGCCTAGCATCACACGTAGTTCACCGCTTGCCCTCTAGTCGTGAGCAGTAGTGCATAGTGTCGTCCAAGGGCCGTGACACTGCTACTTCATTGTTATGGGTGGTGGCACTTAGTGTTGTCGGGACCCCATCTCTTCGTCGTCTCGTGCATTTTCTTCGTTCTCTTCTCACTTGAACGAGGATGGGCTCAGTCTAGTGTTGCCATAGCGGTCTGGCTGTCGAGCAGTATTGCCATCATGCTGGTCCTGAGTATTATACCCATCTTGCTGCCACACCAGATTAGGATAGTCATGTCGACCTTGGTTTTGAGCAGTATTACAGTCGCGCTAGTCCAAAGTACCATGCCCATCTTGCTACCACTCTAGGTCGGTCATTACACTAGTCCAGCTATCATGCTAGTCTCGTCCCCCTGTCGAGTGCCCTCTTCTTTTCTCCTTTCATCACCCTAACTCCTCACATTCTGAGCCACACGAATGTGCATTGCCCTAAGACAAGGGTAGGTCCTTCGGCCCACTTGTCTTGCAAATTAACCAGGAGAAGGGAAAGAAAGAGAGGAAGGGAAAGACAGAAGGAGAAGAGTGTGAGAGAAGAGAGAAGGAAGTAGAGAGGAGGGAGAAGGACACAGTCGGCGCCAGGCATCGCCGGCTGTGTTGGAAGAAGAAGAGAAAGAAAACATAGTCGGCGCTAGGCATCGTCGGCTGTGTTAGAAGAAGAAGAGAGAGAAGACACAGTCGGTGCTAGGTATTGTCGGCTGTGTTAGAGAGAGGGGGGGCAAGAAGGACACAGTCGACACTAGGCATCATCGACTGTGTTTTTTTAAGAAGAGAGGAGAGAGAAAGACACAGTTGGCACTAGGCATTGTCGGTTGTGTTTTAAGAAGAGTGGAGAGAGAAAGACATAGTCGACGCTAGGCATTGTCGGCTGTGTTTTAAGAAGAGCAGAGAGAGAAAGATGCAGTTGACGCTAGGGATTGAGAGGCTGTGTTTTAAGAAGAGCGGAGAGAGAAAGACGCAATCGGTGCTAGGCATTACCGGCTGTGTTTTAAGAAGAGCGGAGAGAGAAAGACACAGTCGGTGCTAGGCATTGTCACCTGTGTTTTAAGAAGAATAATAGAAAGATGATAGGGATGAGAAGAGAGAGAAAGAGAGATATAAACAAATTGAGGTGCCTATTGGCAATAAAAAATAAGATGGGGTAGGGAAATATTATTTGATGGTTAAATAATAAATTGAGGTAAATTTTTGAAATTAAAATAAACAGAGATATTTTTCTTTTTAAAAATAAATTGAGCTACTTTTCAGTAAAAATAATAATTAAATATGGCAAGGAAAAGTAATTTGAGGTATTTGGTTAAAAAAAGAATTCGAGGTACTCTTTGGTAGTTAAAATAAACTGAGGTGCTTTTAGGTAAAAAAACATAAATAAAGGTACTCTATTGTAATTATAATAAACTGTGGTACGTTTTGGTTACCGAAAAAAAAAATGAGGTAAGGAAAAATAATTTGAGTTATTTTTTTGTAAGAAAAAGTAAAATGAGGCAAAGTAAAATAAGTTGATATTTTTTTAGAAAGAAAAATAAATCGAGGTGAGTTTTGGTAATAAAAAATAAAATGACGTAAGAAAAAATATTGTGTGGTTTTTTTTTGTAAAAAATCAATTTCTAGGTTTGGTTAATTAAAAATAAACTGAGGTATAGAAAAATACTTTGTGGTATTTTTACGCCAAAAAAAAAGTTGAGGTTATTTATTGAAATAAAAAAACAATTAGTTAAAGAAAACTAATTAGAGGTATTTTTCGCTAAAGAAATAAATTAAGGTACTTTTGACAATTAGATTAAACTGTGGTATTATACGATTGAAAATTTAATTGATGAATAATAGGGAAATAAATGATAAAATGAGGAAAAAAAACATTTGAGGTGCTTTCTGAAAATAAAAAATAATATCAGGTGAAGAAAAATATAATGACGTTTTTTTGAAGAAAAAAATAAATCGAGGAACTTTTTGCTAATAAATAATAAAACTAGCTAAAAGAAACTAATTTGAGGTAATTTTTTGTTGAAAGAATAAATCGGGGTACTTTTTATAATAAAAAATAAAATAAGTTAAAGAAAAATAATTTGAGGATTTTTTGTAAAAGTAAATAAATTGAGGTACCTTTTGGCTATTAAAAAAAAAACTCAGGTAATTTTTATATAGAAATAAAATGGGTTACCTTTCTGGCAATAAAAAACAAGATAAGGTAAAGGAAAATAATTTGAGGCAGTTTTGGGTAAAAAAATAAATTCGGATATTTTTTTGTAAAAGAAAAAACAATGAAATGAAGAAAAATAAAAATAATTTGATGTAATTGTTGTGAAATACATAAATTGGTGTGCTCTTTTTTGTAATAAAAAAAAATGAGGTAAGAAAAACTAATTTGCGGTATTTTTTGATTAAAAATAAATTGAGATATTTTTTGGTGAGGTATTTTTTCGTTTGAATAATAGCAATATTGAGGTACTTTTTTGCATTAAAACATTAAATGAGGTAATGAAAATACTTTGTGATATTATTTGATAAAAAATAAGTTGAGGTTTTTTATTTAAATAAAAAAAAAAATGAGCTATAGAAAAAACTTTTGAGGTGTTTTCTTCTAAAATAAATAAATTGAGTTACGTTTGGCAAATCAGTTGAAAATCGGTTGAGGCATCTTTGGTAATAAAAAATAAAATTAGGTTAAAAAAATATGTTTTGATGTATTTTTTGTTAAAAACAAATTGAGGTGCCTAATGGCAATAAAAAATAAAATGGAATAAGGAAAAATAATTTGATGGTCAAATAATAAATTGAGGTAAATTTTTGAAATTAAAATAAACTGAGATATTTTTCTATTTAAAAATAAATTGAGCTACTTTTCGGTAAAAATAATAATTAAATATGGCAAGGAAAAGTAATTTGACGTATTTGGTTAAAAAAAGAATTCGAGGTACTCTTTGGTAATTAAAGTAAACTGAGGTTCTTTTAGGTAAAAATACATAAATAGAGGTACTCTATTGTAATTATAATAAACTGTGGTACTTTTTGGTTACCGAAAAACAAATGAGGTAAGGAAAAATAATTTGAGTTATTTTTTGGTAAGAAAAAATAAAATGGGGTAAAGAAAAATAAGTTCATATTTTTTTAATAAGAAAAATAAATCGAGATGAGTTTTGGTAATAAAAAATAAAATGACGTAAGAAAAAATACTGTGTTTTTTTTTGGTAAGAAATAAATTTCTAGTTTTTGGTAATTAAAAATAAGCTGAGGTATTTTTCGTTTGAAAAATAAATGGTTGTGGCCTCTTTGTAGCAAAAAATAAAATGAGGTATAGAAAAATAATTTGTGGTATTTTTCCATAAAAAAATAAGTTGAGGTGATTTTTTTAAATTAAAAAACAATTAAGTAAAGAAAAATAATTAAGGGTATTTTTCGCCAAAGAAATAAATTGAGGTACTTTTGAAAATTAGAATAAACTGTGGTATTATCCGGTTGAAAATTAAATTGATGAATTATTGGGAAATAAAAGATAAAATGAGAAAAAAAAAACATTTGAGGTACTTTCTGGAAATAAAAAATAATATCAGGTAAAGAAAAATATAATGAGGTTTTTTTGATGAAAAAAATAAATCGAGGAACTCTTTGCTAATAAATAATAAAACTAGTTAAAGAAACTAATTTGAAGTAATTTTTTGTTGAAAGAATAAATAGAGGTACTTTTTTGTAATAAAAATTAAAATACGGCAGAGAAAAATAATTTGAGGATTTTTTGTAAAAATAAATAAATTGAGGTACCTTTTGGCTATAAAAAGAAAACACAGGTATTTTTTATATAGAAATAAAATGGGTTACCTTTCTGGCAATAAAAAACAAGATGAGGTAAAGGGAAATAGTTTGAGGCATTTTTTGGTAAAAAAATAAATTGGGATATTATTTTTGTAACAGAAATAAAATGAGGTCAAGAAAAATAAAAATAATTTGATGTAATTGTTGTGAAATACATAAATTGGTGTGCTCTTTTTTGTAATAAAAAAAAATGAGGTAAGAAAAAATAATTTGCGGTATTTTTTGATAAAAAATAAATTGAGATTCTTTTTGGTGAGGTACCTTTGGCAAATCAGTTGAAAACTGGTTGAGGCATTTTTGGTTATAAAAAATAAAATTAGGTTAAAAATTATATATTTTGATGTATTTTTTGTTAAAAACAAATTGAGGTTCCTAATGGCTATAATAAATAAAATGGGGCAAGGAAAAATTATTTGATGGTCAAATAATAAATTGAGGTAACTTTTTGAAATAAAAATAAACTGAGATATTTTTCTATTTACAAATAAATTGAGCCACTTTTGGTAAAACATAAAATGAGGTACTTTTTTGCAATAAAACATAAAATGAGGTAATAAAAATAATTTATTGTATTATTTGGTAAAAAAATAAGTTGGGTTTTTTATTTAAATAAAAAATAAAAATGAGGTAAAGAAAAAACTTTTGAGGTGTTTTTTGAGGTACTTTTGGGAAATAAAAAATAATACCAGGTAAAGAAAAATATAATGAGGATTTTTTGACTAAAAAAATAAATTGAGGAACTTTTTGCTAATAAAAAATAAAACTAGTTAAAAGAAACTAATTTGAGGTAATTTTTTGTTGAAAGAATAAATAGAGGTACTTTTTGGTAATAAAAAATAAAATATGGTAAAGAAATATAAATTGAGGATTTTTTGTAAAAATAAATAAATTGAGGTACCTATTGGTAATTAAAATGGGTTACCTTTCCTGTAATAAAAAACAAGATGCAAAGGAAAATAACTTGAACCATTTGTAATTAAAAAATAAATTGAGGTATTTTTTTGTAACAGAAAATAAAATGAGGTCGAGGAAAATAAAAATAATTTGATGTATTTGTTGTGAAAAAAATAAATTGGTGTGCTCTATTTTTTAATAATAAAAGAAATGAGGTAAGAAAAATTTTTTTCGGTATTTTTTGATTTAAAATAAATTGACATACTTTTTTATAGAAAAAAATTAACTGAAGTATTTTTCGCTTGAATAATAGCAATATTGAGGTGCTTTTTTGTAATAAATCATACAATGAGGTAATGAAAAATAATTTGTGCTATTATTTGATAAAAAATAAGTTGACGTTACTTATTGAAATAAAAAATTAAAATGAGGTAAAGAAAAAAAAAATTGAGGTGTTTTCTTCTAAATATAAATAAATTGAGGTACGTTTCGTAAATCAGAATAAACTAATATATTTTTCCTTTACAAATAAATGGTGTTTTCTTCTAAAAATAAATAAATTGAGGTACGTTTCGTAAATCAGAATAAACTAATGTATTTTTCCTTTACAAATAAATTGAAGAATTATTTTGTAATAAAAAATAAATGAGATAAAAATAATAATTTGAGGTTTTTTTTGGTAAGAAAAAAATTGGCTGTAATTTTGGGAATTAAAAAATAGCATCGGGTAAAGAAAAAAATAATGAGTTATGTTTTTGGTAAAAAAATAAATTCAATAACTTTTTGGTAATCAAAATAAACTGAGGTTTTTTGTTTTGTAAACAAATTGGTTGAGGTATTTTTTGTAATAAGAAATAAAATTCGGTTAAAAAAATATATAGTTTGATATATTTTTTGTCAAAAACCATTTGAGGTGCCTAATGGTCATAAAAAATATAATGGGGTAGAGAAAAATAATTTGATGGTAAAATAATAAATTGAGGTAAATTTTGGAAATTAAAATTAACTAAGATATTTTTCTTTTTAAAAATAAATTGAGCTACTTTTAGGTAAAAATAATAATTAAATATGGTAAAGAAAAGTAATTTGAGGTATTTCTTTGGTTAGAGAAATAATTTGAGGTACTCTCCGGTAATTAAAGTAAACTGAGGCGTTTATTGGGAAAATAAATAAATAGAGGTACTCTTTGGTGATTAAAATAAACAAAGGTACTTTTTGGTGACCGAAAAAAGAAAATGAGGTAAAGTGAAATAGTTTGAGTTAGTTTTCTGTAAGAAAAAAAAAATGATGTAAAGAAAAATAATTTGATGTATTTTTAGAAAAAAAAAATAAATCGAGATGCGTTTCGGTAATAAAAAATAAACTGACATATGGAAAAAAAATTTCAAGTTTTTTTGGTAAAAGCTAAATTTCTACTTTTTGGTAATTAATAATAAACTAAGGTATTTTTCGTTTGAAAAATAAATTGAGGTTCCTCTTAGTAATAAAAATAAAGAGAGGTATAGAAAAATAATTTGTTGTATTTTTACGTATAAAAATAAGTTGAAGTTATTTTTTGAAATAAAAAAACAATTAGATAAAGAAAAATACTTCGAGGTATTTTTCGCTAAAGAAATAAATTTAGGTACTTTGTGCAAATTATAATAAACTGAGGTATTTTTCATTTGGAAAATAAATTGAGGAATTATTTGGAAATAAAGAATAAAATGTGGCAAAAAACATATTTGAGATACTTTTGGGAAATAAAAAATAATATCAGGTAAATAAAAATATAATGAGGTATTTTTTATGAAAAAAATACATCGAGGAACTTTTTGCTAATAAAAAATAAAACTAGTTAAAAGAAACTAATTTGAAGTAACTTTTTGTTAAAATAATAAATAGAGGTACTTTTTAGTAATAAAAAATAAAATAAGATACATCAAAATAATTTGACGATTTTTGTAAAAATAAATAAATTGACGTACCCTTTGGTAATTAGAAAAAAACTAAGGTATTTTTTAGAAAAAACTAAAATGGGTCACCTTTCGGATAATAAAAAACAAGATGAGGTAAAGGAAATTAATTTGTGGCATTTTTTGGTTAAAAAATAAATTGCTATATTTTTTTTGTAACAGAATATAAAATGAGGTAAAGAACAATGAAAATAATTTGATGTATTTATTGTGAAAAAAAAAAATGGTGTGCACTTTTTTGTAATAAACAAAAAATGAGGTAAGAAAAAATAATTTGCAATATTTTTTGATTAAAAATAAATTGAGATACTTTTTGGTAACAAAAAAAAAACAGAGGTATTTTTCGTTTGAATAATAGACTGAGGTACTTTTTTGCAATAAAACATAAAATGACGTAAGGAAAAATAATTTGTACTATTATTTGCTAAAAATAAATTGAAGGGTCTAATGGTAAAAAAAAAAAAATGGGGTAAGGCAAAATAATTTGATGGTCAAATAATAAATTTAGGTAAATTTTGGAAATTAAAATAAACATAGATAATTTCCATTTTAAAAAGAAATTGAGCTACTTTTCGGTAAAAATAATAATTAAATATTTTTAAATGAAATATACCACAGTTTATTTTAATTTTCCAAACGTAGCTCAGTTTATTTATTTTAGAGAAAAAAAACCTCAAATTATTTTCCTTTACTTCATTTTATTTTTTACCAATTAATAACACAAATTATTTTTTTTACTACAGTTTATTTTTTTCTATATTTTAGAGAAAAAGAAACCTCAAATTATTTTTTGCCAAATAAAATCACAAATTATTTTTCTTTATTAAATTTTATGTTTTATTGCAAAAAAGTACGTCAATCTATTATTCGAAAGAAAAAAACCTCAGTTTAGTTTTTTGTTACCAAAAAGTATCTCAATTTATTTTTTATCAAAAAATATCACAAATTATTTTCTTACCTCATTTTATTTTTTATTACAAAAAAGAGCAAAAATTGTTTTCCTTTACCTCATTTAATTTTTTATTCCTTAAAAGTAGCCCATTTTATTTTTATATAAAAAATGCCTAAGTTTTTTTAATTACCAAAGGGTATTTCAACTTATTTATTTTTACAAAAAATCCTCAAATTATTTTTCTTTTTTTTTCTTCACCTCATTTTATTTTCTGTTACAAAAAAAAAACCCTAATTTATTTTTTAACGAAAAAATACCTCAAATTACTTTCCTTTACCTCATTTTATTTTTTATTACCTAAAACTAGCCCATTTTTTTTCTATATAAAAAAATATTTGATTTTTTATTTTATTACCAAAGCGTACCTCAACCTAATTTTCTTTAACAAAAAATCCTCAAATTTTTTTTCTTTACGTTATTTTATTTGTTGTTACCAAAAAGTACCTTTATTTTTTCTTTTAACAAAAAATTACCTCAAGATAGTTTCCATTAACTAGTTTTCATTTTTGTTAGCAAAAACTTCCTCGATTTATTTTTTCGTAAAAAAATAGCTCATTATATTTGTTACCAAGAAGTATCAAAAAAAATTTTTTATAGAAAAAAATCACAAATTATTTTTTCTTTCCTCATTTTATTTTTAATTACAAAAAAGAGAATACCAATTTATTTGTTTTTTTCACGACAAATACATCAGATTATTTTTATTTTTCTTCACCTCATTTTATTTTTTGTTATAAAAAAAATACCCTAATTTATTTTTTAACCAAAAAATACCTCAAATTACCTCATTTTATTTTTTATTACCCAAAAGTAGCCCGTTTTATTTCTATATAAAAAAATACCAGCTTTTTTTTTTAATTACCAACGGGTACCTCAACTTATTTTTTTTAACAAAAAATTCTCAAATTATTTTTCTTTACGTTATTTTATTTCTTATTACCAAAAAGTACCTTTATTTATTCTTTTAACCAAAAATTACCTCAAGATAGTTTAGTTTGATTTTTTCTTCCCAAAAACATCCTCGATATATTTTTTTCATAAAAAATGGCTCATTATATTTTTCTTTACCTGATATTATTTTTTATCTCCCAAAAGTATCTCAAATTATTTATTTTTCCCTTTTTTTTTTTTTCCAAATAATTCATCGATTTATTTTTCGAACGAAAAGTACCTCAGTTCATTCTATTTTGAAAAAAGTACACCTCAATTTATTTCTTTAGTGAAAAGTAACTCGAGTTTTTTTTGTTTACCTAATTGCTTTTTTATTTCTAGAAAGAACCTCATTTTATTTTTTAGGGAGAAATAGCACAAATTATTTTTCTATACCTCATTTCATATTTTATTACATAAAAGTACCTAAATTTATTTTCCAAAGGAAAATTGCCTCAGTTTATTGTTAATTACCAAAAAGTAGCTCAATTTATTTTTGTAAAAAAATACCTCAAATTATTCTTCCTTACGTCATTTTACTTTTTATTACCAAATCGCCCCTCGATTTATTTTTTTTACAAAAAGTTATTACCAAAACGCACCTCAATTTATTTATTTTTACATAAAATTATTTTCCTTTACCTCATTTTATTTTTTTTTCAAAAACATATCTCAAACTTTTTTTCTTTGCCACATTTTCTTTTTTCGGTCACCAAAAAGTACCTATATTTGTTTTAATTACAAAAGAGTACCTCAATTTATTTATTTTTACCAAAAAAACACCAAAGTATATTTTTATTACCGCAGCTCAAATTACTTTTCTTTACCATATTTGACTCTTTTTTTTTACTGAGAAGTAGCTCAATTTATTTTTAAAACAAAAATATCTTAGTTTATTTTAATTTTAAAAATGTACCGAAATTTATTATTTGAACAAAACTTTACCTCAAATTATTTTTGCTTACCTCATTTTATTTTTTTATTACCGAAAGGCACCTCAATTTTGTTTTTAACAGAAAATAAATCAAAATATTATTTTTCAACATATTTAATTTTTTATAATCAAAAATACCTCAACCGATATATTTACAAAACAAAAAACCTCAGCTTATTTTAATTACCATAAAATTATTGAGTTTAATTTTTGACCAAAACAATACCTCATTATATTTTTCTTTACATGATGTTATTTTTTATATCCATAAATTTCCTCAATTTTAATTTTTTTACCAAAAAATACCATGAATTTTTTTTCTATATCTCATTTTATTCTTTATTACCGAATAAAATTTCAATTTATTTGTAAATGAAAAATACCTAGGTTTATTATGATTTTCCAAACGTACCTAGTTTATTTATTTTAGAAAAAAATGCCTCAAATTATTTTTCTTGACCTTAATTTAATTTTTTAGCAAATAATAATAGCACAAAATTTTTTTCTTTACCACATTTTATGTTTTATTGCAAAAAAGTTGCTCAATCTATTATTCAAAAGAAAAATACCTCACTTTATTTTTTGTTACCAAGAAATATCTCAATTTATTTTTTATCAAAAAATATGACAAATTATTTTTTCTTTCCTCATTTTATTTTTAATTACAAAAAAGTACGCACTAATTATTTATTTTTTTCACGACAAATGCATCAAATTATTTTATTTTTCTTCACTTCATTTTATTTTTTGTTACAAAGAAATGCCCTAATTTATTTTTTAACCAAAAAATACCTCAAATTACTTTCCTTTACCTCATTTTATTTTTTATTGCCCAAAAGTAGCTCGTTTTATTTCTATATAAAAAAATACCCGCTTTCTTTTTTAATTACCTACGGGTACCTTAACTTATTTTTTTTAACAAAAAATTATCAAATTATTTTTCTTTACGTTATTTTATTTCTTATTACCAAAAAGTACCTTTATTTATTCTTTTAACCAAAAATTACCTCAAGATAGTTTAGTTTGATTTTTTCTTCGCAAAAACATCCTCAATATATTTTTTTCATAAAAAATAGCTCATTTTATTTTTCTTTACCTGATATTATTTTTTACCTCCCAAAAGTATCTCAAATTATTTATTTTTCCCTCATTTTTTTTTTTGTTTCCAAATAATTCATCGATTTATTTTTCGAACGAAAAGTACCTCAGTTCATTCTATTTTGAAAACAGTACACCTCAATTTATTTCTTTAGTGAAAAGTAACTCGAGTTTTTTTTATTTACCTAATTGCTTTTTTATTTCCAGAAAAAACCTCATTTTATTTTTTAGGGAGAAATAGCACAAATTATTTTTCTATACCTCATTTCATATTTTATTACAAAAAAGTACCTAAATTTATTTTCCAAAAGAAAATTGCCTCAGTTTATTATTAATTACCAAAAAGTAGCTCAATTTATTTTTGAAAAAAAATACCTCAAATTATTTTTCCTTACGTCATTTACTTTTTATTACCAAAACGCCCCTCGATTTATTTTTTTTACAAAAAGTTATTACCAAAACGCACCTCAATTTATTTATTTTTACATAAAATTATTTTCCTTTACCTCATTTTATTTTTTTTTAAAAAAAATATCTCAAACTTTTTTTCTTTTCCACATTTTCTTTTTTCGGTCACCAAAAAGTACCTATATTTGTTTTAATTACAAAAGAGTACCTCAATTTATTTATTTTTACCAAAAAAACACCAAAGTATATTTTTATTACCGCAGCTCAAATTACATTTCTTTACCATATTTGACTTTTTTTTTACTGAGAAGTAGCTCAATTTATTTTTAAAACAAAAATATCTTAGTTTATTTTAATTTAAAAAATGTACCTAAATTTATTATTTGAACAAAACATTAACTCAAATTATTTTTGCTTACCCCATTTTATTTTTTTATTACCGAAAGGCACCTAAATTTTGCTTTTAACAGAAAAACAATCAAAATATTATTTTTCACCAAATTTAATTTTTTATAACCAAAAATACCTCAGCTTATTTTAATTACCATAAAATTATTGAGTTTAATTTTTGACCAAAACAATACCTCATTATATTTTTCTTTACATGATGTTATTTTTTATATCCATAAATTTCCTATATTTTAATTTTTTTACCAAAAAATACCATGAATTATTTTTCTATATCTCATTTTATTCTTTATTACCGAATAAAATTTCAATTTATTTGTAAATGAAAAATACCTAGGTTTATTATGATTTTCCAAACGTACCTAGTTTACTTATTTTAGAAAAAAATACCTCAAATTATTTTTCTTGACCTTATTTTAATTTTTTATCAAATAATAATAGCACAACTTTTTCTCCTTTACCACATTTTATGTTTTATTGCAAAAAAGTTGCTCAATCTATTATTCAAAAGAAAAATACCTCACTTTATATTTTGTTACCAAGAAGTATCTCAATTTATTTTTTATCCAAAAATATGACAAATTGTTTTTTCTTTCCTCATTTTATTTTTAATTACAAAAAAGTACGCACTAATTTATTTATTTTTTTCACGACAAATACATCAAATTAGTTTTTTTTTTCTCACCTCATTTTATTTTTTGTTACAAAGAAATGCCCTAATTTATTTTTTAACCAAAAAATACCTCAAATTACTTTCCTTTGCCTCATTTTATTTTTTATTGCCCAAAAGTAGCTCGTTTTATTTCTATATAAAAAAATACCCGCTTTCTTTTTTAATTACCTACGGGTACCTCAACTTATTTTTTTTAACAAAAAATTCTCAAATTATTTTTCTTTACGTTATTTTATTTCTTATTACCAAAAAGTACCTTTATTTATTCTTTTAACCAAAAATTACCTCAAGATAGTTTAGTTTGATTTTTTCTTCGCAAAAACATCCTCAATATATTTTTTTCATAAAAAATAGCTCATTATATTTTTCTTTACCTGATATTATTTTTTATCTCCCAAAAGTATCTCAAATTATTTATTTTTCCCTCATCTTATTTTTTGTTTGTAAATAATTCATCGATTTATTTTTCGAACGAAAAGTACCTCAGTTCATTCTATTTTGAAAAGAGTATACCTCAATTTATTTCTTTAGTGAAAAGTAACTCGAGTTTTTATTGTTTACCTAATTGCTTTTTTATTTCCAGAAAGAACCTCATTTTCTTTTTTAGGGAGAAATAGCACAAATTATTTTTCTATACCTCATTTCATATTTTATTACAAAAAAGTACCTAAATTTATTTTCCAAAAGAAAATTGCCTCAGTTTATTGTTAATTACCAAAAAGTAGCTCAATTTATTTTTGTAAAAAAATACCTCAAATTATTTTTCCTTAGGTCATTTTAGTTTTTATTACCAAAACGCACCTCGATTTATTTTTTTTACAAAAAGTTATTACCAAAACACACCTCAATTTATTTATTTTTACATAAAATGATTTTCCTTTACCTCATTTTATCTTTTTTTCCAAAAAATATCTCAAACTTTTTTTCTTTGCCACATTTTCTTTTTTCGGTCACCAAAAAGTACCTATATTTGTTTTAATTACAAAAGAGTACCTCAATTTATTTATTTTTACCAAAAAAACACCAAAGTATATTTTTATTACCGCAGCTCAAATTACTTTTCTTTACCATATTTGACTTTTTTTTTTTACCGAGAAGTAGCTCAATTTATTTTTAAAACAAAAATATCTTAGTTTATTTTAATTTAAAAAATGTACCTAAATTTATTATTTCAACAAAACTATACGTCAAATTATTTTTGCTTACCCCATTTTATTTTTTTATTACCGAAAGGCACCTCAATTTTGTTTTTAACAGAAAACAAATCAAAATATTATTTTTTAGCAAATTTAATTTTTTATAACCAAAAATACCTCAACCGATATATTTACAAAACAAAAAACCTCAGCTTATCTTAATTACCATAAAATTACTGAGTTTAATTTTTTACCAAAACAATACCTCATTATTTTTTTCTTTACATGATGTTATTTTTATATCCATAAATTTCCTCAATTTTAAATTTTTTACCAAAAAATACCTTGAATTATCATTCTATATCTCATTTTATTCTTTATTACCGAATAAAATTTCAATTTATTTGTAAATGAAAAATACCTAGGTTAATTATGATTTGGCAAACGTACCTAGTTTATTTATTTTAGGAAAAAATACCTCAAATTATTTTTCTGGACCTTATTTTAATTTTTTACCAAATAATAATAGCACAAATTTTTTTTCTTTACCACATTTTACGTTTTACTGCAAAAAAGTTGCTCAATCTATTATTCAAAAGAAAAATACCTCACTTTATTTTTTGTTACCATGATCTATCTCAATTTATTTTTTATCAAAAACTATTACAAATTATTTTTTCTTTCCTCATTTTATTTTTAATTTAAAAAAAGTACGCACTAATTTATTTATTTTTTTCACGACAAATACATCAAATTATTTTTATTGTTCTTCACCTCATTTTATTTTTTGTTACAAAGAAATGCCCTAATTTATTTTTTAACCAAAAAATACCTCAAATTACCTCATTTTATTTTTTATTACCCAAAAGTAGCCTGTTTTATTTCTATATAAAAAAATACCCGCTTTCTTTTTTAATTACCAACGGGTACCTCAACTTATTTTTTTTAACAAAAAATTCTCAAATTATTTTTCTTTACGTTATTTTATTTCTTATTACCAAAAAGTACCTTTATTTATTCTTTTAACCAAAAATTATCTCAAGATAGTTTAGTTTGATTTTTTCTTCGCAAAAACATCCTCGATATATTTTTTTCATAAAAAATAGCTCATTATATTTTTCTTTACCTGATATTATTTTTTATCTCCCAAAAGTATCTCAAATTATTTATTTTTCCCTCATTTTTTTTTTTGTTTCCAAATAATTCATCGATTTATTTTTCGAACGAAAAGTTCCTCAGTTCATTCTATTTTGAAAAAAGTAGACCTCAATTTATTTCTTTAGTAAAAAGCAACTCGAGTTTTTTTTATTTACCTAATTGCTTTTGTATTTCCAGAAAGAACCTCATTTTATTTTTTAGGGAGAAATAGCACAAATTATTTTTCTATACCTCATTTCATATTTTATTACAAAAAAGTACCTAGATTTATTTTCCAAAAGAAAATTGCCTCAGTTTATTGTTAATTACCAAAAAGTAGCTCAATTTATTTTTTAAAAAAATACCTCAAATTATTTTTCCATACGTCATTTTACTTTTTCTTACCAAAACGCACCTCGATTTATTTTTTTTACAAAAAGTTATTACCAAAACGCACCTCAATTTATTTATTTTTACATAAAATACATAAAATGATTTTCCTTTACCTCATTTTATGTTTTTTTTCAAAAAATATCTCAAACTTTTTTTCTTTGCCACATTTTCTTTTTTCGGTCACCAAAAAGTACCTATATTTATTTTAGTTACAAAAGAGTACCTCAATTTATTTATTTTTACCAAAAAAACACCTTTACCGCAGCTCAATTACATTTCTTTACCATATTTGACTTTTTTTTTTTTACCGAGAAGTAGCTCAATTTATTTTTAAAACGAAAATATCTTAGTTTATTTTGATTTAAAAAATGTACCTAAATTTATTATTTCAACAAAACTATACCTCAAATTATTTTTGCTTACCCCATTTTATTTTTTTATTATCGAAAGGCACCTCAATTTTGTTTTTAACAGAAAATAAATCAAAATATTATTTTTCACCAAATTTAATTTTTCATAACCAAAAATATTTCAACCGATATATTTACAAAACAAAAAACCTCAGCATATTTTAATTACCATAAAAATACTGAGTTTATATTTTGACCAAAACAATACCTCATTATTTTTTTCTTTACATGATGTTATTTTTTATATCCATAAATTTTCTCAATTTTAATTTTTTTACCAAAAAATACCTTGAATTATTTTTCTATATCTCATTTTATTCTTTATTACCGAATAAAATTTCAATTTATTTGTAAATGAAAAATACCTAGGTTTATTATGATTTGGCAAACGTACCTAGTTTATTTATTTTAAAAAAAAATACCTCAAATTATTTTTCTGGACCTTATTTTAATTTTTTACGAAATAATAATAGCACAATTTTTTTTTGTTTACCACATTTTATGTTTTACTGCAAAAAAGTTACTCAATCTATTATTCAAAAGAAAAATACCTCACTTTATTTTTTGTTACCATGATGTATCTCAATTTTTTTTTTATCAAAAAATATTACAAATTATTTTTTCTTTCCTCATTTTATTTTTAATTACAAAAAAGTACGCACTAATTTATTTATTTTTTTCAAGACAAATACATCAAATTATTTTTATTTTTCTTCACCTCATTTTATTTTTTGTTACAAAGAAATGCCCTAATTTATTTTTTAACCAAAAAATACCTCAAATTACCTCATTTTATTTTTTATTACCCAAAAGTAGCCCGTTTTACTTCTATATAAAAAAATACCCGCTTTCTTTTTTAATTACCAAAGGGTACCTCAACTTATTTTTTTTAACAAAAAATTCTCAAATTATTCTTCTTTACGTTATTTTATTCCTTATTACCAAAAAGTACCTTTATTTATTCTTTTAACCAAAAATTACCTCAATATAGTTTAGTTTGATTTTTTCTTCACAAAAACATCCTCGATATATTTTTTTCATAAAAAATAGCTCATTATATTTTTCTTTACCTGATATTATTTTTTATCTCCCAAAAGTATCTCAAATTATTTATTTTTCCCTCATTTTTTTTTTGTTTCCAAATAATTCATCGATTTATTTTTCGAACGAAAAGTACCTCAGTTCATTCTATTTTGAAAAAAGTACACTTCAATTTATTTCGTTAGTAAAAAGTAACTCGAGTTTTTTTTATTTACCTAATTGCTTTTGTATTTCCAGAAAGAACCTCATTTTCTTTTTTAGGGAGAAATAGCACAAATTATTTTTCTATACCTCATTTCATATTTTATTACAAAAAAGTACCTAAATTTATTTTCCAAAAGAAAATTGCCTTAGTTTATTGTTAATTACCAAAAAGTAGCTCAATTTATTTTTGTAAAAAAATACCTCAAATTATTTTTCCTTACGTCATTTTACTTTTTATTACCAAAACGCACCTCGATTTATTTTTTTTACAAAAAGTTATTACCAAAACGCACCTCAATTTGTTTATTTTTACATAAAATACATAAAATGATTTTCCTTTTCCTCATTTTATGTTTGTTTTCAAAATATATCTCAAACTTTTTTTCTTTGCCACATTTTCTTTTTTCGGTCACCAAAATGTACCTATATTTATTTTAATTACAAAAGAGTACCTCAATTTATTTATTTTTACAAAAAAAACACCTAAGTATATTTTTATTACCGCAGCTCAAATTACTTTTCTTTACCATATTTCGATTTTTTTTTACCGAGAAGTAGCTCAATTTATTTTTAAAACGAATATATCTTAGTTTATTTTAATTTCAAAAATGTACTTAAATTTATTATTTGAACAAAACTATACCTCAAATTATTTTTGCTTACCCCATTTTATTTTTTTATTACCGAAAGGCACCTCAATTTTGTTTTTAAAAGAGAAAATAAATCAAAATATTATTTTTCACCAAATTTAATTTTTTATAACAAAAAGTACCTCAACCGATATATTTACAAAACAAAAAACATCAGCTTATTTTAATTACCATAAAATTACTGAGTTTAATTTTTGACCAAAACAATACCTCATTATATTTTTCTTGATGATATTTTTTATATCCATAAATTTCCTCAATTTTAATTTTTTTACCAAAAAATACCATGAATTATTTTTCTATATCTCATTTTATTCTTTATTACCGAAAAAAATTTCAATTTATTTGTAAATGACAAATACCTAGGTTTATTATGATTTGCCAAACGTACCTAGTTTATTTATTTTAGAAAAAAATACCTCAAATTATTTTTCTTGACCTTATTTTAATTTTTTACCTAATAATGATAGCACAAATTTTTTTTCTTTACCACATTTTATGTTTTATTGCAAAAAAGTTGCTCAATCTATTATTCAAAAGAAAAATACCTCACTTTATTTTTTGTTACCAAGAAGTATCTCAATTTTTCTTTTATCAAAAAATATCACAAATTATTTTTTCTTTCCTCATTTTATTTTTAATTACAAAAAAGTGTGCACTAATTTATTTATTTTTTTCACGACAAATACATTAAATTATTTTAATTTTTCTTCACCTCATTTTATTTTTTGTTACAAAGAAATGTCCTAATTTATTTTTTAACCAAAAAATACGTCAAATTACTTTCCTTTACCTCATTTTATTTTTTATTACCCAAACGTAGCCCGTTTTATTTTTTTTAAAAAAAATACACGCTGTCTTTTTTAATTACCAAAGTGTCCCTCAACTTATTTTTTTTAACAAAAAATTCTCAAATTATTTTTCTTTACGTTATTTTATTTCTTATTACCAAAAAGTACCTTTATTTATTCTTTTAACCAAAAATTACCTCAAGATAGTTTAGTTTGATTTTTTCTTCACAAAAACATCCTCGATATATTTTTTTCATAAAAAATAGCTCATTATATTTTTCTTTACCTGATATTATTTTTTATCTCCCAAAAGTATCTCAAATTATTTATTTTTCCCTCATTTTTTTTTTTGTTTCCAAATAATTCATCGATTTATTTTTCGAACGAAAAGTACCTCAGTTCATCCTATTTTGAAAAAAGTACTTCTCAATTTATTTCTTTAGTGAAAAGTAACTCGAGTTTTTTTTATTTACCTAATTGCTTTTGTATTTCCAGAAAGAACCTCATTTTATTTTTTAGGGAGAAATAGCACAAATTATTTTTCTATACCTCATTTCATATTTTATTACAAAAAAGTACGTAAATTTATTTTCCAAAAGAAAATTGCCTCAGTTTATTGTTAATTACCAAAAAGTAGCTCAAATTATTTTTTTTAAAAAATACCTCAAATTATTTTTCCTTAACGTCATTTTACTTTTTATTACCAAAACGCACCTCGATTTATTTTTTTTACAAAAAGTTATTACCAAAACGCACCTCAATTTATTTATTTTACATAAAATACATAAAATGATTTTCCTTTACCTCATTTTATGTTTTTTTTCAAAAAATATCTCAAACTTTTTTTCTTTGCCCCATTTTCTTTTTTCGGTCACCAAAAAGTACCTATATTTATTTTAATTACAAAAGAGTACCTCAATATATTTATTTTTACAAAAAAAACACCTAAGTATATTTTTATTACCGCAGCTCAAATTACTTTTCTTTACCATATTTCGATTTTTTTTTTACCGAGAAGTAGCTCAATTTATTTTTAAAACGAATATATCTTAGTTTATTTTAATTTCACAAATGTACTCAAATTTATTATTTGAACAAAACTATACCTCAAATTATTTTTGCTTACCCCATTTTATTTTTTTATTACCGAAAGGCACCTCAATTTTGTTTTTAAAAGAGAAAATAAATCAAAATATTATTTTTCACCAAATTTAATTTTTTATAACCAAAAATACCTCAACCGATATATTTTCAAAACAAAAAACCTCAGCTTATTTTAATTACCATAAAATTACTGAGTTTAATTTTTGACCAAAACAATACCTCATTATATTTTTCTTGATGTTATTTTTTATATCCATAAATTTCCTCAATTTTAATTTTTTTACCAAGAAATACCTTGAATTATTTTTCTATATCTCATTTTATTCTATATTACCGAATAAAATTTCAATTTATTTGTAAATGAAAAATACCTAGGTTTATTATGATTTGCCAAACGTACCTAGTTTATTTATTTTAGAAAAAAATACCTCAAATTATTTTTCTTGACCTTATTTTAATTTTTTACCAAATAATGATAGCACAAATTTTTTTTCTTTACCACATTTTATGTTTTATTGCAAAAAAGTTGCTCAGTCTATTATTCAAAAGAAAAATACCTCTCTTTATTTTTTGTTACCAAGAAGTATCTCAATTTATTTTTTATCAAAAAATATCACAAATTATTTTTTCTTTCCTCATTTTATTTTTAATTACTAAAAAGTGCGCACTAGTATATTTATTTTTTTCACGACAAATACATTAAATTATTTTAATTTTGCTTCACCTCATTTTATTTTTTGTTACAAAGAAATGCCCTAATTTATTTTTTAACCAAAAAATACGTCAAATTACTTTCCTTTACCTCATTTTATTTTTTATTACCCAAAAGTAGCCCGTTTTACTTCTATATAAAAAATTACCCGCTTTCTTTTTTAATTACCAAAGGGTCCCTCAACTTTTTTTTTTTAACAAAAAATTCTCAATTTATTTTTCTTTACGTAATTTTATTTCTTATTACCAAAAAGTACCTTTATTTATTCTTTTAACCAAAAATTACCTCAAGATAGTTTAGTTTGATTTTTTCTTCGCAAAAACATCCTCGATATATTTTTTCCATAAAAAATAGCTCATTATATTTTTCTTTACCTGATATTATTTTTTATCTCCCAAAAGTATCTCAAATTATTTATTTTTCCCTCATTTTGTTTTTGTTTCCAAATAATTCATCGATTTATTTTTCAAACGAAAAAGACCTCAGTTCATTCTATTTTGAAAAAAGTACACCTCAATTTATTTCTTTAGTGAAAAGTAACTCGAGTTTTTTTTATTTACCAAATTGCTTTTTTATTTCCAGAAAGAACCTCAACTTACTTTTTAGGGAGAAATAGCCCAAATTATTTTTCTATACCTCATTTCATATTTTAATACCAAAAAGTAGCTCAATTTATTTTTGTAAAAAAATACCGCAAATTATTTTTCCTTACGTCATTTTACTTTTGATTACCAAAACGCACCTCGATTTATTTTTTTTACAAAAGGTTATTACCAAAACGCACCTCAATTTATTTATTTTTACATAAAATACATAAAATGATTTTCCTTTACCTCATTTTATGTTTTTTTCCAAAAAATATCTCAAACTTTTTTTCTTTTCCACATTTTCTTTTTTCGATCACCAAAAAGTACCTATATTTATTTTTATTACAAAAGAGTACCTCAATTTATTTATTTTTACCAAAAAAACACCAAAGTATATTTTTATTACCGCAGCTCAAATTACTTTTCTTTACCATATTTGACTTTTTTTTTTTACCGAGAAGTAGCTCATTTATTTTTAAAACGAAAATATCTTAGTTTATTTTAATTTCAAAAATGTACCTAAATTTATTATTTGAACAAAACTATACCTCAAATTATTTTTGCTTACCCCATTTTTTTTTTTTATTACCGAAAGGCACCTCAATTTTGTTTTTAACAGAAAATAAATCAAAATATTGTTTTTCACCAAATTTAATTTTTTATAACAAAAAATACCTCAACCGATATATTTACAAAACAAAAAACCTCAGCTTAATTTAATTACCATAAAATTACTGAGTTTAATTTTTGACCAAAACAATACCTCATTATAATTTTCTTTACATGATGTTATTTTTTATATCCATAAATTTCCTCAATTTTAATTTTTTTACCAAAAAATACCATGAATTATTTTTCTATATCTCATTTTATTCTTTATTACCAAATAAAATTTCAATTTATTTGTAAATGAAAAATACCTAGGTTTATTATGATTTGCCAAACGTACCTAGTTTATTTATTTTAGAAAAAAATACCTCAAATTATTTTTCTTGAAATTATTTTAATATTTTGCCAAATAATAATAGCACAAATTTTTTTTCTTTACCACATTTTATGTTTTATTGCAAAAAAGTTGCTCAATCTATTATTCAAAAGAAAAATACCTCACTTTATTTTTTGTTACCAAGAAGTATCTCAATTTATTTTTTATCAAAAAATATCACAAACTATTTTTTCTTTCCTCATTTTATTTTTAATTACAGAAAAGTGTGCAGTAATTTATTTAATTTTTTCACAACAAATACATCAAATTATTTTTATTTTCTTCACCTCATTTCATTTTTTGTTACAAAGAAATGCCCTAATTTATTTTTTAACCAAAAAATACCTCAAATAACTTTCCTTTTCCTCATTTTATTTTTTATTACCCAAAAGTAGCCCGTTTTATTTCTATAAAAAAAAATACCTGCTTTCTTTCTTAATTACCAAAAGGTACCTCAACTTATTTTTTTTAACAAAAAATTCTCAATTTATTTTTCTTTACGTTATTTTATTTCTTATTACCAAAAAGTACCTTTATTTATTCTTTTAACCAAAAATTACCTCAAGATAGTTTAGTTTGATTTTTTCTTCGCAAAAACATCCTCGATCTATTTTTTTCATAAAAAATAGCTCATTATATTTTTCTTTACCTGATATTATTTTTTATCTCCCAAAAATATCTCAAATTATTTATTTTTCCCTCATTTTATTTTTTGTTTCCAAATAATTCATCGATTTATTTTTCAAACGAAAAATACCTCAGTTCATTCTATTTTGAAAAAAGTACACCTCAATATATTTCTTTAGTGAAAAGTAACTCGAGTTTTTTTTACTTACCTAATTGCTTTTTTGATTTCCAGAAAGAACCTCAACTTATTTTTTAGGGAGAAATAGCACAAATTATTTTTCTACACCTCATTTCATATTCTATTACAAAAAAGTACCTAAATTTATTTTCCAAAGGAAAATTACCTCAGTTTATTGTTAATTACCAAAAAGTAGCTCAATTTCTTTTTGTAAAAAAATACCTCAAATTATTTTTCCTTACGTCATTTTACTTTTTATTACAAAAACGCACCTCGATTTATTTTTTTTACAAAAAGTTATTACCAAAGCGCACCTCAATTTATTTATTTTTACATAAAATACATAAAATGATTTTCCTTTACCTCATTTTATGTTTTTTTCCAAAAAATATCTCAAACTTTTTTTCTTTTCCACCTTTTCTTTTTTCGGTCACCAAAAAGTCCCTATATTTATTTTATTTACAAAAGAGTACCTCAATTTATTTATTTTTACCAAAAAAACACTGAAGTATATTTTTATTACCCCAGCTCAAATTACTTTTCTTTACCATATTTGACTTTTTTTTTTTACCGACAAGTAGCTCAATTTATTTTTAAAACGAAAATATCTTAGTTTATTGCAATTTAAAAAATGTACCTAAATTTATTATTTGAACAAAACTATACCTCAAATTATTTTTGCTTACCCCATTTTATTTTTTATTACCGAAAGGCACCTCAATTTTGTTTTTAACAGAAAATAAATCAAAATATTAGTTTTTACCAAATTTAATTTTTTATAACCGAAAATACCTCAACCGATATATTTACAAAACAAAAAACCTCAGCTTAATTTAATTACCATAAAATTACTGAGTTTAATTTTTGACCAAAACAATACCTCATTATATTTTTCTTTACATGATGTTATTTTTTATATCCATAAATTTCCTCAATTTTAATTTTTTTACCAAAAAATACCTTGAATTATTTTTCTATATCTCATTTTATTCTTTATTACTGAATAAAATTTCAATTTACTTGTAAATGAAAAATACCTAGGTTTATTATGATTTGCCAAACGTACCTAGTTTATTTATTTTAGAAAAAAATACCTCAAATTTTTTTTTTGACCTTATTTTAATTTTTTACCAAATAATAATAGCACAAATTTTTTTTCTTTACCACATTTTATGTTTTATTGAAAAAAAGTTGCTCAATCTATTATTCAAAAGAAAAATACCTCACTTTATTTTTTGTTACCAAGAAGTATCTCAATTTATTTTTTATCAAAAAAATCACAAATTATTTTTTCTTTCCTCATTTTATTTTTAATTACAAAAAAGTGTGCAGTAATTTATTTAATTTTTTCATAACAAATACATCAAATTTTTTTTATTTTTCTTCACCTCATTTTATTTTTTGTTACAAAGAAATGCCCTAATTTATTTTTTAACCAAAAAATACCTCAAATTACTTTCCTTTACCTCATTTTATTTTTTATTACCCAAAAGTAGCCCGTTTTATTTCTATATAAAAAAATACTCGCTTTCTTTTTTAATTACCAAAGGGTACTTCAACTTATTTTTTTTAACAAAAAATTCTCAAATTATTTTTCTTTACGTTGTTTTATTTCTTATTACCAAGAAGTACCTTTATTTATTGATTTAACCAAAAATTACCTCAAGATAGTTTAGTTTGATTTTTTCTTCGCAAAAACATCCTCGATATATTTTTTTCATAAAAAATAGCTCATTATATTTTTCTTTACCTGATATTATTTTTTATCTCCCAAAAATATCTCAAATTATTTATTTTTCCCTCATTTTATTTCTGTTTCCAAATAATTCATCGATTTATTTTTCAAACGAAAAATACCTCAGTTCATTCTATTTTGAAAAAAGTACACCTCAATTTATTTCTTTACGGAAAAGTAACTCGAGTTTTCTTTATTTACCTAATTGCTTTTTTATTTCAAGAAAGAACCTTAACTTATTTTTTAGGGAGAAATAGCACAAATTATTTTTCTATACCTCATTTCATATTTTATTACAAAAAAGTACCTAAATTTATTTTCCATAGGAAAATTACCTCAGTTTATTGTTAATTACCAAAAAGTAGCTCAATTTATTTTTGTAAAAAAATACCTCAAATTATTTTTCCTTACGTCATTTTACTTTTTATTACCAAAACGCACCTCGATTTATTTTTTTTACAAAAAGTTATTACCAAAACGTACCTCAATTTATTTATTTTTACATAAAATACATAAAATGATTTTCCTTTACCTCATTTTATGTTTTTTTCAATAAAATATCTCAAACTTTTTTTCTTTGCCACATTTTCTTTTTTTGGTCACCAAAAAGTACCTATATTTATTTGAATTACAAAAGAGTACCTAAATTTATTTATTTTTACAAAAAACACCAAAGTATATTTTTATTACCGCAGCTCAAATTACTTTTCTTTACCATATTTGACTTTTTTTTTTTACCGAGAAGTAGCTCAATTTATTTTTTTAACGAAAATATCTTAGTTTATTTTAATTTAAAAAATGGACCTCAATTTATTCTTTGAACAAAATTGTACCTCAAATTATTTTTGCTTACCCCATTTTATTTTTTTATTACCGAAAGGCACCTCAATTTTGTTTTTAACAGAAAATGAATCAAAATATTATTTTTCACCAAATTTAATTTTTTATAACCAAAAATACCTCAACCGATATATTTACAAAACAAAAAACCCCAGCTTATTTTAATTACCATAAAATTACTGAGTTTAATTTTTGACCAAAACAATACCTCATTATATTTTTCTTTACATGATGTTATTTTTTATATCCATAAATTTCCTCAGTTTTAATTTTTTTACCAAAAAATACCTTGAATTATTTTTCTATATCTCATTTTGTTCTTTATTACCGAATAAAATTTCAATTTATTTATAAATGAAAAATACCTAGGTTTATTATGATTTTCCAAACGTACCTAGTTTATTTATTTTTAGAAAAAATTACCTCAAATTATTTTTCTTGACCTTATTTTAATTTTTTACCAAATAATAATAGCACAAATTTTTTTTCTTTACCACATTTTATGTTTTATTGTAAAAAAGTTGCTCAATCTATTATTCGAAAGAAAAATACCTCACTTTATTTTTTGTTACCAAGAAGTATCTCAATTTATTTTTTATCAAAAAATATCACAAACTATTTTTTCTTTCCTCATTTTATTTTTAATTACATAAAAGTGTGCACTAATTTAATTATTTTTTTCACCGAAATTTATTTTCCAAAGAAAATTTACCTCAGTTTATTGTTAATTACGAAAAAGTAGCTCAATTTATTTTTGTAAAAAAATACCTCAAATTATTTTTCTTTACGTCATTTTACATTTTATTACCAAAACGCACCTCGATTTATTTTTTTTACAAAAAGTTATTACCAAAACGCACCTCAATTTATTTTTTTTTTACATAAAATACATAAAATGATTATCCTTCTCCTCATTTTATGTTTTTTTCCAAAAAATATCTCAAACTTTTTTTCTTTGCCACATTTTCTTTTTTCGGTCACCAAAAAGTACCTATATTTATTTTAATTACAAAAGAGTACCTCAATTTATTTATTTTTACCAAAAAACACCAAAGTATATTTTTATTACCGCAGCTCAAATTACTTTTCTCTACCATATTTAACCTTTTTTTTTACCGAGAAGTAGCTCAATTTAATTTTAAAACGAAAATATCTTAGTTTATTTTAATTTAAAAAATGTACCTAAATTTATTATTTGAACAAAACTATAACTCATTATTTTTGCTTACCCCATTTTATTTTTTTATTACCGAAAGGCACCTCAATTTTCTTTTTTAACAGAAAGTAAATCAAAATATTATTTTTCACTGAATTTAATTTTTTATAACCAAAAATATTTCAACCGATATATTTACAAAACAAAAAACCTCAGCTTATTTTAATTACCATAAAATTACTGAGTTTAACTTTTGACCAAAACAATACCTCATTATATTTTTCTTTACATGTTGTTATTTTTTATATCCATAAATTTCCTCAATTTTAATTTTTTTACCAAAAAATACCTTGAATTATTTTTCTATATCTCATTTTATTCTGTATTACCGAATAAAATTTCAACTTATTTGTAAATGAAAAATACCTAGGTTTATTATGATTTGCCAAACGTACCTAGTTTATTTATTGTAGAAAAAAATACCTCAAATTATTTTTCTTGACCTTATTTTAATTTTTTACCAAATATTAATAGCACAAATTTTTTTTCTTTACCACATTTTATGTTTTATTGCAAAAAAGTTGCTCAATCTATTATTCCAAAGCAAAATACCTCACTTTATTTTTTGTTACCAAGAAGTATCTCAATTTATTTTTTATCAAAAAGAATAACAAATTATTTTTTCTTTCCTCATTTTATTTTTAATTACAAAAAAGTGCGCACTAATTTATCTATTTTTTTCACGACAAATACATCAAATTATTTTTATTTTTCTTCACTTCATTTTATTTTTTGTTACAAAGAAATGCCCTAATTTATTTTTTAACCAAAAAATACCTCAAATTACTTTCCTTTACCTCATTTTATTATTTATTACCCAAAAGTAGCCCGTTTTATTTCTATATAAAAAAATACCCGCTCTCTTTTTTAATTACCAAAGGGTACCTCAACTTATTTTTTTTAACAAAAAATTCTCAAATTATTTTTCTTTACGTTATTTTATTTCTTATTACCAAAAAGAACCTTTATTTATTCTTTTAACAAAAAATTACCTCAAGATAGTTTAGTTTGATTTTTTCTTCGCAAAAACATCCTCGATATGTTTTTTCCATAAAAAGTAGCTCATTATATTTTTCTTTACCTGATATTATTTTTTTTGCCCCAAAAGTATCTCATATTATTTATTTTTTCCTCATTTTATTTTTTGTTTCCAAATAGTTCATCGATTTATTTTTCAAACGAAAAATACCTCAGTTCATTCTATTTTGAAAAAAGTACACTCAATTTATTTCTTTAGTGAAAAGTAACTCGAGTTTTCTTTATTTACCTAATTGCTTTTTCATTTCCAGAAAGAACCTCGACTTATTTTTTAGGGAGAAATAGCACAAATTAATTTTCTATACTTCATTTCATATTTTATTACAAAAACGCACCTAAATTTATTTTCCAAAGGAAAATTACTATTGTTAATTACCAAAAAGTCGCTCAATTTATTTTTGTAAAAAAATACCTCAAATTATTTTTCCTTACGTCATTTTACTTTTTATTACCAAAACCCACCTCGATTTTTTTTTTTTTACAAAAAGTTATTACCAAAACGCACCTCAATTTATTTATTTTTACATAAAATACATAAAATGATTTTCCTTTACCTCATTTTATGTTTTTTTCCAAAAAATATCTCAAACTATTTTTCTTTGCCACATTTTCTTTTTTCGGTCACCAAAAAAGTACCTATATTTATTTAAATTACAAAAGAGTATTACTTGTAGTACATACCTAGTATGTACTCCTTGTAGTAATAGTACTATTACTACTAGTATGTAGTACTAGTATGTACTTCTAGTACTATCACTACTAGTATGTATTACTAGTACTACTAGTATTACTAGTAGTAGTACTTGTGGTCTTAGTATTAGTACTAGTACTTCTACTAATAGTACATACTAGTAATACATACTAGTAGTACATACTAGTAATACATACTAGTAGTACTACTAGTATTAGTATTACATACTAGTAGTACTAGTAGTATGTACTAGTAGTAGTACATAATAGTACATACTTGTAGTAGTACAACTAGTACATATTAGTAGTACATGTAGAACTAGTGCTGCTATTACAAGTACTAGTACTAATACTGCTAGTATGTACTGCTAGTGGTACTATTAGTACTAGTACGTACTACTAGTACTAGTACGTGTACTAGTAGTACATGCTACTAATAGTACATTACTAGTACTAGTACTACTAGTATGTACTACAAGTACTACTACTATGTACTACTAGCACAACTAGTAGTACATACTAGTATGTACTACAAGTAATACTAGTACAAGTACTACTAGCAATAGTAGTACTATTATGTACTTGACGTAGACGACTTGACATAGACGACTAGACGTAGTTCTAGTACTAGTACGACTAGTAGTTATAGTACTAGTACTACTAAAATCTACTACTACAAGTACATACTAGTATGTGTACTACTAGTAGCAGTATGTACTAGTACTATGTACTACTAGTACTTGTAGTAGTAGTGCTAGTATGTACTTGTAGTCTAAAGTAGTACTGGAACTAATACTACTAGTACAAGTACTAGTACTACATGTACTACTAGTACTATTATGTACTACTAGTACTGTATTAATAGTACTAGTACTGTATTAATAGTACATACAACTAGTAGTACTAGCAATACATTAATAGTACTAGTACTAGTACTAGTACTAGTAGTACAAACTACTAGTACAAACTACTAGTACATATGTACTACTAATATGTGCTACTAATACTACTAATAGTACATACTATTGTACTTATTAGTAGTACAAGTACTAGTGGTTCGTTCCACTACTAGTACTATATACTTATAGTACTAGTATTATATACTAATAGTACTAATACTACTAAATAGTACATACTTGTGGTACGTTCTACTACTAGTATTATATACTATTTGTACTAATAGTACATACCAGTAGAATATACTAGTATATACTACTATTACCTGTATGTACTATTAAAACTAGCATGTACTACTAGTATGTACTATGACTAGTTGTACATGGTACTAGTAGTGGTAGTAATAGTATGTGCCAGTAGTACGTACTACTAATACCAGTAGTTGTACTTGTATATACTACTAGTATGCATTAGTAGCACATTCTAATATTAGTTTGTACTAGTTGTACATTCTAATGCTAGTATATACTACTAGTATGTACTAGTAGTACATTCTAATAGTAGTATAAATGACTTGTAGTACATTCTAGTACTAGTATATACTACGAATTTGTACTACTAATAGGTACTACTACTACTATTAGTCCTACTAGTACATACAAGTAACTATAAGTAGTATCTACTACTAGTAGTATATACAACTAATAGAAGTACAAGTAGTACATACTAGTAGTACAAGTACTAGTACTGATACTACTAGTACTACTAGTATGTACTACTTGTATGTACTACTAGTATGTACTACTAGTATGTACTACTTGTATGTACTACTAGTATGTACTATTAGTATGGACTACTAGTAGTACTAGTACTAGTACATACTAGTACAACTACTACTATTAGTATATACTTGAAGTACTACTATTACTACTAGTACTAGTACATACTAGCACTACTACTACTAATACTAGTGTTATGTACTACTACTAATATATAATACTAGTAATAGTACTAGTATTACTACTAGTACTAGTCCTAGTTCTAGCACTAGTATGTACTAGTAGTACTAGTACTTCAAGTACAACTAGTTCTAGTACTACTAGTTAACTTATATGTACTAGTAGTATGAACTACTAGTACTAATAGTAGTAGTACTTATAGTACTACTAGTAGTATGTATTATTACTAGTACTAAGAGTAGTATGTACTATTAGTTGTAGTATAACTAGTACATACTAGTATGTACTACTTTTAGTATGTACTACTACTTGTACTAGTAGTACACACTAGTAGTACTAGTAGTATGTACTAGTAGTAGTACTACTAGTACATACTAGTATGTACCACTACAAGTACTACTAGTAGTATGTACTACTATCAGTGGTACATAGTAGTATCACTAGTATGTGCTGCTAAAACAAGTATATACTCCTTGTAGTAATAATACTATTACTACTAGTATGTAGTACTCGTATATACTTCTAATACTATCATTACTAGTATGTACTACTAGTATTACTAGTAGTAGTACTTGTGGTATTAGTATTAGTACTAGTACTATTACTAGTAGTACATATTAGTAATACATACTAGTAGTACTACTAGTATTTGTAGTACTACTAGTACTAGTAGTACATACTAGCAGTACTAGTAGTAGTACATACTAGTAGTACAACTAGTACATACTAGTAGTACATGTAGAACTAGTGCTACTAGTACAAGTACTAGTACTAATACTGCTAGTACGTACTGCGAGTAGGTACTATTAGTACTAGTACGTGTACTAGTACATGCTACTAATAGTACATTACTAGTACTAGTACTACTAGTATGTACTACAAGTACTACTACTATGTACTACTAGCACAACTAGTAGTACATACTAGTATGTACTATAAGTAATACCAGTACAAGTACTACTAGCAGTAGTAGTATTATTATGTACTAGATGTAGACGACTAGACGTAGTTATAGTACTAGTACGATTAGTAATTATAGTACTAGTACTACTAAAATCTACTACCACAAGTACATACTATTTCTACAACTACTGATTCTTATAGTACATACTAGTATGTGTACTACTAGTAGCAGTATGTACTAGTACTATGTGCTACTAGTACTTGTAGTAGTAGTGCTAGTATGTACTTGCAGTTTAAAGTAGTACTGGAACTAATACTACTTGTACAAGTACTAGTACTACTAGTACTACTTGTACTACTAGTACTATTATGTACTACTAGTACTTGTAGTAGTAGTGCTAGTATGTACTTACAGTCTAAAGTAGTACTGGAACTAATACTACTAGTATAAGTACTAGTACTACTTGTACTACTAGTACTATTATGTACTACTAGTACTGTATTAATAGTAGTAGTATTGTACTAATAGTACATACAACTAGTAGTACTAGCAATACATTAATAATACTAGTACTAGTACTAGTACTAGTAGTACATACTACTAGTACATACTAATATGTGCTACTAATACTACTAGTATGTACAACTAGTAGTAGTGCTAGTAGTAGCATATACTAGTGTTACTAGTACTAGTACTAGTACTACTAGTACTGGTTCTACAACTAGTAGTACATACGAGTGCGTACTACTAGTATTAGTAGTACATACTAGTATGTACTACTAGTACTAGTAGTACGTACTAGTATGTACTACTAATACTAGTAGTAGGGTAGTAGTTGATTCTAGAAGTATTACAAACTTGTAGTACTTGTACTCGTTATACTAGTAGTACTAGAATGTACGAGTAGTATGTACTACCAGTATGTACTACTAGTACTACTAGAATGTAATACTAGTACTACTAGTTGTACGTACTAGTAGTACTAATACTACTAGTAGTATGTATTAGTAGTACTAGTACCAGTACTAGTACTAGTAGTATGAATTAGTAGTAGTAGTACTAGTACTACTAATTCATACTAGTAGTAGTATGTACTTATAGTCCGTACCACGTGTACTAGTAGTACTTGTACTACTAATAGTATGTACTAGTACTAGTAGTAGTCTGTACTTGTAGTCTATACTAATGTACTAGTAGTAGCATGTATGTAATATTATATACGTACTAGTAGTACATACTTGTAGTACTTGTAGTACTAATAGTACTACTAGTAGTACATACTTGTAGTGCTACTAGTAGTATGTTCCACTAGTAGTAGTATATGTTAGTAGTAGTAGTACTAGTAGTAGTACTAGTAGTAGTAGCACTAGCATGTACTAGTAAGTCGTACTAGTGTGTACTACTAGTAGTAGTATTAGTATGTATTACTAATACTATTAGAACTAGTACAAGCACTCCTATATATATTACTAGTAGTATGCACTACTAATACTACTAGTAGTAGTACTAGTACTAAGTCTAGTACTACAAGTACTACTAGTAGTACATACTAATACTACTACTAGTATGTACTACTAGTACGTACTACTAGTAGTACTTGTAGTACTAGAACTAGTATTAATACTACTACGCGTAGTACATACTAGTATTAGTACTAGTATGTACTACTAGTAGTACTAGAACTAATACTACTACTACTAGTAGTAGTACATACTAGTACGTATTAGTACTACAACTACTACTACTAGTACTAATACATACGACATACTTACTAGTACTACATACTACATACATACTAGTACTACATACTAGTAGTACTAGTACTAGTATTAGTAGTAGATACTTGTAGTACTAGTAGTAAATACTTGTAGCACATATTAGTAGTACTACTTGTACTAGTAGTTCATAATCGTAGTACATGCTAGTAGTACATACTAGTAGTACCACTAGTACAAGTAGTACTTGTATTAGTAGTCCATACCTGGTGTACTAGGATTACATACTTGTACTAGGAGTGCATATTAGTACTATTAGTAATAGTAATGTCAGTACTAGTACTAGTACTAGTACTATTAGTACATACTAGTAGTAGTACGAATTAGTAGTAGTACATACTAGTAGTAGTAGTACGTACTAGTACTAATAGTAGTAGTACGTACTAGTACTAATAGTAGTAGTACGTACTAGTACATACTAGTAGTACGTACTAGTAGTACTAGTACTAGAAGTATGTACTATTAGTACTTGTAATGCATAATTCTAGTAGTACTAGTACTAGTAATAGCAGTATTAGTACTAATCGTACTCGTACTATTGCTAGTACTGTTACTAGTAGTACGTACTAGTAGGACATACTATTAGTACATGCTAATATGTACTATTAGTACTATTACGTACGACTACTAGTAGTACCGGTACTAGTTTTAATAGTGCAAGAAGTACATACTAGTAGCATAAACTAGTAGTACGAGTATTAGTATTTGCAGTACATCAATGTAGTACAGACTAGTAGTACATACTACAAGTACATACTAGTACTTCTACTAGTAGTACATTCCAGTAGTATTAGTAGTGCATACTGCTAGTACGCACTACTAGTACATAATAGTACGTACAACTAGTGCTAGTACTAGTACCTATTCATGTATTACTAGTACTACTAGTATGTTCTTCAAGTAGTAATACTAGTAGTACGAGTACAATAGTACTAGTACTACTACTACTAGTACTAGTACTACTAGTAGTACTACTACTAGTACGACTAGTACTAGTACTACTATTATCAGTACTACTAGTACTAATACTACTACTACTAGTACTAATAGTATTAGTACTACTAGTACTAATATTAGTACTTATACTAGTACTGGTATTAGTACATATACTAGTAATAGTACTACTAGTACTTATACTACTAGTACTAGTACTAGTACTTGTACTACTTCCAGCAGTATATCTAATAAGACATACTAGTAGTAAATACTGGTACTTCTAGTACTAGTACTAGTTGTGCTACTAATAGTATTAGTATGTACTTTTAATAGTAGTACGTACTACTAGTACTTGTACTACTTCTAGTACATACTAGTAGGACATACTAGTAGTAAATACTTAGACTTCTAGTACTACTACTAGTACTCTACTAGTATTACTAGTATGTACTTCTAGTAATAGTACATACTAGTAATACTACTAGTACTGGTATTACTAGTATGTACTACTAATACATACCACTAGTACTGTATGCACGTACTACTCGTAATACATAATACATGGTACATACATATTTACTAGTAGTACATACACATGTGTACATATGTAGTAGTACGTATTTACATGTTTATATGTGCATATGTACATATTAATACATATGCACCCATGTGTAGGGTTTTATGTAGTACATACTAATAGTAGTACATACTACTAGTGTACTACTAGAAATATATACTAGTAGTGCTACTAGTACATACTAATACATATAGTCGTACATACTAGTACAACTTAGTACATATTTACTAATAGTGTGTACTAGTACATCTAGTACATATAGTACATACTATATGTACCATGTAGTACGTACTATGTATGTACTTGTATGTACTATATATGTACTAGTATGTATACTAGTGATATATATTAGTATGTATTACGACTAGTATGTACTATTAGTACTAGTACGTACAACTAGTACTACTAATAATACAAGCAGTAGTATGAGGACTACTAGTATGTACGACCGATATGTACTACCACTAGTATGTATTAGTAGTAGTGCTACTACTAATAGTACATACTACTAGTACTTCTAGTATGTACTACTAGTATATATAACTAGTACTTGTAGTAGTAGTAACTTGTACTAGTAGTAGTAGTACGTACCAATAGCAGTAGTACATATTAGTACATACTAGAAGTACAAGTAGTACAAGTTTTGGTACTAGTACTAGTACTTCCAATATGTACGGCTAGTATGTACTACTATGAGTACAATACCAGTATGTACTACTAGTACATACTAGTAGTACATATTAGTAGCACATATTATTAGTACTAGTAGTACATACTAGTATTAGAAGTAGTACATACAACTATAGTATGTACTAGTAGTACAAGTACGTACACTAGTACTAGTAGTACAAGTACTAGTCGTAGTAGTAGTACGTACTAGTAGTAGTCATATTAGTTGTACATACTAGTATATAATAGAAGTACAAGTAGTACTAGTTCTAATACTAGTACTCGTATTAATTCTTGTTCTAGTACTAGTACTAGTATTTCTAGTAGTACCTATTAAAAATATAAGTAGTACATACTACTATAGTAGTAGATGTGCTACTAGTACAACTACGTACTACTAGTAGTAGTCTTAGTAATATATAGTAGTAGTATTAGTTTTACTAGTCCTACTAGTATGTACAACTAGTATGTACTACTAGTACTACTAATATGTACTACTAGTATGTACTAGAAATACATACTAGTATGTACTACTAGTACTACTAGTACGTATTACTATTATGTACTACTAGTATGTATGGTGAGTACTACTGGTACTAGTCTCAAGTAGTACATACTAGTGATACATACCAGTGGTACATACTAGTTGTACTAGTTGTATGTACTACAAGTACTCGTACTAGTACTACTACCAACAGTACGTGTAAGTACTAGTAGTACATACTAATTGTACTAGAAGAAATACTAGTACTAGTATTAGTAGTACTATTAGTACAAACTAGTAGTACATATTAGTACCAGTACAAGTAATATACTTCAAGTACTAATAATAGTGTAAACTACTAGTACAAGTACTAGTAGTAATACTACTAGTAGTATACACTACTAGTAGTACTTACTACAAGTAATACTAATAATAGTACATACTAGTATGTACTAGTAGTATTACTATTAGCAGTACATACTACTAGTAGTACTAGTAGTAGTACGTACTAGTAAATACTAATTGTACTAGTAGTACATACTAGTATGTTCTAATAGTACATACTAGTAGTAGTATTACGTACTAGTAGTAGTATTACATACTAGTACTACTAGTATTAGTAGTAGTATGTACTACTAGTACTTGTAGTAGTAGTACAAATATGTATTAGTAGTATTTACTACTAGTATGTACTAGTAGCATTTACTACTAGCATGTACTATTAGTACTTGCACTACTAAAACATACTAGTAGTAGTACTAGTATGTACTAGTAGTACTAGTACTAGTTCTGCTAGGAATATATTCTAGTAGTTCTAGTAGTACTAGTATGTACTTGTAGTTTGTACTACTAATATGCACTACTAGCACTTGCACTACTAATAGATACTAGTACCACTAGAAGTACATACTAGTAGTACATACAAGTAGTTCTAGCAGAACTAGTACTAGTAGTAGTAGTACTTGTAGTGCTACTTGTTGTATGTACTTCTAGTAGTACTACTACTAATACATAGTTGTATGTTCTACTACTAGTACAACTAGTAGTATGTACTACTGACATTCATACTACTAGTAGTATGTACTACTAGCATTCGTACTACTAGTAGTATATACTACTAGCAGTAGTACTACTAGTAGTATGTACTACTTGCAGAAGTACTACTAGTAGTATGTACTACTAGCACTAATACTACTAGTACAAACTAATATGTACTACTACTAGTAGTAGTCTTACTATTCGTACTCCGAGTAGTATGTGCTACTAGTAGTATGTACTATACTAGCAGTAACAGTATTATTACTAGTACATACTAGTAGAACTAGTACGTGTATTACTAGTATGTACTACTAGTAGTATAAGTTCAACTAGTATGTACCACTAGTCCATACTCGTAGGACTAGTATAACTAGTACTAATAGTATTACTAGTATGTACTACTAGTACTAGTACGTACAACTAGTACTCGTACTAGTAGTACATACTACTAGTAGTACATCACAAGTACTAGTACTAGTACAATTTGTATTACTAGTATGTACTACTAGTACTAGTACTAGTAGTATATACTACTAGTAATACATCACAAGTACTAATACTAGTACTATTAGTATGTACTACTTGTTCTCTAGTATGTACAGTAGTACTAATACTACTACTGTTAATACGTACTAGCATTACTAGTGCATACTAGTACTAGTACTTGTAGTACATACTATTAGTACATACTAGTACTACTACTACTAGTACTAGTAGTACATACTAGTATGTACTACTAGTACTACTAGTCTGTACTATTAGTACTACTAATATGTGCTATTAGTATGTACTAGTACAAGTACTACGAGTACATACTGGTACTCCAACAACTAGTACATACTAGTATATGCTATGAGTACATAGTACTAGTACATACTAGTATATGTTATTAGTACATACTACTAGTACTGCTACTACTAGTATGTACTACTAGTACTAATAGTACTAGTACTAGTACATACTAGTAGTACGTACTAGTAGTACATACATGTACTTACTAGTAGTACTTGCTTGTAGAACATACTACTACTAGTAGGTACTAGTAGTACATGCATGTTGGTATTATTAGTACTACTAGTACATACTACTACTACTAGTACTATGTATAGTAGTAGAACTACGAGCAGTACAACTACTAGTACAAGTAGTAATAGAAGTACTTGTAGTACTTGTAAATACTAGCAGTATATACTAATAGTACTAGTACTAGTTGTTCAAGTACTAGGAGTACATACTAGTAGAAGTACTAATATTAGTTGTAATAGTACTAATAGTACGTAGTTTTACTTGTACATAATACTACGATTACTGCTACTACTACTAGTACATACTAATATGTACTACTAGTATGTCCTACTAGAACTATTAGTATGTACTAGTAGTTGTACTACTTGTTACATACTACCACATACTACTAGTACATACTAGTAAATACTAGCACATACTACTATTAGTAGCAATATATACTACTAGTTCTACTACTACTACTAGTGCATATTTAGTACTACTGGCATGTACTTCTAGTAGTACTAGTAGTAGTACTGTAAGTACATACAAGTACAATTACTACTAGTACTAGTACTAATAACTACAAGTCCATACAATTATTATTAATAGTACTAGTGGTGCATACAACTAGTACTAGTCGTACATACTACTAGTACTACTTATACATACTACTAGTACTACTACTACTACTACTACTAGTACTAGTAGTACGTACTTGTATTAGTAGTACATACTATAGTAGTATGTACTATTAGTACTGCTAGTATGTACTTGTAGTACATACTACTACTATGCTACTAGTAGTACATACTAGTAATACATACTAGTCGTACATATTAGAAGTACAAGTACTAGTACTGGAACTAGTACTACTAGTACTTCAAGTATCTACTAGTATGTACAACTAATATGTACTACTACTATGAGTACGTATTAGTACTACTACTTGTACATATTACTACTACTTGTACTACTACTAGTACATAGTACTACTGCTACTAGTCCTAATAGTATATACAAGTAGTACATACTAGTAGTACTGGTCGTATGTACTACTAGTAGTAGTACTGTTAGTACATACTAATAGTAGTATTAGTAGTACATACTAGTTGTACTACTACTAGTACTACTAGTAGTAGGGGTTACTAGTAGTACTACGAGTATATACTACTATGTAATACTACTACTAGTATGTACAACTAGTAGTACTACTAGTACATACTAGTATGTAATACTACTCGTAGTGTGTACTACTAGTACATACTAAAATGTAATACTACTAGCTGTGTGTACTATTAGTAGTAGTACTACTAGTACATACTAGTAGTACTAGTTCAAGTACTATTAGTATGTACTACTAGTACTAGTATGTGATACTAGTAGTACTGGTAGAACTAGTACTACTAGTATTTGTACTTGTACTAGCACTACTAGTATGTACTACTAGTGCATGCTAGTAGTACATGTAGAACTAGTACTACTAGTACTCATACTAGTACTTGTACTAGTAGTACAAGCTACTAGTAGTACATTACTAGTACTACTAACATGTACTAGTAGTACTACTAGTATATACTACTAGTTCTACAAGTACGTACTACTAACACTAGAAGTAGTTCATACTAGCATGTACAACTAGTAATACTAGTACTAGTATAATTAGTAGTAGTAGTACTATTATGTACTAGTACTCGTACTAATAGTAGTACTATTATGTACTAGTACTAATAGTACATATTAGTATGTACTACTAGTATATACTACTAGTACTACTAGTATGTACTTGTAGTATGTTCAAGTAGTAGTAGTACTAGTACATACTATAGTACTACTACTACAAGTACTACTACTACTAGTAGTAGTACTAGTACGTACTACTAGTACTTCTACTACAAGTACTGTTACGACTAATAGTAGTACTAGTACTACTACTACAAGTACTGCTACTACTAGTAGTAGTTGTACTACTACTAATTATAGTTGTAAAACATGTACTACTAGTAGTTGTAGTACTTGTACTATTAGTATCTACTACTACAAGTACATACTACTACTACTGATACTAGTAGTACATACTAGTATGTATACTACTAATAAAACTAGTAGCAATATGTACTAGTCCTATGTACTAGTAGTAGTAGTGCTAATACTTTCTACTAGTACTGTACTAGTAGTTCATACTAGTATTAGTATTATTAGTAGTACATACTACTAGTACATATTAATACTATGTACTACTAGTATGCACTACTGTAGTAGTGTTAGTATTAGTTCTAGTACTGCAAGTACTATTAGTAGTACATACTAGTAGTAGTACTAGTTTGTACTTCTAGTAGTACTAGTAGTACTAGAACTAAAACTAGTATTACTACTAGAAGTACATACTAGTAGTACATATTACTAGTACTAGTTTCGGTACTAGTGGTACTAGTACTTCTAATGCTAGTAATACTAGTACTAGTTCTAGTACTACTAGTAGAGCATACTAGTACTACTACAACTTGTACATACTAGTAGTCTAGTAGTACATACTTGTATGTACTATTAGTACAAGTACGGTACTAATACTAATACTTCTAGTATATATAACTAGTACTAGTGCATACTAGTATTAGTACTAATAGTACATACTTGTACTACTTGTAGCACTAGTACTAGTAGTACTAGTACTAGTAGTACTACTACTAGTACTAGTAGTACTACTACTAGTACTAGTAGCTAGTACTAGTAGTACTACTACTAGTACTAATAGTACTACTACTAGTACTAGTAGTACTACTACTAGTACTAGTAGTACATACTAGTATTAGTAGTGCAGACTACTAGTACTAATATTAGTACGTAATAGTAGTACATAGTAGTAGTGCATATTAGTATTAGTACTAATAGTACATACAAGTACTACTTGTAGCACTAATACTAGTACTCGTACTAGTAGAACTAGTACTAATACTAGTAGTGCAACTTGTAGTACATATTAGTATTAGTACAGGCTATTAGTACTAGTACTAGTATGTACTAGTAGTACATGTTGAAGTAGTAGTACTTGTTCTACTAGTACGTACTAGTAGTACATACTAGTAGTTCTAGTTCTACTTATACTACTTTTACTTCTTGTAGTACTAGTTCTACTTGTATTACTAATACGTATTAGTTGTACTAGTACTACAAGTAGCACTAGTTCTACTAGTACTACTAGTATGTACTAGTAGCACTACTACTGGTAGTACTAGCACAAGTACTTGTACTTGAAGTACTAGTTCTAGTACTAGTAGTGCTACTTGTAGTACATACTAGTATTAGTAGTGCATACTACTAGTATGTACTACTAGTAAGTTCTAATAGTACAAGTAGAATTAGTATTATTGGTTCTACTATTATAAGTACTAGTACTAATACTAATAGTACTACTAGGCTGTACTACCGGTAGATACTGCTAGTACTAGTTTCTACAACTAGTACTAGTACATACTAATAATACATACTAGTAGTACTATAACTAGTACTACTAATATTAGTACTAGTAGTATGTCCTAGTAAGTACTAGTAAAAAAGTACTACTAGTACAAGTACTTGGACTCCTAGTAGATACTAGTATATGTACTAAGACTCCTAGTACATACTAGTATATGTACTAGTTCTAGTTTGTGCTACTAGTACATACTAGTAATACTAGAAGTACATACTAGTACTACTCGTATGTACTACTATTATGTACTACTAGTAAAAACTTGTACTAGTACTAGTACTAGAATATAATAGTAATACTAGTACTTCTAATGCAATTAGTACTAGTACTACTACTACTAGTACATAGTTGTACTACTGGTATGTACTACTAGTACTTCTAAAAGTAGTAAAACTAGTATGTACTAGTAGTATGTACTACAAGTATGTACTACTAGTACTTGCACTACTAATATATACTAGTACTACTGGTAGTACATACTAGTAGTTCTAGCAAGACTAGTACTAGTAATAGTAGTACTTATAGTACTACTAGTAGTATGTACTTCTAGTAGTAGTACTTATAGTACTACTAGTAGTATGTACTTCTAGTTGTAGTACTTATAGTACTACTAGTAGTATTTACTTCTAGTTGTAGTACTTATAGTACTACTAGTAGTATGTACTTTAGTAGTAGTACTTATAGTACTACTAGTAGTACGTACTTCTACTAATAGTACTATTAGTACATACTTGCATGTTCTACTACTAGTAGTACTACTCGTAGTATGTACTTCTAGCAGTAGTACTACTAGTAGTATGCACTTCTAGCAGTAGTACTACAAGTAGTATGTACTACTAGCAGTAGTATTACTAGTACGTATTAGTATGTACTACTAGTAGTACAAGTTCAACTAGTATGTACTACTACGACTTGTTGTATCTACTACTAATAGATAGTATTACAATTAGTTGTACATACTAGTTGTACATACTAGTAGTATTACAATTAGTATTACAATTAGTTGTACGTACTAGTAGTATTACAATTAGTTGTACATACTAGTTGTCCATACTAGTATGTACTACTAGTAGCATTACAATTAGTACATACTAATAGTATGTACTAGTAGTACTAGTACTATTGCTACTAATATGTGCATACTGGTATGTACTAGTAGTACAGGTATGTACTAGTACATACTATTAGTACTGGTATGTACTAGTAGTACTAGTGTGTACTAATACGTACTAGTGTGTACTAGTAGTACATACTAATACTACTCGTACATACTTATACTACTAGAACTATTAGTACATACTAGTACAATTAGTACATACTGGTACTAATGGTAGTACATACTAGTACTACTACTCTGTATTACGTGTATGTACTATTAGTATGTACTAGTACTAGTACTGCTAGTACCTACGAGTACTACTACTACTAGTACATATTAGTATATGCTATTGGTTCATACTAGTAGTAGTACTACTACTAGTATGTACTACTACAAGTTCATACTGGTGTATACTACTAGTACAAGCAGTAGTCGTATGTATTAGTCGTACTAGTAGTAGTACTAGTATGTACTACTAGTACTAGTATGTACTACTACTAGGTACTAGTAAAAGTACTTAGTAATAGTACATACTAGTTGTACAGAGTAGTAGTACTAGTTGTACATACTAGTATGTACTACTAAAAGTATCACAATTAATACATACTAATAGTACATACTAGTATTACTAGTACTACTGCTACTAATATGTACTACTAGTAGTACAAGTTCTCCTGGAATGTACAACTAGTACTAGTAGTACATACTACTAATAGTACATTACAAGTACTAGTACAATACTACTAGTATGTACTACTTGTACTACTAGTATGAACTACTAGTATGTACAGTAGTACTAGTACTACTGCTACTAATATATACTTGTACTACTAATACATACTAGTACTAGTACTACTACTACTAGTACTAATATGTACAGTAGTGCTAGTACATACCAGTACTACTACTACTGGTAGTACATACTAGTATGTACAACTAGTACTACTACTCTGTACTACTAGTATGTACTATTACTAAGTACTTGTACTAGTACTACTAGTACCTACTAGTAGTACATACTAGTACTACTACTAATACTATTAGTACATACGACTACTGCTTGTATTAATAGTACATACCAGTATGAACTTGTAATAGTACATACTAGTAGTAGTAGTACTAGTAGTATGAACTAATAGCATATACTAATATGTACTAGTAGTTGTAGTATTAGTGGATACTAGTAGTACTTGTACTAGTACATACTAATAGTACATACTAGTAGTACAGAGTAGTAGTACTAATAGTACTAGTATGTACTACTATTAGTACTAGTGTGTACTAGTAGTACTAGTATGTACTAGTAGTTTTAGTAGTACAAGTATGTACGTTTAGTATTAGTATGTACTACTAGTACACACTGGTATGTACTAGTAGTACCAGTATACTACATACCAGTAGTACTGGTATGTACTAGTAGTACCAGTGTGGACTAGTATGTAAGAGTAGTACTAGTAGAACTATTATGTACGAGTAGTACTAGTGTGAAATAATGCGTACTACTAGTACTAATACTAATACAAGTATTACATTCTACTAGTAATACATACCACTAGTACTTATAGTACATACTAGTATGTACTACTAGTACTATTAGAATGTACTATTAGTAGTCCTAATTCTAGTACTACGAATACATACTAGTACAACTACTGCTAGTACTAGTAGTATGTACTACAAGTATATATTAGTACTACTACTACTGGTACTAGTAGTACAAACTACTAGTACATACTAGTATGTACTACTAGTATGTATTACTTGTACAATATGTATGTACTACTTGCTGTACTAGTACTATTACTACTAGTATGTAGTATTAGTATATACTTCTAGTACTATTATGTCACACCCCAAGAATTTACAATACAGATATTCCTGAGATGTGACAGTCAAAACATATATACATCTCTTGATAGGACAAATTTACAGTGGTGAGTTCTTACAAAGCAACAAAAGAAAGCTAGCTCAACAACCATATCTTCCAAGGTTGATCTTGACTAGCACTCAAAACGAATCCGCAGTTATCTTGAAAAAAAATGTTTACCATAGTTTGATGAGTTTGGCTACTCAGTAAGTGATCATCATAATCCTACAAATAATCATGATTGAAAGATATCAATATTTTCAAGAAGGAGATCTATTAACAGAAATGCATCAACAGTTTCACTTTCAATAAATGCATAATTAAGTATAATCCGAATAATTGAAATACATATAACACTTTAACGACAGTGCATAATTCAAAGGATTTCACAAAATACCCTATTGGCGTCCAAAGTAGGTCACCTATATACCCCATTAGCATCCTTATGGGTCCACTTAATCCCTATCGGCGTCTCAGATAGATCCCCTTAATCCCTGCAGGTCCACTTATACCTCACCGGCGTATCGGATGAGTCCACTTAATCCCTATCGACGTCCCGAATAAGTCCACTTATACCTCACCGACGAACCGGATGAGTCCACTTGCATACTTAAAGTATTTCTAAATCTCTTTAAACATTCGAAAGCAGCAATATCATGTACTCAACATATCACTGAAATCATTAATATGAATATCACTGAAACCATTAATAACAGTCACTTTCAATAACATTTCAAAAATAACCAATCAAATATTTTGGGCTCAAATTTAGAAAGGTAGCAGCTCGTAAAGACAATCTAAAATAATTGCCAATTTAATATGTATAGAAAAACTCATATAGAAATTCAAGAATACAGAATTATCACAATTTATGGGATGTCTATTCACAATTAAACATTTCACAACAATGCTGTAATCAATTGTAAAATATCAATTTTTAAATAATAAGGTAGTCATTTGCACATGAATTTTACAATGTCTAAATATTCAAAACAGTAGAAAGAAATATCACAATTTTACTAAAAGCAGAAATATAACATTTATTTGTAATAATTTAACAATATCTAAAATTTTCTAACAATAAACAAGAAAAATAAATAAATTTATCTCTAACAATTTACAACATTTTAAATTTCTAACATAGTTAAAATATCACAATTTTATTAAACAGATTATTTTTCAAAATAATGAGGTCACTTGGGCATAAAATTTATCGTGCCTAAAATTCATGATAATAAGCAGAAATAATTATTTCATTTCATTTTTAAAATGAACGGATTATTTTTCAAGATAATGAAATCACTTACACACAAAACTTATAAAATTAAGATCCTGGACGAAAATATACTATTTATTAAAAACAGACTATTTTTCAAGAAGACGGTGTCACTTACGTAAAATAATTGAGAGGGAACTTCCGATAAAAATTTGCCTAGAGAGAGAAAGAGAAACATGTCGACGGGGTTTTTGTTTGAGAGAGAAAAAGAAAAACCTGATGGAGTTTCAGCTTTAAGAGAGAAAGAGAATGAGAAACCCGTTGATGGGGTTTTGGTATTAGAAATGCAGAGAATAGAAAAGGAGAAGGGTGTAGAAAAAGGGTAGCAGCAGGAAAGTACAACGAGATGCCAAATTTAAGTTCCCCCAAACCCGCTTGGGAAGAGGCGAGAAGACATGACCTACTTTTGGAAACACGATGAGAGAGAGAGGGGCAGATTCTTCTTTTGACAAAGTGCAAGGGAAATGACTTTCCCTTTTGATTATCTAAAAGAGGTGAGAGATAGTACAGGTTCATTGGAATGATGAAGAGAGGGAGAGAGAGACGAATAAAAGGAAAACACCTCAGATGCAAGGTGTTGTTATAAGAGGTGTTAACATAAAGGTTTAAGATGGTGGACCTATGGTTCACCCAAGTAAAATTGAACCCTCAAATATATTAACAATAATATCTTTTATTTATTGTTAATATAAAAGCAAAAATATCCTAACGGTATATTAGTATTATTATTATTATTATTATCATTAATAATATATACTTATTATTTTATTTATTTATTTATTTATTTATTTGTATTTATTTCTGTTAATACTATTAATATTATTATTATATATATATTTTTTAAAAGTTTAGGATTGTGACATTCTTCTCTCCTTAAAGAAATTTAGTCCTCTAAATTTATGTACCTGATTACTGAAAAAGATAGGGATATTTTTCTCTGATATCGTCTTCTCGTTCGCAAGTCGTCTCTTCTCTTGAATGGTACTGCCATAATACACGGACTAAAGGAATCTCCTCTTGTGCAACACTTGCACCCTTCTATTCAGTATCAAAATTAGCTGCTCAATAAAGGACAGGTCCTTCCTGATCGGTAAAGGTTCATATTTCAAGATACGGGATGGGTCGGGCTGATATTTTCGTAGTGAAGATACATGAAAGACATTATGGACATTTGTCAATTCGGGTGGTAAGGCAAGTCTATAAGCGACACCGCCGATTCTTTCCAAGATTTCAAATGGTCCGATATAATGTGGGCTCAGCTTTCCTTTCTTTCCGAATCTCATAATGCCTTTTATTGGTGAGATTTTTAAGAAAACTCAATCACCTTCCTCAAATTCAAGATCTCTACGTCGGTTATCGACATATCTCTTTTGCCGGCTCTGAGCTGTCCTAAGCTTTTCACAAATTAATGTTATTTTATCTGTGGTTATCTGGACAATTTCTGGCCCCAAAAGCTTTCTTTCACCAACCTCATCCCAACAGATGGGTGACCTGCATTTCCTTCCATACAGGACTTCATATGGTGCCATCTGAATGCTGGCTTGGAAGCTATTATTATAAGCAGACTCAATCAGGGGTAAATTGTCATCCCAGCTTCCTGTAAAGTCAATAACACAGTGCCTTAGCATATCTGGCAAGGTTTGGATGGTCCTCTCCCATTGTCCATCAATTTGGGGATTAAAGGCAGTAATAAAGGTGAGTCTCGTCCCCATGGCTAACTGTAGTCTAGTCCAAAATTTAGAAGTAAACCTAGAATCCCTGTCCGACACAATAATGATCGAAACTCCATGCAACCGCAGTATTTCCTTAATGTACAACTGGGCCAGTCGATCCAAAGTGTACGTCGTGCGAATCGGTAGAAAGTGGGCAGCTTTGGTCAACCGGTCCACAATGACCCAAATGCTATCATGTCTTGAATTTGTTCTAGGCAAGCCAGAGACAAAATCCATAGAGATGTGCTCCCACTTCCATTCTGGCACGGATAAAGACTGCAACAACCCAGAGGACCTATGGTGTTCAGCTTTTACTTGCTGGCTTGTTAGGCACTTAGATACAAATAGTGATACCTCTTTTTTCATATTATTCCACCAAAAGGTTTTCTTCATTGCTAGTACTACTACTTAGTACTACTAGTATGTACTATTAATACTAGTACTAGTACTACTAGTAGTAGTACATATTACTTCTACTAGTAGTACGTACGTACAACTAGTTTGTACTACTAGTATGTTCTACTATAAGTAGTACTACTATGTACTAGTATGTACTAGTAGTACCTACTACTAGTACATAGTAGTAGCACTAGCACAATTGCTAATACTAGTAGTACCTACTACTAGTACATACTAGTAGCACTAGTACAATTACTAGTACTAATAGTATTGTTAGTAATAGTACATGTACGTATTACAAGTATGTACTACTAGTAGTAATGTTAGTATGTATTACAAGTATGTACAACTAGTGGTAATACTAGTATGTATTAAGAGTATGTATTACTTGAACTAGTACGTACTACTAGTACTAGTATTAGTATTAGCACGCGTAGTACTTGCCACTAGTAGTACATTACTCGTAATAGTACTAGTACTACTCATAAATACTACTAAAAGTACTAGTACTAGTACTACTACTACCAGTATGTGATAGTAGCGCTAGTACTACCATTACATACTACTAGTACTAATAGTATATACTAGTATGTACTACTAGTACTACAAGTATGTATTACTAGTAAAACAAGTACTAGTACTACAAGTATGTACAACTAGTAAAACTAGTACTAGTACTACAAGTAGTAGTAGTACTAGTTTGTACTAGTACTAGTAGTACATATTAATATGTACTACTCGTACTACTAGTCTGTACTACTAGTACTATTAGTATGTACTAGTATATACAAGTTGTAGTAGTACTTGTACATACCACTAGGACTACTACTACTTGTACTAATACTACTAGTAGTACTAGCACTATTAGTAGTAGTACTAACACTACTAGTAGTAGTACTAGCACTACTAGTAGTAGTAGTACTAGTACATACTACTAGTACAAGTAGTAGTAGTACTAGTACATACCACTAGTACAAGTAGTAGTAGTAGGGTTACTAGTAGTAAAACTAGTACTACTACTAGTATAAAATACTACCACTACAACTGGCACTAGCAGTATGTATTAGTATCACATACTAGCACTACTAGTGCAAGCTAGTATGTACTACTAGTACTACTAGTACGTACTACTAGTACCAATACGTTCTTTTAGTGCTAGCACTAGTACTACTACTTGTACTCTTATTAGTACCAGTGCAAGTACTAGTAGTACATACTAGTACTAGTATGTACTACTAGTAGTACTAGTGCTACTAGTACATACTTATACTATTACTACTAATACGAGTATGTACTAGCAATGCTAGTACTAATAGTACATACTTGTAGAATTACTAGTATGTACTACTAATGATACTAGTACTAGTACTACTACTAGTAGTAGGGCTTGTATGTACTAGTACTAATAGTACATTTTTGTATGTACTATTAGTACTAGTAGTCTGTACAAGTAGTACGTAATAGTAGTAGTAGTAGTACGTTCTAGTAGTAGTACTAGCACATACTACTAGTAATAGTACTATTAGTAGTACTATTACTAGTAGTAGTACTTGTACTACTAGTATGTACTGCTACTACTATATATACAAGTAGTATATACTAGTATATATAGACTAGTACATACTAGTATGTACTACTAGTATATACTATATACTACTAGTATAAGTAGTACATACTAGTATGCATACTACTAGTACATACTGGAATGTACTACTGGTATATACTATACTACTAATAGTAGTTGTATGTACCAGTCATATGTACTAGTAGTATGTACTACTAGTATTAGTACAAGTATGTACTAGTGCTAGTACGTACTTGTACTACTATTATTAGTACTAGTGGTACATACTAGTTTGTTCTAGTAGTACTAGTAGTATGTACGACTAATAATACTAGTACGTACAACAAGTAGTCCTGGAACTAGTACTATTAGTACTTCTAATTCCAGTACTAGTGCGACTTGTAAGAACTATTTGTATGTACTACAAGTAAGTACTATTAGTATGTACTACAAGTATTAGTACGTACTGTTAGTACATTCTACTAGTAGTACTAATTGTACAATACTAGTACTAGTACTACTAGTATGTACTACTAGAACTACTAGTACTCCTAGTACTAGTGTGTATTAGTAGTACAAGTACTAGTAGTACATGCTAATAGTACAAATTACTAGTACATACTAGTACTACTACTACTAGTACTAGTAGTTCTAGTACAAGTAGACGTACTAGTAGTACCTACTACTAGTACGTCTTAGTACTAGTACTACTATTATGTACTACTACTAGTACATAATACTACTACTATTAATACTAGTAGCATATACTAGTAGTACATACTATTAGTATGTACTAGTAATTACTACTAGTAATACTAGTATGTACTAGTAGTACTAGTACTAGTATTACTAGTACATACTAGTATTAGTGCTAGTACCACTAGTACATACTAGTTCTAGTACTAGTACTAGTTTCTACTACTAGCACATGCTCATAGTTTATACTAATAGTACTAGTAGTACATACTTGTCATACATACTTGTAGTACGTACTAGTATTACTACTAGTACGACTAGTATGTAATTCTAGTCCTACTAGTACTAATACTACTAGCAATACATACTACTTTAACTACTATTAGTACTAGTAGTACATACTACTAGTACTTACTACTACTACTAGTAGTACATACTACTAGTACTTACTACTACTACTAGTAGTACATACTACTAGAACATACTAGTATGTACTAGTAGTACAACTAGTAGTAGTATTAGTACTAATACTAGTACTACTAAGACTACTTGTACGTACTACTAAGACGTACTACTAGTAGTAGTACTACTGGTTGTAGGAGTACTAGTACTACTAGTATGTTCTACTACTAGTTAATACTACTACTACTACATACTAGTAGTAAATATTAGTATGTACTACTAGAAGTAGTAGTACATAGTAGTATGTACTACTAGTACGTATTACTGGTACTACTAGTACGACGAGTCTGTACTATTAATATGTACTAGTAGTACAAGTAGTTCATAGTAGTTGTAGTACTAGAAGAACGTTACTAGTACTAGTACTAGTGCTACTAGTATGTTCAAGTAGCATTACTACTATTAGTATGTACAATAAGTATGTACCACTAATAGTACATACTACTAGTACTAGTACTTGTACCAGTAGTACGTTCTAGAAATAAAAGTACATACTAATATGTTCGACTAATTGTAGTATCAGTATGTACTACTAGTACTATTAGTACCTACTACTAGTAATATATACTAGTAATACCTACTAGCAGTACAAGTAGTACTAGTACTAGTAGTATGTACTAATAGTACATACAAGTTGCACATACTATTAGTACATACTAGTAATGCTACTAGCATTACATATAGGAAATACATACTAGTAGTACAAGTACAAGAAGTACTATTACTAGTACTACCAGTATTACTATTATTAATACTAGTAATTTTACTACTACTACTAGTATGTACTAGTAATAGGTTCTACTTGTACTAGTACTAATCGTACATACTACTAGTAAATACTAGTATTACTTCTAGTAGAACATACTAGTAGTACATACTACTACTAGTATGTACTATTACTACTAATAGTATGTACTACTAGTAGTAATACTAATAGTACATACTACTAGTACTAGTAGTACATACTAGTAGTACTAATAGTACATACTAGTGTACTTACTAGTAGTACAAGTACTAGTGGTTCGTTCCACAACTAGTATTATATACTAATAGTAATAATACTATTAATAGTACATACTTGTGGTACGTTCCACTACTAGTATTATATACTATTAGTACTAATAGTACATACCAGTAGTATATACCAGTATATACTACTATTATCAGTATGTACTATTAAAACTAGCATGTACTACTAGTATGTACTATGACTAGTTGTACATGGTACTAGTAGTAGTAGTAATAGTATGTGCCAGTAGTACGTATTACTAATACCAGTAGTTGTACTTGTATATACTACTAGTATATACTATTAGTATGCATTAGTAGCACATTCTAGTAGTAGTTTGTACTAGTTGTACATTCTAATGCTAGTATATACTACTAGTATGTACTAGTAGTACATTCTAATAGTAGTATAAACTACTAGTAGTATATTCTAGTACTAGTATATACTATTAATTTATACTACTAATAGGTACTACTACTACTATTAGTACTACTAGTAGATACAAGTAACTATTAGTAGTATAGACTACTAGTAGTATATACAGCTAATAGAAGTACAATTAGTACATACTAGTAGTACAAGTACTAGTACTAATACTACTAGTACAACTAGTATGTACTACTTGTATGTACTACTAGCATGTACTACTTGTATGTACTACTAGTATGTACTACTTGTATGTACTACGAGCATGTACTACTTGTATGTACTACTAGTATGTACTACTTGTATGTACTACTAGCATGTACTACTTGTATGTACTACTAGTATGTACTACTTGTATGTACTACTTGTATGTACTAAGTACTAGTATGTACTACTAGTATGTACTACTAGTATGTACTACTAGTATGGACTACTAGTGGTACTAGTACTAGTTCATACTAGTACAACTACTACTATTAGTATATATTTGAAGTACTACTACTACTACTAGTACATACTAGCACTACTACACTAATACTATTGTTATGTACTACTACTAGAATATAATACTAGTAATAGTACTAGTAGTACTACTAGTATTAGTCCTAGTTCTAGCACTAGTATGTACTAATAGTACTAGTAGTACTAGTACTTCAAGTACAAATAGTTCTAGTACTACTAGTTAGTGCTTATATGCACTAGTAGTATGAACTACTAGTATGTACTACAAGTAATACATACTGGTAGTACATACTTGTAGTACATACTAGTAGTTCTAGCAGGACTAGTACTAGTAGTAGTAGTACTTGTAGTACTACTAGTAGTATGTATTATTACTAGTATTAAGAGTAGTATGTACTATTAGTAGTAGTACAACTAGTACATACTAGTATGTACTACTTTTAGTATGAACTATTAGTATGTACAGTAGTACTAGTACTACTACTACTAATACATACTAGCACTATTAGAACATACTAGTACTAGTACTAGTATGTACTCCTTGTTGTAGTAGTACTATTACTACAAGTTTGTAGTACTAGTATGTACTTCTAGTACTATCACTACTAGTATGTACTACTAGTATATACTTCTAGTACGACTAGTATGTTCTACTCGTATTACTTATAGTAGTACTAGTAGTCTTAGTATTAGTACTAGTACTACTACTAGTAGTGCATACTAGTAGTACATACTACTATTACTACTAGTACTAGTAGTATATACTAGTACTACTACTAGTAGTAGTACACACTAGTAGTATTAGTAGTAGTACTACTAGTACATACTAGTATGTACCACTACGAGTACACTAGTAGTATGTACTACTAATAGTGGCACATAGTAGTACCACTAGTATGTACTGCTAATACTAATATGTACTCCTTGTAGTAATAATACTATTACTACTAGTATGTAGTACTAGTATGTACTTCTAGTACTATCACTACTAGTATGTACTACTAGTACTACTAGTATTACTAGTAGTACTTATGGTCTTAGTATTAGTACTAGTACTTCTACTAGTAGTACATACTAGTAATACATACTAGTAGTACATATTAGTAATACATACTAGTAGTACTACTAGTACTAGTAGTACATACTAGTAGTATGTACTAGTAGTAGTACATAGTAGTACATACTTGTAATAGTACAACTAGTACATATTAGTAGTACATGTAGAACTAGTGCTACTATTACAAGTACTAGTACTAGTACTGTTAGTATGTACTGCTAGTAGGTACTATTAGTACTAGTACGTACTATTAGTACTAGTACGTGTACTAGTAGTACATGCTACTAATAGTACATTACTAGCACTAGTACTACTAGTATGTACTACAAGTACTACTACTATGTACTACTAGCACAACTAGTAGTACATACTAGTATGTACTACATAATACTAGTACAAGTACTACTAGCAGTAGTAGTACTATTATGTACTTGACGTAGACGACTAGACGTAGTTGTAGTACTAATACGACTAATAGTTATAGTTATAGTACTAGTACTACGAAAATATACCACTACAAGTACATACTATTTCTACTGCTACTGATTCTTGTAGTACATACTAGTATGTGTACTACTAGTAGCAGTATGTACTAGTACTATGTACTACTAGTTCTTGTAGTAGTAGTGGTAGTATGTACTTGCAGTCTAAAGTAGTACTGGAACTAATACTACTAGTACAAGTACTAGTACTACTTGTACTACTAGTACTATTATGTACTACTAGTAATGTATTAATAGTACTAGTACTGTACTAATAATACATACAACTAGTAGTACTAGCAATACATTAATAATACTAGTACTAGTAGTAGTACTAGTATTACAACTACTACTACATACTAGTATGTACTACTAATATGTGCTACTAATACTACTAATAGTACATACTAGTGTACTTACTAGTAGTTCAAGTACTAGTGGTTCGTTCCACTACTAGTAGTATATACTAATAGTACTAGTATTATATACTAATAGTACTAATACTACTAATAGTACATACTTCTGGTACGTTCCACTACTAATATTATATACTATTAGTACTAATAGTACATACCAGTAGAATATTCTAATATATACTAATATTACCTGTATGTACTATTAAAACTAGCATGTACTACTAGTATGTACTATGACTAGTTGTACATGGTACTAGTAGTAGTAGTAGTAGTAGTATGTGCCAGTAGTACATACTACTAATACCAGTAGTTGTACTTATATATACTACTAGTATATACTACTAGTATGCATTAGTAGCACATTCTAGTATTAGTTTGTACTAGTTGTACATTCTAATGCTAGTATATACTACTAGTATGTACTAGTAGTATATTCTAATAGTAGTATAAACGACTAGTGGTACAATCTAGTACTAGTATATACTACTAATTTGTACTATTAATAGATACTACTACTACTATTAGTACTACTAGTACATACAAGTAACTACTAGTAGTATGTACTACTAGTAGTATATACAACTAATAGAAGTACAAGTAGTACATACTGGTAGTACAAGTACTAGTACTAATACTACTAGTACTACTAGTATGTACTACTTATATGTACTACTAGTATATAGTACTTGACAACTAGTATGTACTAAGTACTAGTATGTACTATTAGTATGGACTACTAGTAGTACTAGTACAAGTACATACTAGTACAACTACTACTATTAGTATATACTTGAAATACTACTACTACTACTACTAGTACTAGTACATACTAGCACTAGTACATACTAGCACTACTACTACTAATACTAGTGTTATGTACTACTACTGTATATAATACTAGTAATAGTACTAGTAGTACTACTAGTACTTGTCCTAGTTCTAGCACTAGTATGTACTAGTAGTACTAGTACTTCAAGTACAACTAGTTCTGTACTACTAGTTAACTTATATGTACTAGTAGTATGAACGACTAGTATGTACTACAAGTAGTACATACTGGTAGTACACACTAGTAGTTCTAGCAGGACTAGTACTAGTAGTAGTAGTACTTGTAGTACTACTAGTAGTATGAATTATTACTAATACTAAGAGTAGTATGTATTATTTGTTGTAGTACAACTAGTACATACTAGTATGTATTACTTTTAGTATGAACTATTAGTATGTACTGTAGTACTAGTACTACTGCTACTAATACATACTAACACTATTAGAACATACTAGTACTAGTACTATCATGTACTCCTTGTAGTAATAGTACTATTACTACAAGTATGTAGTACTAGTATGTACTTCTAGTACCATCACTACTAGTATGTACTACTAGTATATACTTCTAGTACTACTAATATGTTCTACTAGTATTACTAGTAGTAGTACTAGTAGTCTTAGTATTAGTACTAGTTTTACTAGTAGTGCATACTAGTAGTACATAATAGTACTACTATTAGTACTAGTAGTATATACTAGTACTACTACTTATACTAGTAGTACACCCTAGTAGTACTAGTACATACTAGTATGTACCACTACGAGTACTACTGGTAGTGGTACATAGTAGTACCACTAATATGTGCTGCTAAAACTAGTATGTACTCCCTGTAGTAATAGTACTATAACTACTAGTATGTAGTACTAGTATGTACTTCTAGTACTATCATTACTAGTATGTACTACTAGTACTACTAGTATTATTAGTAGTAGTACTTGTGGTCTTAGTATTAGTACTAGTACTACTACTAGTAGTACATACTAGTAATACATATAGTAGTACTACTAGTATTTGTAGTACTACTAGTACTATAGTACATACTAACAGTACAAGTAGTAGTACATAGTAGTACATACTAGTAGTGGTACAACTAGTACATACTAGTAGTACATGTAGAACTAGTGCTACTAGTACAAGTACTAGTACTAATACTGCTAATATATACTGCTAGTAGGTACTATTCGTACTAATATGTACTACTAGTACTAGTACATGTACTAGTAGTACATGCTACTAATAGTACATTACTAGTACTAGTAGTATGTACTACAAGTACTACTACTATGTACTACTAGCACAACTAGTAGTGCATACTAGTATGTACTACAAGTAATACCAGTACTAGCATTACTAGCAGTAGTAGTACTATTATGCACTAGACGTAGACGACTAGACGTAGTTGTAGTATTAGTACGACTAGTAATTATAGTACTAGTACTACTAAAATCTACTACTACAAGTACATACTATTTCTACAGCTACTGATTCTTGTAGTACATACTAGTATGTGTACTACTAATAGCAGTATGTACTAGTACTAGGTACTACTAATACTTGTAGTAGTAGTGCTAGTATGTACTTGCAGTCTAAAGTAGTACTGGAACTAATACTACTAGTACAAGTACAAGTACTACTTGTACTACTAGTACTATTATGTACTACTAGTACTATTATGTACTGCTAGTACTTGTAGTAGTAGTGCTAATATGTACTTGCAGTCTAAAGTAGTACTGGAACTAATACTACGAGTACAAGTACTAGTACTACTTGTACTACTAGTACTGTATTAATAATACTAGTACTGTACTAATAGTACATACAACTAGTAGTACTAGCAATACATTAATAATACTAGTACTAGTACTAGTACTAGTAGTACATACTAATATGTACAACTAATATGTGCTACTAATACTACTAGTATGTACAACTAGTAGTAGTGCTAGTAGTAGCATGTACTAGTGTTACTAGTACTAGTACTAGTACTGGTTCTACAACTAGTAGTACATACGAGTGCGTACTACTAGTACTAGTAGTACATACTAGTATGTACTACTAATACTAGTAGTAGGGTAGTAGTTGATTCTAGAAGTATTACAAACTTGTAGTACTTGTACTCGTTATACTAGTAGTACTAGAATGTACGAGTAGTATGTACTACCAGTATGTACTACTAGTACTACTAGAATGTAATACTAGTACTACTAGTTGTACGTATTAGTAGTACTAGTACCAGTACTAGTACTAGTACCAGTACCAGTACTAGTACTAGTACCAGTACTAGTACTAGTAGTACGTATTAGTAGTACTAGTACCAGTACTAGTACTAGTAGTACTACTATATCGTACTAGTAGTAGTATGTACTTATAGTCCGTACCACGTGTACTAGTAGTACTTGTACTATTAGTAGTATGTACTAGTACTAGTACTAGTAATACGTACTAGTAGTAGTCTGTACTTGTAGTCTATACTACGTGTACTAGTACTAGTATGTACTACTAATATGCACTACTAGTATGCACTACTAGTATGTACTACTGGCAAGCACTACTATTATGTTCTACAAGTATGTACTACTAGTATGCACTATTAGTATGTACTACTAGTATGTAGTACTACTACATATGTAGTATGTAGTACAAGTAAATATGTAGTATGTATTAGTACTACAACATATATACTAGTACTAGTAGTAGTACATAGAACTACTACAAGTAGTATTACTAGTATATAGTACTACGACATAGTTCATACTAATTGTACTACTAGTTGTTTATACTATTAATAGTACTTGTATAGGTACTATTAGTACTACTAGCACATACTACTACTAGTAGTTCTATGTATATAGTACTATGTAGTACTAGAACTACTAGTAGTACTAGTACGACTAGTAGAACTACTAGTATTACTAGTACTACTAGTAGTAGAACTACTACTAGTACTAGTACTAGTAGTATTCTACTAGTACTAGTAGTACTACTACTAGTATTAGTAGGACTAGTACATACTAGTAATATATACTAGTCGTACTACTACTAGTAGTTTTAGTATTAATAGTACATACTAGTGGTACATACTTGAGGTACTAGTAGTACTAGTCGTAATAGTAGTAGTACTAGTTCAAGTAGTACTAGTACTCGTAGTACTAGTACTAGTAGTATCTAATAGTACAAACTAGTACTCGTACTAGTAGTTCATACGAGTAGTACTAGTATATACTAGTACTAGTACTAGTACTAGAAGTACTAGTATTAGTATATACTAGTACTAGTACTAGTACTAGAAGTACTAGTATTAGTATATACTAGTATTAGTACTAGAAGTACTAGTACTTGTACTAGCAGTAGTACATACTAGTAGTTCATTCAACTAGTATATACTAGTAGTAAATATTAATTATACATACTAGTACTATTAGTACTAATAGTACGTACTAGTACTAGTAGTGGTACATATTAGTAGTACATAGTAGTAGTACTAATACTACTATTAGTATTATTAGTAGTACTAGTATTATATATATAATACATATTAGTACATGTAGTACACACTATTAGTACATATGTACTAAGATATACTAGTACGTATGACTATATGTATTAGTATGTACTACTAGTAGTGCTACTATTATGTACTACTATTAGTATGTACTACATACAACTCTACACATGGGTACATATGTATTAATATGTACATATGTACATACGTACACATGTAAATCTGTACTACTACATATGTAGTACATATATACACATGTGTATGTACTACTAGTAATACATATGTACTACTAGTAATACATATGTACTACTAGTAAATATGTACATGTACATAATACATATGTATTATGTACTACTAATAGAAAATATACATATGTGTATATATGTACTAGTACATATGTGTACTAGTACTAGTAGTACTACGTATGTACTACTAGTAGATGTACATATGAAGTAGTATGTACTAGTAGTACATACTAGTAGTAGCATGTATGTAATATTATATACGTACTAGTAGTACATACTTGTAGTACTTGTAGTACTAATAGTACTACTAGTAGTACATACTTGTAGTGCTACTAGTAGTATGTTCCACTAGTAGTAGTATATGTTAGTAGTAGTACTAGTAGTAGTAGTACTACTAATAGTAGTATTAGTATGTATTACTAATACTATTAGAACTAGTACAAGTACTACTATATATAGTACTAGTAGTATGCACTACTAGTACTACTAATAGTAGTACTAGTACTAAGTCTAGTACTACAAGTAGTACATACTAGAACTACTACTAGTATGTACTACTAGTACGTACTACTAGTAGTACTTGTAGTACTAGAACTAGTACTAATACTACTACTAGTAGTACATACTAGTACATACTAGTATTAGTACTAGTATGTACTACTAGTAGTACTTGTAGTACTAGAACTAATACTACTACTACTACTACTACTAGTACATACTAGTAGTACATACTAGTACGTACTAGTACTATTAATACTACTACTAGTATTAATACATACGACATACTTACTAGTACTACATACTACATACGTACTAGTACTACATACTAGTAGTACTAGTACTAATACTAGTAGTAGATACTTGTAGTACTAGTAGTATATACTTGTAGCACATATGAGTAGTACTACTTGTACTAGTAGTTCATAATCGTAGTACATGCTAGTAGTACATACTAGTAGTACCACTAGTACTAGTAGTCCTTGCATTAGTAGTCCATACCTGGTGTACTAGGATTACATACTTGTACTAGAAGTGCATACTAGTACTATTAGTACTAGTAATGCTAGTACTAGTACTAGTACTATTAGTACATACTAGTAATAGTACGAATTAGTAGTAGTACATACTAGTAGTAGTAGTACGTACTAGTATTAGTAGTACTACTAAGTACTAGTACGTACTACTAGTACTAGTACAAACTAGTACGAGTAGTACATACTAGTAGTACGTAGTAGTAGTACTAGTACTAGAAGTATGTACTATTAGTACTTGTAATGCATAATTCTAGTAGCACTAGTACTAGTAGTAGCAGTATTAGTACTAATCGTACTCGTACTATTACTAGTAGTACGTACTAGTAAGACATACTACTAATACATGCTAATATGTACTATTAGTACTATTACGTACTACTACTACTAGTACCAATACTAGTTTTAATAGTGCAAGAAGTACATACTAGTAGTATAAACTAGTAGTACGAGTATTAGTATTTGTAGTACATCAATGTAGTACAGACTAGTAGGACATACTACAAGTACATACTAATACTTCTACTAGTAGTACATTCCAGTAGTACTAGTAGTGCATACTGCTAGTACGCACTACTAGTACATAATAGTACGTACAACTAGTACTAGTACTAGTACCTATTCATGTATTACTAGACCTACTAGTATGTACTTCAAGTAGTAATAGTACTAGTACTACTATTATTAGTACTACTAGTACTAGTACTAATAGTACTAGTATTAGTATTTATACTAGTGCTAGTATTAGTACTTATACTAGTACTTATACTACTAGTACTAGTACTAGTACCTGTACTACTTCCAGCAGTATAACTAATAAGACATACGAGTAGTAAATACTGGTACTTCTAGTACTAGTACTAGTAGTGCTACTAATAGTACTAGTACGTACTTCTAGTAGTAGTACGTACTACTAATAGTTGTACTAATTCTAGTACATACTAGTAGGACATACTAGTAGTAAATATTTGTACTTTTAGTACTAGTACTACTAGTAGTATTACTAGTATGTACTTCTAGTAGTAGTACATACTAGTAATACTACTAGTACTGGTACTACTAGTATGTACTACTAGTGCATACCACTAGTACTGCTTGCACGTATTACTAGTAATACATAATACATAGTACATACATATTTACTAGTAGTACATACACATGTGTACATATGTAGTAGTACGTACTTACATGTTTACATGTACATATGTAAATATTAATACATATGCACCCATGTATAGGGTTTTATGTAGTACATACTAATAGTAGTACACACTACTAGTGTACTACTGAAAATATATACTAAGAGTGCTACTAGTACATACTAATACATATAGTCGTACATACTAGTACAACTTAGAACATATTTACTAATAGTATGTACTAGTACATCTAGTACATATAGTACATACTATATGTACCATGTAGTACGTACTATATATGTACTTGTATGTACTATATATGTACTAGTATGTATACTACTGATATATATTAGTATGTATTACTACTAGTATGTACTATTAGTACTAGTACGTACAACTAGTACTACTAATAATACAAGCAGTAGTACGAGTACTTTTAGTATGTACGACCGATATGTACTACCACTAGTACAAGTTTGTACTAGTACTACTAATATGTACAACTAGTATTTACTACTGGTATGTACAAGTTGTATGTACTACTAGTAGTACTAAAACTACTACTACTAGTACTTCTAGTATTAGTACTAGTATATACTACTACTACTACTAGTACTTGTATGTACTACTATTATGTACTATTAGTAGCTGTACATACAACTACTACTAGTATGTACTACTAGAATGTACTAATGCTACTATTACAACTAGTATGTACAACTAAAGTGTACTACTACTAGTAGAACATACTAGTACTAGTAGTTTTAGAACCAGTATTACTAGTATGTACTCCTGGTATATACTAGTAGTACTACTTCGAGTAGTATGTACTACTAATAGTATATACTATTAGTAGTACATACTACTAGTAGTAGTAAATACAAGTATGTACTAGTAGTACTACTAGTAGTACATACTACCTCTAATACTAGTAGTAGTACATACTAGTATGTACTTGTAGTAGTACATACTAGTATGTACTAGTAGTACTACTACTAATAGTACATACTACTAGTACTTCTAGTATGTACTACTAGTATATATAACTAGTACTTGTAGTAGTAGTAACTTGTACTAGTAGTAGCAGTAGTACGTACCAATAGCAGTAGTACATATTAGTACATGCTAGAAGTACAAGTAGTACAAGTTTTGGTACTAATACTAGTACTTCCAATATGTACGGCTAGTATGTACTACTATGAGTACAATACCAGTATGTACTACCAGTACATACTAGTAGTACATATTAGTAGCACATATTATTAGTACTAGTAGTACATACTAGTATTAGAAGTAGTACATACAACTATAGTATGTACTACTAGTACAAGTACGTACACTAGCACTAGTAGTAGAAGTATTAGTAGTACAAGTACCAGTCGTAGTAGTAGTACGTACTAGTAGTAGTAGTGCATATTAGTTGTACATACTAGTACATAATAGAAATACAAGTAGTACTAGTTCTAATACTAGTACTCGTATTAATTCTTGTTCTAGTACTAGTACTAGTATTTCTAGTAGTACCTATTAGAAATATAAGTAGTCATACTACTATAGTAGTAGTATGTGCTACTAGTACAACTACGTACTACTAGTAGTAGTCTTAGTAATACATAGTAGTAGTATTAGTTTTACTAGTCCTACTAGTATGTACAACTAGTATGTACTACTAGTACTACTAATATGCACTACTAGTATGTACTAGAAATACATACTAGTATGTACTACTAGTACTACTAGTATGTACTACTATTATGTACTACTAGTATGTATGGTGGGTACTGCTAGTACTAATCCCAAGTAGTACATACTAGTGATACATACCAGTAGTATATACTAGTTGTACTAGTTGTATGTACTACACGTACTCGTACTAGTACTAGTACCAACAGTACGTGTAAGTACTAGTAGTACATTCTAATTGTACTAGAAGAAGTACTAGTACTAGCATTAGTTGTACTACTAGTATAAACTAGTAGTAAGTACTAGTAATACTAGTACGAGTACAAGTAATATACTTCAAGTACTAATAGTAGTTTGTACTACTAGTACAAGTACTAGTAGTACGTACTAATACAAGTACTAGTAGTACGTATTAGTACTTACTAGTAGTACTTGTAGTACTAGTACTACTATTAGTACTAGTAGAACTACTAGTACTAGTAAGTACTAGTACTAATACTACTAGTAGTATACACTACTAGTAGTACTTACTACAAGTAATACTAATATGAGTACATACTAGTATGTACTAGTAGTATTACTATTTGTAGTACATACTACTAGTAGTACTAGTAGTAGTACATACTAGTAAATATTAATAGTACTAGTAGTACATACTAGTATGTTCTAATAGTACATACTAGTAGTAGTATTACGTACTAGTAGTAGTATTACATACTAGTACTACTAGTATTAGTAGTAGTATGTACTACTAGTACTTGTAGTAGTAGTACAAATATGTACTAGTAGTATTTACTACTAGTATGTATTAGTAGCATTTACTACTAGCATGTACTACTAGTACTTGCACTACTAAAACATAGTAGTAGTAGTAGTACTAGTATGTACTAGTAGTACTAGTACCAGTTCTGCTAGTAGTATATTCTAGTAGTTTTAGTAGTACTAGTATGTACAAGTAGTTTGTACGACTAGTATGCACTACTAGCACTTGCACTACTAATAGATACTAGTACCACTAGAAGTACATACTAGTAGTACATACAAGTAGTTCTAGCAGAACTAGTACTAGTAGTAGTAGTACTTGTAATGCTACTTATTGTACATACTTCTAGTAGTAGTATTACTAATACATACTTGTATGTTCTACTATTAGTACAACTAGTAGTATATACTACTAGCTTCCTTACTATTAGTAGTATGTACTACTAGCAATCATACTACTAGTAGTATGTACTATTAGCAGGAGTACTACTAGTAGTATGTACTACTTGCAGGAGTACTACTAGTAGTATGTACTACTAGCACTAATATTACTAGTACATACTAATATGTACTACTAGTAGTAGTAGTCCTACTATTCGTACTCCGAGTAGTATGTGCTACTAGTAGTATGTACTATACTAGCAGTAACAGTATTATTACTAGTACATACTAGTAGTACTAGTACGTGTATTATTAGTATGTACTACTAGTAGTATAAGTTCAACTAGTATGTACTAGTACTACTAGTATGTACCACTAGTCCATACTCGTAGTACTAGTATAACTAGTACTAATAGTATTACTAGTATGTACACTAGTACTAGTACGTACAACTAGTACTGGTACTAGTAGTACATACTACTAGTAGTACATCACAAGTACTAGTACTAGTAGTACATCACAAGTACTAGTACTAGTAGTACATACATGTAGTACATACTAGTAGTACTTGCTTGTAGAACATACTACTACTAGTAGGTACTAGTAGTACATGCTTGTTGGTACTATTAGTACTACTAGCACATACTACTACTACTAGTACTATGTGTATAGTACTATGTCGTAGTAGTACTACATAGTACTCCTAGTAGTAGAACTACGAGCAGTACAACTACTAGTACAAGTAGTAATAGAAGTACTTATAGTACTTGTAAATACTAGCAGTATATACTAATAGTACTAGTACTAGTTGTACAAGTACTAGTAGTACATACTAGTAGAAGTACTAATACTAGTTGTATTAGTACTAATAGTATGTAGTTTTACTTGTACATAATACAACGACTACTACTACTACTAGTACATACTAATATGTACTACTAGTATGTCCCACTAGAACTATTAGTATGTACTAGTAGTTGTACTACTTGTACATACTAGCACATACTACTAGTACGTACTAGTAAATACTAGCACATACTACTAGTACGTACTAGTAAATACTAGCACATACTACTATTAGTAGCAGTATATACTACTAGTTCTACTACTACTACTAGTACATATTAGTATGTACTACTATAATGTACTACTAGTACTACTGGCATGTACTTCTAGTAGTACTAGTAGTAGTACTGCAAGTACATACAAGTACAATTACTACTAGTACTAGTACTAAAAACTACTAGTCCATACAATTACTATTACTAGTATTAGTGGTGCATACAACTAGTACTAGTCCTACATACTACTAGTACTACTTGTACATACTACTAGTACTACTACTACTAGTACTAGTAGTACGTACTTGTACCAGTAGTACATATTATAGTAGTATGTACTATTAATACTGCTAGTATGTACTTGTAGTACATACTAGTACTATGCTACTAGTAGTACATACTAGTAATACATACTAGTCGTACATACTAAAAGTACAAGTACTAGTAATGGAACTAGTACTACTAGTACTTCTAGTATCTACTAGTATGTACAACTAATATGTACTACTACTACGAGTACGTATTAGTACAACTATTAGTACTACGACTTGTACATATTACTACTACTTATACTACTACTAGTACATAGTACTACTGCTACTAGTATTAGTAGTATATACGAGTAGTACATACTAGTAGTACTGGTAGTATGCACTACTAGTAGTTGTACTGCTAGTACATACTAATAGTAGTACTAGTAGTACATACAAATTGTACTACTACTAGTACTACTAGTAGTAGGGGTTACTAGTAGTACTACGAGCACATACTAGTATTACATACTACTATTAGTATGTACAACTAGTAGTATTACTAGTACATACTAGTATGCAATACTACTCGTAGTGTGTACTACTAGTACATACTAGAATGTAATACTACTAACAGTGTGTACTATTAGTAGTAGTACTACTAGTACATACTAGTAGTACTAGTTAGTATGTACTAGTTCAAGTACTATTAATATGTACTACTAGTACTAGTATGTGATACTAGTAGTACTTGTAGAACTAGTACTACTAGTATTTGTACTTGTACTAGCACTATTAGTATGTACTACTAGTGCATATTAGTAGTACATGTAGAACTAGTACTACTAGTATGTACTACTAGTACTCGTAGTACAAGCTATTAATAGTACATTACTAGTACTAGTACTACTAACATGTACTATTAGTACTACTAGTATATACTACTAGTTCTACTAGTATGTACTACTAGCACTAGAAGAAGTATATACTAGCGTGTACAACTAGTAATACTAGTACTAGTACAATTAGTAGTAGTTGTACTATTATGTACTAGTACTCGTACTAATAGTAGTACTATTATGTACTAGTACTAATAGTACATATTAGTATGTACTACTAGTATATACTACTAGTACTACTAGTATATACTTGTAGTATGTTCAAGTAGTAGTAGTATTAGTACATACTACTAGTACTTCTACTACAAGTACTGCTACTACTAGTAGTAGTACTAGTACTTCTACTATAAGTACTGCTACAACTAGTAGTAGTACTAGTACTACTACTACAAGTACTGCTACTACTAGTAGTAGTTGTACTACTACTAATTGTAGTTGTAGTACATGTACTACTAGTAGTTGTAGTACTTGTACTATTAGTATCTACTACTACAAGTACATACTACTACTACTGATACTAGTAGTACATACTAGTTTGTATACTACTAATAAAACTAATAGCAGTATGTACTAGTCCTATGTACTAGAAGTAGTAGTGCTAATACTTTTTATTAGTACTGTACTAGTAGTTCATACTACTATTAGTACTATTAGTAGTACATACTACTAGTACATATTAATATTATGTACTACTAGTATGCACTAATGTAGTAGTATTAGTACTAGTTCTAGTACTGCAAGTATTATTAGTAGTACATACTAGTAGTAGTACTAGTTTGTACTTCTAGTAGTACTAGAATTAAAACTAGTATTACTACTAAAAGTACATACTAGTAGTAGTACTAGTTTGTACTTCTAGTAGTACTAGAATTAAAACTAGTATTACTACTAAAAGTACATACTAGTAGTACATATTACTAGTACTAGTTCCAGTACTAGTGGTACTAGTACTAGTACTAGTACTTCTAATGCTAGTGATACTAGTACTAGTTCTAGTACTACTAGTAGAACATACTAGTACTACTACAACTTGTACATACTACTAGTACTAATAGTACATACTTGTATGCACTATTAGTACAAGTACGGTACTAGTACTAATACTTCTAGTATATATAACTAGTACTAGTACTACTAGTATGTACTACTACTATATACTACTAGTCCTAGTACTACTAGTATTATTACTACAAGTATGTACGACTAGTTGTAGTACGTACTATTAGCACTCGTACTACTTGTATTAGAATTAACACTAGAAGTAGTAGTACTAATATGTACAAGTAGTCCTAATACTATTACTACTAGTAGTACTACTACTAGTACGTACGGTACAATACAACTAGTAGTAGTACTACTAGTATATACAAGTACTAGCAAGTAATACTAGTACTAGCAAGTACTACTAGTACTAGTAGTACGTTTTAAAACTAGTCTTACAAACTAAGTTTCGTAGTACTAATAATACGCATTACTAGTAGTAAGACTACTAGTTCTACTCGTACTAGTACTAATAGTAGTAATAGTAGTACTAGTATTAGTACTAATACTACTAGTACTTGTACTACAAATAGTACTATTGATACTAGTACTAGTATGTACTAGTAATACATAGTATTTGTAGCACTAGTACTAGTACTACAAGAAGTAATAGTAGTACATGTACTAGTACTTCTAGTATGTACTATTAGCACTACTTGTACATACTAGTAGTACATACTAGTACTAGTAGTGCGTACTAATACTAATAGTACGTACTAGTACTAGTGCATACTAGTATTTGTACTAATAGTACATACTAGTACTACTTGTAGCACTAGTACTAGTAGTACTAGTACTAGTACTAGTAGTACAACTTGTAGTACATACTAGTATTAGTAGTACAGACTACTAATACTAGTACTAGTACGTAATAGTAGTACATAGTAGTAGTACATACTAGTTTTAGTACAAATAGTACATACAAGTACTACTTGTAGCACTAGTACTAGTACTCGTACTAGTAGAACTAGTACTAATACTAGTAGTACAACTTGTAGTACATACTAGTATTAGTACAGGCTACTAGTACTAGTACGTACTAGTTGTACAAGTTGAAGTAGTAGTACTTGTTCTACTAGTACGTACTAGTAGTACATACTAGTAGTTCTAGTTATACTTATACTACTTCTACTTCTTGTAGTACTAGTTCTACTTGTATTACTAATACGTATTAGTTGTACTAGTACTACAAGTAGTACTAGTTCTACAAGTACTACAAGTAGTACTAGTTTTACTAGTACTACTAGTATGTACTAGTTGCACTAGTAGTACTAGCACAAGTACTTGTACTTGAAGTACTAGTTCTAGTACTAGTAGTACTACTTGTAGTACATACTAGTATTAATAGTGCATGCTACTAGTATGTTCTAGGAGTATAAGTAGAATTAGTACTACTGGTTCTACTATTATAAGTACTAGTACTAATACTAATAGTACTACTAGGATGTACTACCGGTAGGTACTGTTAGTACTAGTTTCTACAACTAGTACTAGTACATACTAATAATACATACTAGTACGTACTACTAGTAGTACTATAACTAGTACTATTAATTCTAGTACTAGTAGTACGTACTAGTAAGTACTAGTAAAAAAGTACTACTAGTACAAGTACTTGGACATCTAGTAGATACTAGTATATGTACTAGGACTCCTAGTACATACTAGTATATGTACTAAATCTAGTTTGTGCTACTAGTACATACTAGTAGTACATACTAGTAATACTAGAAGTACATACTAGTACTACGAGTATGTACTACTCGTATGTACTACTATTATGTACTAGTAGTAAAAACTTGTACTAGTACTAGTATTAGAATGTAATAGTAATACTAGTACTTCTAATGCAACTAGTACTAGTACTACTACAACTACTACTAGTACTTCTAAAAGTAGTAAAACCAGTATGTACTAGTAGTATGTATCACAAGTATGTACTACTAGTACTTGCACTAGTAATATATACTAGTACTACTAGTAATACATACTAATAGTTCTAGCAGGACTAGTACTAGTAGTAGTAGTACTTATAGTACTACAAGTAGTATGTACTTCTAGTAGTAGTACTTATAGTACTACTAGTAGTATGTACTTCTAGTTGTAGTACTTATAGTACTACTAGTAGTATGTACTTCTAGTAATAGTACTTATAGTACTACTAGTAGTACGTACTTCTACTAGTAGTACTATTAGTACATACTTGCATGTTCTACTACTAGTAGTACTACTCCTAGTATGTATTTCTAGCAGTCGTACTACTAGTAGTATGTACTTCTAGCAGTAGTACTACTAGTAGTATGTACTACTAGCATTCGTACTACTAGTAGTATGTACTACTAGCATTCGTACTACTAGTAGTATGTACTTCTAACAGTAGTACTACTAGTAGTATGTACTACTAGCAGCAGTATTACTAGTACGTACTAGTATGTACTACTAGTAGTACAAGTTCAACAAGTATGTACTACTACGACTTATTGTATCTACTACTAACAGATAGTATTACAATTAGTTGTACATACTAGTTGTACATACTGACAGCATTATAATTAGTATTACAATTAGTTGTACATACTAGTAGTATTACAATTAGTTGTACATACTAGTATGTACTACTAGTAGTATTACAATTAGTACATACTAATAGTATGTATTAGTAGTACTAGTACTACTGCTACTAATATGTACATACTGGTATGTACTAGTAGTACAGGTATGTACTAGTACATACTAATAGTACTGGTATGTACTAATAGTATTAGTGTGTACTAGTACGTAGTAGTGTGTACTAGTAGTACATACTAATACTACTCGTACATACTTGTACTACTAAAACTACTAGTACATACTAGTACTATTAGTACATACTGGTACTAATAGTAGTACATACTAGTACTACTACTCTGTACTACGAGTATGTACTATTAGTATGTACTAGTACTTGTAATACTAGTACCTACTAGTACTACTACTACTAGTACATATTAGTATATGCTATTAGTTCATACTAGTAGTAGTACTACTACTAGTATGTACTACTACAAGTTCATACTGGTATGTACTACTAGTACAAGCAGTAGTCGTATGTATTAGTAGTACTAGTAGTAGTACTAGTATGTACTACTAGTACTAGTATGTACTACTACTAGGTATTAGTACAAGTACTTAGTAATAGTACATACTAGTTGTACAGAGTAGTAGTACTAGTTGTACATACTAGCATGTACTACTAATAGTATTACAATTAGTACATACTAATAGTACATACTAGTAGTACTAGTACTACTGTTACTGGTATGTACTACTAGTAGTACAAGTTCTACTGGAATGTACAACTAGTACTAGTACGTACTTCTTACACTAGTACTAGTAGTACATACTACTAATAGTACATTACAAGTACTAGTACCGTATTACTAGTATGTACTACTTATACTACTAGTATGAACTACTAGTATGTACAGTAGTCTTAGTACTACTGCTACTAATATATACTTATACTACTAATACATACTAGTACTAATACTAGTACTACTAGTACATACTTGTACTACTACTACTAGTACTAATATGTACTAGTAGTGCTAGTACATGTAGTACATACTAGTAGTACATACTAGTAGTACTACTACTGGTAGTACATACTAGTATGTACAACTAGTACTACTACTCTGTACTACTAGTATGTACTATTACTAAGTACTTGTACTAGTACTACTAGTACCTACTAGTAGTACATACTAGTACTACTACTAGTAGTAGTACATACGACTACTGCTTGTATTAGTAGTACATACCAGTATGAACTTGTAGTAGTACATACTAGTAGTAGTAGTACTTGTAGTATGAACTAATAGCATATACTAATATGTACTAGTAGTTGTAGTATTAGTAGGTACTAGTAGTACTTGTACTAGTACATACTAATAGTACATACTAGTAGTACAGAGTAGTAGTACTAATAGTACTAGTATGTACTACTATTAGTACCAGTATGTTCTAGTAGTACTAGTATGTACTAGTAGTTTTAGTAGTACAAGTATGTACGTTTAGTATTAGTATGTACTACTAGTACACACTAGTACGTACTAGTACACAGTGGTATGTACTAGTACATACCAGTAGTACTGGTATGTACTAGTAGTACCAGTGTGGACTAGTATGTAAGAGTAGTACTAGTAGAACTATTATGTACGAGTAGTACTAGTGTGAAATAATGCACACTACTAGTACTAATACTAATACAAGTATTACATTCTACTAATAGTACATACCACTAGTACTTATAGTACATACTAGTACATACTAGTATGTACTACTAGTACTATTAGAATGTACTATTAGTAGTACTAATTCTAGTACTACGAATACGTACTAGTACAACTACTGCTAGTACTAGTAGTATATACTACGAGTATATATTAGTACTACTACTATTGGTACTAGTAGTACAAACTACTAGTACATACTAGTATGTACTACTAGTATGTATTACTTGTACAATTTGTATGTACTACTTGCAGTACTAGTACTATTACTACTAGTATGTAGTATTAGTATATACTTCTAGTACTATTATGTCACACCCCAAGAATTTACAATACAGATATTCTTGAGATGTGACAGTCAAAACATATATACATCTCTTGATAGGACAAATTTACAGTGGTGAGTTCTTACAAAGCAACAAAAGAATGCTAGCTCAACAATCATATCTTCCAAGGTTGATCTTGACTAGCACTCAAAACGAATCCGCAGTTATCTTGAAAAAAAATGTTTACCATAGTTTGATGAGTTTGGCTACTTAGTAAGTGATCATCATAATCCTACAAATAATCATGATTGAAAGATATCAATATTTTTAAGAAGGAGATCTATTAACAGAAATGCATCAACAGTTTCACTTTCAATAAATGCATAATTAAGTATAATCTGAATAATTGAAATACATATAACACTTTAACTACAGTGCATAATTCAAAGGATTTTACAAAATACCCTATTGGCGTCCAAAGTAGGTCACCTATATACCCCATCAGCGTCCTTATGGGTCCACTTAATCCCTATCGGTATCTCAGATAGGTCCACTTAATCCCTGCAGGTCCATTTATACCTCACCGGCGTACCGGATGAGTCCACTTAATCCCTACCGACGTCCCGGATAGGTCCACTTATACCTCACCGACGAACCGGATGAGTCCACTTGCATACTTAAAGTATTTCTAAATCTCTTTAAACATTCGAAAGCAGCAATATCATGTACTCAACATATCACTGAAATCATTAATATGAATTGCACTAAAACTATTAATAACAGTCACTTTCAATAACATTTCAAAAATAACCAATCAAATATTTTGGGCTCAAATTTAGAAAGGTAGTAGTCCGTAAAGACAATCTAACATAATTGCCAATTTAATATGTATAGAAAAACTCTTATAGAAATTCAAGAATACAGAATGATCACAATTTATGGGATGTCAATTCACAATTAAACATTTCACAACAATGCTGTAATCAATTGTAAAATATCAATTTTTAAATAATAAGGCAGTCATTTGCACATGAATTTTACAATGTCTAAATATTCAAAAACAGTAGAAAGAAATATCACAATTTTTACTAAAAGCAGAAATATAACATTTATTTGTAATAATTTTACAATATCTAAAATTTTCTAACAATAAACAAGAAAAATAAATAAATTTATTTCTAACAATTTACAACATTTTAAATTTCTAACGTAGTTAAAATATCACAATTTTATTAAACAGATTATTTTTCAAAATAATGAGGTCACTTGGGCATAAAATTTATCGTGCCTAAAATTCATGATAATAAGCAGAAATAATTATTTCATTTCATTTTTAAAATGAACAGATTATTTTTCAAGATAATGAAATCACTTACACACAAAACTTATAAAATAAAGATCCTGGACTAAAATATAACTATTTATTAAAAACAGACTATTTTTCAGGAAGACGATGTCACTTACGTAAAATAATTGAGAGGGAACTTTCGAGAAAAATTTGCCTAGAGAGAGAAAGAGAAACAGGTCGACGGGGTTTTTGTTTGAGAGAGAAAAAGAAAAACCTGAAGGAGTTTCAGCTTTAAGAGAGAGAGAGAGTGAGAAACCCGTTGATGGGGTTTTTATATTAGAAATGCAGAGAATAGAAAAGGAGAAGGGTGTAGAAAAAGGGTAGTAGCAGGAAAGTACAACGAGATGCCAAATTTAAGTTCCCCCAAACCCGCTTGGGAAGAGGCGAGAAGACATGACCTACTTTTGGAAACACGATGAGAGAGAGAGAGGGGCAAATTCTTCTTTTAACAAAGTGCAAGGGAAATGACTTTCCCTTTTGATTATCTAAAAGAGGTGAGAGATAGTACAGGTTCATTGGAATGATGAAGAGAGGGAGAGAGAGACGAATAAAAGGAAAACACCTCAGATGCAAGGTGTTGTTATAAGAGGTGTTAACATAAAGGTTTAAGATGGTGGACCTATGGTCCACCCAAGTAAAATTGAACCCTCAAATATATTAACATCAATATCTTTTATTTATTGTTAATATAAAAGCAAAAATATCCTAACGGTATATTAGTATTATTATTATTATTATTATCATTAATAATATATACCTATTATTTTATTTATTTATTTGTATTTATTTCTGTTAATACTATTAATATTATTATTATATATATATTTTTTAAAAGTTTAAGATTGTTACATTCTTCCCTCCTTAAAGAAATTTAGTCCTCTAAATTTATGTACCTGATTACTGAAAAAGATAGGGATATTTTTCTCTGATATCGTCTTCTCGTTCGCAAGTTGTCTCTTCTCTTGAATGGTACTGCCATAATATACGGACTAAAGGAATCTCCTTCTTGTGCAACACTTGCACCCTTCTATTCAGTATCAAAATTGGCTGCTCAAATGGTCCAATATAACGTGGGCTCAACTTTCCTTTCTTTTCGAATCTCATAATTCCTTTTATTGGTGAGATTTTTAAGAAAACTCGATCACCTTCCTCAAATTCAAGATCTCTTCGTCGGTTATCGGCATATCTCTTTTGCCTGCTCTGAGATGTCCTAAGCTTTTCACAAATTAATGTTATTTTATCTGTGGTTATCTGGAAAATTTCTGGCCCCAAAAGCTTTCTTTCACCAACCTTATCCCAACAGATGGGTGACCTGCATTTCCTTCCATACGGACTTCATATGGTGCCATCTGAATGCTGGCTTGGAAGCTATTATTATAAGCAGACTCAATCAGGGGAAAATGGTCATCCCAGCTTCCTGTAAAGTCAATAACACAGTGCCTCAGCATATCTTGCAAGGTTTGGATGGTCATCTCTGATTGTCCATCAGTTTGGGGGTTAAAGGCAGTACTAAAGGTGAGTCTCGTCCCCATGGCTAACTGTAGTCTAGTTCAAAATTTAGAAGTAAACCTAGAATCCCTGTCCGATACAATAATGATCGAAATTCCATGCAACCGCACTATTTCCTTAATGTACAACTGGGCCAGTCGATCCAAAGTGTACGTCGTGCAAATCGGTAGAAAGTGGGCAGCTTTGGTCAACCGGTCCACAATGACCCAAATGCTATCATGTCCTGAATTTGTTCTAGGCAAGCCAGAGACAAAATCCATAGAGATGTGTTCCCACTTCCATTCTGGCACGGATAAAGACTGCAACAACCCAGAGGGCTTTTGGTGTTCAGCTTTTACTTGCTAGCATGTTAGGCACTTAGATACAAATAGTGATACCTCTTTTTTCATATTATTCCACCAAAAGGTTTTCTTCAGTGCTAGTATTACTACTTAGTATTACTAGTATTTACTATTAATACTAGTACTAGTAGTACGTACGTACAACTAGTTTGTACTACTAGTATGTTCTACTGTAAGTAGTACTACTATATACTACTATGTACTACTATGTACTAGTATTAGCACGCGTAGTACTTGCCACTAGTAGTACATTACTCGTAATAGTACTAGTACTACTTATAAATACTACTAAAAGTACTAGTACTACTACTACTACCAGTATGTGATAGTAGCGCTAGTACTACCATTACATACTACTAGTACATACTAGTACTAGTACTACTAATACTAGTAGTATATACTGGTATGTATTACTAGTACTACAAGTATGTATTACTAGTAAAACAAATACTAGTACTACAAGTATGTACTACTAGTAAAACTAGTATTAGTACATAGTAATATCACAACTACTACTACTAGTATGTACTACCAATACTACTAATATGTACTAGTAGTATGTACTAGTACTACTAATACATACTAGTACTTATACATACTTGTAGTACATACTAGAAGTACATACTAAATTTACTAATACAAATACCAGTAGTACGTACTAGTTTGTACTACTAGTATGTACTATACACACTAGTAGTACCAATACTAAAATTATTACTACTACAACTAGTACTAGTAGTACATACTACGACAACATAATAGTATGTACTACTAGTATGTACTACTAATACTAGTACGTACTACTAATACTAGTACGACTAGTAGTAGCACTAGTATGTACTAGTAGTATGTACCACACGTATGTACTACTAGTACAACAAGTACTAGTACTAGTAGTACATATACTTGTAGTACATACTAGTACAACAAGTACTAGTACTAGTAGTACATATACTTGTAGTACATACTAGTACAACAAGTACTAGTACTAGTAGTACATATACTTGTAGTACATACTAGTACAACAAGTACTAGTACTAGTAGTACATATACTTGTAGTACATACTAGTATGTTCTGCTAGTACTACTAGTATGTACTACTAGTTGTACTAGTACTAGTAGTATATATACTTGTAGTACATACTAGTATGTACTACTAGACCTACTAGTATGTACTACTAATATTACTGGTACTAGTACTACTAGTATATGCGAGTACAACTACTACTAAAACTAGTATTAGTAGTATGTACTAGTACTAATAGTAGTACATACTCATTGTACTAGTGGTAGTAGTAGTAGTACTAGTACGTACTAGTACTAGTACTACTAGTAGTATATACTCGTTGTACTAGTAGTATATAATACTAGTAAATATTAGTATTACGAGTACTACTAGTACATTCTAGTACTACTGGTATTACTAATACTACTAGTACATACAAGTACGACTAGTTTTATTAGTACTACCAGTTGTACTAGTACTAGTATTACTTGTACATACTAGTAGTACATACAAATATGTACTACTAGTATGTACTACTAGTAGTGGTAGTACATACTACTAGTAGTACTAGTATTAGTAGTACATACTACTAGTAGTACATACTTGTAGTACTAGTTGTACTAGAAGTACGAGTAATAAATACTAGTACTACATACTTGTACCACTACTATTAGTACTAGTAGTACATGTTGTTATGTGCTCCTAGTGTGTACTACTAGTGCTAATAGTACTACTAGTATGTACTACTAGTAATACTAGTACTAGTACTACTAGTATATACTAGTAGTACAACTACTAGTACTAGTAGTACATACTACTACTACTATGATTACTAGTAGTACTAATAGTACATACTACTACTACTACTACGACTATTAGTAGTACTAGTAGTACATACTACTACTATTACTGCGACTACTAGTAGTACATACTAGTATGTACTAGTAATAGTAAAAGTAGTAGTAATATGTACTTGGAGCATGTATTACGTGTACTAGTACTAGTACTTGTACGTACTACTAGTATATACTACTAGCATGCATTTGTAGTACATTCTAGTACTAGTATATACTACTAGCATGCAATAGTTGTACATTTTAATACTAGTATAAACTAGTAGTAGTACATTCTAGTACTAATATATACTACTACTAGTACATATTACTACTACTACTACTACTACTATATACTACTACTACTATTAGTACGAGTATTAGTAGTACATACTAGTAGTAAATGTACTAGTAGTACGTACTACAGTACAGACAACTAGTAGACATACTAGTTGTACTGCTAGTATGTACAACTAGTAGTAGTACAAGTAGTACATACTAGTATATACTACTGGTAATATTAGCATATACTACTAGAACTACAGTACTACAAGTATATACTACTAGTAGTACAACAACTAGTATGCACTATTACTACTACTACTACTACTACTACTACTAGTACTATTACTACTGCTACTACTAGTACATACTAGTAGACCTAATAGCATGTACTACTATTACAACTAGTATGTACTATTAGTACTAGTACATACTAGTAGTACTACTAGTATGTATTACAAGCACTGTAAGTACTAATGCTCGTACTAGTATGTACTAGTAGTACTGGTAGTAGTCATAGTATGTATTAGTAATATGTACTACTACTACTACTATTAGAAAAATGTACTTGCACTACTATTAATAATAAGTACTAGTACTAGTAGTTCATACTAGAAATACATACTAGTAGTGCAAGTATTAGTACTAGTACTAGTACTACTAGTACATATTAGTAGTAATACAAACTAGTACTAAATGTACATAGTAGTAGTAGTAGTACATACTTGTACTATAAGTACATACTATGTGTAGTAGTACATACTTGTACTATAAGTACATACTAGTAGTAGTAGTACGTACTATTAGTAGTACTAGTACTAATAGTATATACTAGTAGTAGTAGTACGTACTAGTCCTAGTAGTGCATACTAGTAGTAGTAGTACATACTGGAAGTAGTACATACTAGTAGTAGTAGTACGTACTAGTACTAGTATTTACTACTAGTTTGTACTATTAGTAGTATATACTACAAGCATGTACTACCTGTATATATTACTAGTAATACATGCTACAAGCATGGACTACTAGTATGTACTACAAGTATGTACAACATGTATGTACTACTAGTATATACCACTCGTATGTACTATTACTAATACTAGTACAAGTAGTACATACTAGTAATATTAGTACTAGTACTATTATTATTAGTAGTACGTACTATTAGTAGTACTAGTACTAGTAACACTAATATTAGTAGTACTAATACTAGTGCAAGTACAACTACTAGTAGTACATAATAGTAGTGCATACTAATAGTGCATACTGGTAGTAAATACTACAGGTACGTACTAGTACTTCTACTAGTAGTACATACTACTAGTACATACTATTAGTACATATTAGTATGTACTACTAGTACTAGTACTAATTCTGAAATTACTAGTACCACTAGTATATACTACTAGTAGTAATACTAGTAATTATTAGTAGTATGTACTACTAATTTGTACGACAACTAATACGAGTACTAATCGTACAAGTACTAGTACTAGTATTTGTACTATTAGTATGTACGACTATTAATACTTGTACTAATATTACTAGTATTTGTACTACTACTAGTACCATTAGTACTATTACTACTAGGATGTACTACTAGTATGTATTACTAGTACGTACTACTAGTATGTACTACTAGTACGTATTACTAGACTACCAGTACTAGTACTTGTACTACTACTAGTATTGTTAGTACTAGTATTAATACTACTACTACGTACTTCTAGTAGTAGTACGTAAAACTAGTACTACAAGTATGTATTACTAGGATGTACCACTAGTACCAGTAGTACTACAAGTACGTATATACTAGTATGTACTATTAGTACTACTAATAGTACATGTAGTAGTACTAATGCTACTAGTATGTACTACTAATATGTACAACTACTAGAACTAGTACGTACTACTAGTATTATTAGTATTAGTATTACTAGTATGTACAACTTGTATGTACTACTAGTATATACTTCTTGTACTATTAGTACTCGTACCAGTACTAATAGTAGTTGTACGTAATAAAACTAGTACAACATATTAGCATGCACAAGTAGTCTGTCCTATTAGTATGTATTACTAGTAGTACAAGCTTAGTATTAGTACTACTAGGACAAATAGTACGTACTACTAGTAATACCACTAGTATTACTTGTACTAAAACACGTACTACTAGTACTAGTACCAGTAATCTACTACTAATATCATGCAATACTAGTGCTAGTACTAGTACTAGTAGTACGTACAAGTCTTAGTAGTACGTACTAATAATAGTAGTACTAGTACTTATACCAGTAGTACAAGTTAAACTAATACTACTGGTATGCAGTAGTTGTACATACTAGTAGTACTAGTACTAGTATTAGTTCTAATAATACTAGTTATACTACTAGTAGTACATACTTGTACTACTACTAATTGTACTAGTAGTACTAGTACTAGTGGTACATACTAGTAGTACATAGTACTAGTACATACTATTAGTACATACTAGTAGTACATACTACTAATACATACTAGTACTACTACTAATACTAGTAGTACTAGGAGTACTAGTACTACTAGTTTGTACGATTACTAGAACATACTACGGCTACTACAAGTACATACTAGTAGTACAATTTTGTATGTACTACTAGTATGTACAACAAGTATGTATTAGGTGTACTAGTACTAGTACTACTACTACTACTACTACAAGAAGTACTCGTACTTGTACTAGTACATACAAGAAGTACATACTAGTAGTACGACTAGTAATACGTACTACTAGTACTAGTACTAATATTAGTACTAGTAGTACATTATTACTACTAATACATATTAGTACTACTGCTACTAGAACATACTAGTACCACTACTACTTGTACTAGTACTAGTGGTACACACTAGTAGTACATACTACTAGTACTACTACTACTTGTACTAGTACTAGTACTAGTGGTACATACTTGTAGTACATACTACAAGTACATACTAGTACTACTGCTATTACAGTAGTACTAAGAGTACTAAGAGAACTTTGGGTTTTTTTTTTTTTTTCCGCCAGTTGATTTATTTCACGACATATTTTGAACAAAACGAGTTCAATAATTAGGGTTTTTAATCTTTATTGTGTCTAGTATGATTTAAAATTTTCAATTTTACGTAATCTGATCAATTACAGCAAGAAATTTGATATGAACAGTGAGATGTCTGCGGAACCAAATTCCGCTGTTTTTTTTTTTTTTTTCCGCCTTTTGATTTTGTTTTCATGATATATTTGAAATAATGTGTTAAAAATTTAGGTTTTTGATTCCTTATATTGTTGTTTATCAGAAAATATAGTCAATTGGATGTAATTTATTCACTTGGAGGTGAATTTTTGAGTTAAAATCGCTTATGTAAAACGACTCCGTGAAGAACAAATTTTTTTTTTATTTTTTATTTTTTTATTTTTTATTTTTTATTTTTTTGTGTAGCCCATGATAGAATTTTTTGTAATCTATGATCGAATTTTTTGTAATCCATGATCAAAATGTTTTTTTTTTTTTCTTGTAATCCATGATCGAATTTTATTTTTTATTTTTTATTTTTGTAACCCATGATAGAATTTTTTGTAATCCATGATCGAATGTTTTGTAATCCATGATCGAAATGTTTGTTTTTTTTTTGTAATCCATGATCGAATTTTTTGTTTTTTGTTTTTTATGTAACCCATGATAGAGTTTTTTGTAATCTATGATTGAATTTTTTGTTATCCATGATGTAATTGTTTTTTTCTTTTTTTGTAATCCACGATCGAATTTTTTGTTTTTTTTTGTTTTTTTTTTTTTGTAATGCATGATCGAATTTTATGTAATCCATGAACGAATTTTTTGTAATCCATGATAGAATTTTCTGTAATCTATGATCGACTTTTTTTGTAATCCATGATCGAATTTTATGTAATCCATGATCGAAGTTTTTGTAATCCATGATAGAATTTTCTGTAATCCATGATCGACTTTTTTGTAATCCATGATCGAAATGTTTGTTTTTTTTACTTGTAATCCATGATCGAATTTTTTGTGTTTTTTTTTTTTTTGTAACCCATGATTGAATTTTTTGTAATCCATGATCGAATTGTTTTTTTCTGTTCTTGTAATCCACGATCGAATTTTTTGTTTTTTTATGTTTTTTTTTTTTTTTGTAATCCATGATCGAATTTTATGTAATCCATGAGCGAATTTTTTGTAATCCATGATCGAATTTTTAGAAAATTTATGATTTTTTTTTTTTAATCCATGATCGAACTTTTTGAAAATTTGTTAATTTTTTTTTTTAATCTATGATCGAATTTTTTGAAAATTTGCTGTACTTTTTTTTTTTATTTCTTTGTATCCATGATCGAATTTTTTGAAAAATGATGATTTTTCGAAAAGATGTGAAAATCGTGATAAAGTTTTGATTATCATGATGTATTAAACATTTAAACCCAATTTTTAATTTTTATTGTTTGAGTTTGCTGTAATTTTTTTTTTTTTTTTCAAGATCGAATTTTTTGAAAATTGATGATTTTCCGAAAAGATGTGACATTCGTGACAAGGTTTTAATTATCATGAGGTATTAAACCATATTTTAAATTTTTATTGTTAAAGTTTTTGTTGAAAAAATTGTATGTTGATGGATTATTTATGCAAAAAAATGTATGTTATTATATTTTCAATACAAAACTGTATTTTTTTTATCTGTTGTTCATGGATTTTTTAGTTGGAAATTTGGAATGACTGATGTTAGCCGGCTCTTTGAAGAATTGTTTTTATTATTAATTTTTTAATGCAAAAAATGTATGTTTTTGATAATTGAGTTGTAGCCATGTTTGGAGCTTGCATTTTGTATTATTCTAAATGTTTGTAATTGATATGTACGAAAATATTATTGTCCTTTTGCAATAACAAATAACAACGAATATGACTACATGAACTACCGCAACATATTATCACTACATATGGTGATTATTTTTCTTTTTGAACTGTCAGGTTAATTTAAACTTTTTACATCTTAATTTAGATCATATGTTACTAATTTTATGCTTTATTGTAGTCCATGTATGTTGATATACTTATTCCATGATAATTCTATGTTTATCCTTTTGTGTGATGTAAATTAAATGTTGAATGGCGGTTCATGCAGGGGAAGAACATATCAATATTCGCATATTCATTCAAAAACATGAAAATTCTTAATGGAGTACCCTCATTTTTTATTGAATTCCTAAAAAACAATATTTATAATGAATTTTAATAATTTTTTCGGATTTTTTCAAAGCTTTATTCTGACCGATTCACCCGATTCCTATCCGGATCGCCGATTCGCCGATCCGGATCGCCCATTCACCGATCCGGATCGGTTTTTGAAAAGCCCGATCCGGGTCACCGATCCGGTTTTTAAACCATTGGTTCATACTAAAAGTAGTACATACTAGTATGTACTAATTGTATTACTACTAATAATACATACTACTCTTAATACTATTAATAATACATATTACTAGTAGTACTACAAGTACTTCTACTACTAGTACTAGTCCTGCTAGAACTACTAGTATGTACTACAAGTATGTACTACCAGTATGTACTACATGTAGTACATATTAGTAGTTCATACTACTAGTACATATAAGCACTAACTAGTAGTACTAGAACTATTTGTACTTGAAGTACTAGTACTACTAGTACATACTAGTGCTAGAACTAGGACTAGTACTAGTAGTACTACTAATACTATTACTAGTATTATATTCTAGTAATAGTACATAACACTAGTATTAGTAGAAGTAGTGCTAGTATGTACTAGTACTAGTAGAAGTAGTACTTCAAGTATATACTAATAGTACTAGTTGTATTAGTATGTACTAGTACTACTAGTATGCAATAGTTGTACTAGTACATACTAGTACTAGTATGTACTAGTATTAGTGCATATACTAGTACTAGTATATATACTAGTATGTACTAGTACTAGTACTAGTATGTACTAGTACTAGTACTAGTATGTACTAGTACTAATGCATATATTAGTATATACTACTAGTATGTACTAGTACATACTAGTAGTACTAATACATACTAGTATGTACTAATACTAGTGCATATACGAGTACATATGCACTAGTACTAGCATATATGTACTAGTACATAAGCACTAATATCTACTTGTGCACTTGTACATATGCACTAGTACATACTATATGCATATGTACGAGTGCATATGTACATATTAGTGCATATGTACTAGTATGTACATATGCACTAGTACATGTACTAGTATGTACATATGCACTAGTACATGTACTAGTATGTACTAGTAGTATATGTACATACTAGTATGTACATATACTAGTAGTATGTACATATACTACTACTACATACGTATGTACTAGTAGTATATGTACTAGTAGTATATGCACATATACTAGTATTTATACATACATATGTACTAGTACTAAGATGTACTAGTACTAGTATATACTAGTATATACTAGTATATACTACTACTAGTACATACGTATGTATATACTAGTACTAGTACATACGTATATACTAGTATATACGTGTATATACTAGTACATATTAGTACTAATATATACTAGTACTAGTACATACGTATATACTAATATATACGAGTACTAGTATATACTAGCACATGTACTCGTATGTACTAGTATATACTAGTACATGTACTCGTATGTACTAGTATATACTAGTACTAGTACATACTAGTATATACTAGTACATACGAGTACATGTACTAGTATATACTAGTACTAGTAAATACTAGTACATGTATTAGTATATACTAGTACTAGTAGCATATACAAGTACTAGTATATACCAGTACTAGTAGTATATATAAGTACTAGTATATACTAGTATACTAGTACTAGTATACTAGTATATATACTAGTATATATACTAGTACATATACTAGTATTAGTATATATACTAGTATATACTAGTATATACTAGTACATGTACTAGTATATCCTAGCATATATTAGTACTAGTATATACTAGTACTAGTAAATATAAGTATATACTAGTACTGGTATATATACTAGTATATACTAGTACATACTAGTATATATACGAGTACTAGTATATACTAGTATATATACCAGTACTAGTATATATCGTATATATACTACTATAAATACTAGTATACAAGTATATAAACTAATATACATACTAGTATACTAGTATATATAGTAGTATATATATTAGTACTAGTATATATACTAGTATATAGACTAGTACTAGTAAATATACTAGTATATATGCTAGTATATACTAGTATACTAGTATACTGGTATATATATTAGTAAACTAGTATACTAGTATATATACTAGTATAATAGTATACTAGTATATATATATATATATACTAGTATACTATTATATATATTTACTAGTACACTAGTATATATATTAGTATATATATAGTAGTATATATACTAGTATACTAGTATATATTACTATACTAGTATATATATTAGTATACTAGTACACTAGTATATATACTAGTATATATATTAGTATATATTCTAGTATAAATACTAGTATACTAGTATATATTAGTATACTAATATACTAGTATATATATACTAGTATACTAGTATATATACTAGTATATACTAATATACTAGTATATACTAGAATATACTAGTATATACTAGTATATATATACTAGTATACTAGTATATACTAATATATATACTAGTATATATATACAGGTATAGACTAGTATATACTAGTATATATACTAGTATACTTGTATATATAATCGTATATATACTAGTATATATACTAGTATATATACTAGTATATAGTATATATACTAGTATATATACTAGTATACTAGTATATATACTAGTATATATACTAGTATATACTAATATACTAGTAGTAGTATATACTAGTATATATATTAGTACTAGTACTAGTATATATACTAGTACTAGTACTAGTATATACTAGTATTTATTAGTATATATACTAGTATATACTGGTACATACTAGTACTAATGTATACTAGTATACTAGTATATAATGGTGTATACTAGTATACTAGTATATTGTAGTGTATACTAGTATACTAGTTTTTATACTAGAATATATACGAATACTAGTACTAGTATATACTAATATACTAGTATATACTAGTTCATACTAGTATATACAAGTACTAGTATATATACTAGTATATATTCTAGTATTAGTATATACTAGTACATGTACTAGTTTATATACTAGTATATATACTAGTACATGTACTAGTATATATACTAGTATATACTAGTACTAGTATTTATACTAGTATATATACTAGTACTAGTATATACTAGTATATACAATATATTCTAGTATACTAGTACTAGTATATACTAGTACTCGTATATACTAGTATATATTGTATGTACTAGTATATACGAGTACATATACCAGTACTAGTGCATACACGAGTACATATGCACTAGTACTAGTACATATGCACTAGTACATACGTACTAATATCTACTTATGCACTTGAACATATGCACTAGTACATACTATATGCATATGTACTAGTGCATATGTACATATTAGTGCATATGTACTAGTACATGTACTAGTATGTACATATGCACTAGTACATGTACTAGTATGTACATTTGCACTAGTACATGTACTAGTAGTATATGTACATACTAGTATGTACATATACTAGTGGTATGTACATATACTACTAGTACATACGTATGAACTAGTAGTATATGTACATATACTAGTATATATACATATATATGTACTAGTACTAATATGTACTAGTACTAGTATATACTAGTATATACTTGTACTAGTACATACGTATGTATATACTAGTACTAGTACATACGTATATACTAGTATAAACGTGAATTTACTAGTACATATTAGTACTAGTATATACTAGTACTAGTACATACGTATATACTAGTACAATATACTAATATGTACTACTATATTCACGTATATACTAGTATTAATACTAATAGTATTAGTATTAGTACTAGTAGTATTAGTTTTAGTACTAGAAGTACTACATCTACTAGTAATACATACTAGTACTAATAGTACTTACTAGTATTTACTAAATGTATGTACTAGAATTCATACTTGGAGTATTAGTAGTACATACTAGTAGTATGTACTAGTTGTAATTGTATTATGTTCTAGTTGTAAATGTACTACTACAAGTAGTACTAGTAGTACTTATACTATTACGAGTAATACTAAGAGTACTTGCACTACAATAAGTAATACTAGAGATACTGGTACTACAACGAGTAGTACGGGTACTACAACTACTGGTAGTAGTAGTGCAATATTAGTAGTAGTACTAGTAGTACGTACTAGTACAACTACTACTAGTACTTATAATTAGTACATACGAGTAGTACTAGTAGTATAGACAAGTAATACATCCTAATATATACTACCTGTACTAGTACATAATATTACTACTACGAACACAACTAGTATGTACTAGTAGTTGTAATAGTAGTATGTACTAGTAGTGCTAGTATTACTAGTAGTACTTACTACAACGAGTAGTACTAGTAGTACTTGTACTACTATGAGTAGTACTAGTAGTACTTGTACTACTACGAGTAGTACTAGTAGTACTTGCACTACTACATACTAGTACTAGTACTAGTATATACTAGTATACTAGTATATACTAGTTATACTAGTATATCGTATATACTAGTATACTAGTATATACTAGTTATACGAGTATATACTAGTATATACCAGTATATACTAGTATATACCAGTATATACTAGTACTAGTATATATACTAGTATACTAGTATATATACTAAGATATATACTAGTACTAGTACTAGTATACTAGTACTAGTACTTATAATAGTACTAGCATATACTAGTATATATTAGTACTAGTATATATTAGTACTAGTACATACTAGTATGTACTAGTATATATTAGTATATACTGATACATATACTAGTATATACCAGAGTACATACTAGTATATACTGGTATATATACTAGTATATACACTAGCATTTACTAGTATATATACTAGTATATGTTCTAATACTAGTGTTAGTATATACTAGTACACTAGTATATACTAGTTCTATTATATACTAGTATATACTAATATACTAATATACTAATATATCTTAGTATATACTAGTACTAGTATATACTAAGATATTTTAATATATGCTAGTATATATACTAGTAATATACTAGTATATATACTAGTAATATACTAGTATATATACTAGTAATATACTAGTATATATACTAGTATATATATTAGTACTAGTATATACTAGTATATACACTATTACAAGTATATATATAGTTGTATATACTAGTATACTAGTATATACTAGTATATATACTAGTATATACTAGTATATATACTAGTATATTTACTAGTACTAGTATATACTAGTATATATACTAATATATACACTAGTACTAGTATATACTAGTATACACTAGTATATACTAGTAAATATATAGTAGTATATTCTAGTATACTAGTATATACTAGTATATACTAGTATATTCTAGTATATATTAGTATATATATAGTAGTATATACTAGTATATACTCGTATATACTAGTATATATACTAGTATATATACTAGTACTAGTACTAGTATATATACTAGCATATACTAGTATATACTAGTATATGTACTAGTACTAGTATATACTAGTTTATACTAGTACTAGTATATACTAGTTTATACTAGTATATACTAGTACTAGTATATACTAGTACTGGTATATACTAGTACTAGTCTATACTAGTATATAATAGTATATACTAGTATATACTAGTACTAATATATATACTAGTATATATACTAGTACTAGCGTATATAGTAGTATATATATTAGTATTATTATATATACTAGTACTAGTATATACTAATATATATACTAGTATATACTAGTACTATATATACTAGTATATATTAGTACTATATATACTGGTATATATACTAGTATACTAGTATATATACTAGTATACTAGTATATATATTAGTACTAGTATATATACTAGTATACTAGTATATATACCAGTATATATAGTACTAGTATACTAGTATATACTTGTACTAGTACTAGTACATAAACTAGTATATATATTAGTATATACTAGTATATACTAGTATATATACTAGTATATACTAGTAGTAGTATATACTAGTATATATACTAGTATATACTAGTAGTAGTATATACTAGTATATACTCGTATATACTAGTATGTATTGGTATACTAGTATATACTACTATATATATACTAGTATATACTAGTATTTACTAGTATATACTAGTATTTACTAGTATATACTAGTATATATACTAGTATTAGTATATACTAGTACTAGTATATATACTAGTATACTAGTAGTATATACTAGTATATATACTAACTATCATTCCCATAGATAGATCAATACAATTTACTGATAAATTCCCCGGTCAAATACTTGATAAAAGGGAACTTCAAAGATTCTTAGGATGTTTAAATTATGTTAGTGATTTTTATCCTAATCTTGCATTAGATTCTAATCCTTTTAATGATAGACTCCAAAAGAATCCTCCACCATGGACAAATACCCATACTCGAGCAGTACAGGTAATTAAACAGAAGGTAAAAACACTAGAATGTCTCTCCCTTCCACATCCAACTGCTTTCAAATTCATTGAATGTGATGCATCTGATAAAGGTCTAGGAGGAATTCTAAAACAACAAATTGATTCGAAAGAACAATTACTTCGTTATACTTCCAAAGCTTGGAATGCTACTCAATTAAATTATTCCATGGTAAAAAAGGAACTATTAGCAATAGTTCACTATGTGACTAAATTTCAAAGTGATATTTTAAATCAATATTTCTTAATACATACTGACTGCAAAGCAGCCAAAGATATCTTGCAAAAAGATGTTCAAAATTTGGTTTCTAAACAAATCTTTGCTCGATGGCAGGCTATATTGTCCGCCTTTGATTTTTCCATCGAACACCTTCCCGGGTCTTCTAATTGCTTTTGCAACCTCTTGATCAGGGTTGCCTGCCATTTTATTTGCAGAAGCATACATAGTCATATGTCTCATAACATCCAATATTTTTAATTCAGATAATCCATCTATTTGTCAATTTACTATTGATCTTCCTGAGTATGATACTACCTGTTGTATGGCATCTTCTTCCATTTGTATATCAACAGGTGTGGGTCTCTTATGGTATGGTAAGGCTGTTACTGGTTGCCAGTATTTTTCATAGGCTATTCTATTTATGGTTTCTGTAATAGGGGTAGTATCCATAAATGCTTTTTCTTGATTTTGAATTGTATCTTCTATGATTGGTTCTTCTTCCTGAAGCATCATTGATTCATGTTCTGGTATTTTTGCTTTACCTTTATCAGAGGACTCAGGTGGTGTGGATGAAGGAGGAATGATTAGTTTTGGAGAAGAAATTCCTTGGATATCTAGTTGGGATAATTTTGATATCAATTGACCCATAAGGGATTTATTATTATCTCCAATATGGAATTTATTTTTATTTAATTCTGGAGGTGGTTTGAACAAAACTGATTTGGGTATTTGTGTAGCAGAAGGTTGTTCTTTGGTGACCAATCTTTCTATCCTTTCTGCTTGCTTTCCTAAGTATTGCATATACAGATTGGTATAATTATTTTGCTCTACAATATGAGGTATTAACTCTTGTTTCTTACCAAGTTCTTTAGGTAAGATTTTATATGGAGTAGCAATTATATCATATAAGGATGGAGGTTGAGTAGGCTCATTCTTAGCTGGGACTTTTGTTTTAAGTATAATACTTTTTTCAGGTGGATGGGTACTAGTAGTGGTAGTACCATCAGTGCTTATATAAGTTTTTACTTCTATTGTTTGAATTTCATCAAATGCAGAAGGGATGTGAAGTTGATGTTGATAATTACTTATTAACCATAAAAAATATCCTTCTGTTTCTTTTTCCTTTTTTAAGGAATTTATTATATCTGGCTTGTAATTTTTCTCTTAATTGTAATGGTATATTTGTAAGATACCATTGTCTAATATGTCTATTTTCATTTGATATAAAATCTTGCTTAATATAATTGTGGTCAATTTTTTTCTTTTTTCTTTCTAATTTAGCAGCTAAATATGCTGCTATATATTCATCTGAATATTTATCATGAGGATTATCATATTCTTCTACTTGTAGGGTTAATATTTGAAAGTCTTGTAATTCTTCTATACTAGGTTCAGTAGTATTTGTAGTACTAGATTCAGGGGTATATGTAGGAATAACAACATGATCTGTTGTTCTCCTTATTCCTTGAAATTGTAGGTCTGAACTAGGTATTGAGGAGGACTGAGTAGGAGGTGGTAGTATTATGATATTTGGATCAGTAGAATAAGATTTTTTACTCGGTATTTTGTTTTTAATACTCCTTTTTCTGTTGATATTAATATCATCTTGAACTTGTAATTGTTGAAATTTAATTTCAATATTACCGTCAGGATGTTCTACTATTTGATTGGGAATATGATTTTGAGGAACCTCTTGAGGTTGATTAGCATGTTGTAAGGCCCATGACTGTGGTAGTCTAATATCTTACGATTTTATTGTTTTGGGAACAATCATATTTGATTTTTCCATGTTTGTTTGGAATAAAATAGTTTGGTCTTTTTGATCAATTGCATAATATTTGGGCATAAGGTGTTCATGACTTTATAATATATTCGATAAACTATTGCCAAGTTTTGAGATTCTTGGGTCATATGAAACCCATGTGTTTTTAAATTAATTGTTAATATATCTAGTATATTTGGGTCAGTTAAAGAAACAGAAAAATTTGGAAAACAGTTGAAATATATGGGACCACTACAGAGGCTGGATTCAACCATGCCAAGTAGCGAGTCTGTGAATATTTTGTGTCTTGTATCTCTTAGGCATACAAGCACAGAAGTGTTCAACCCTAATCGGGTCAAAGGTTTTACGGCTATTTGAATTAATCCCATATGTAAATATTTGTAATTATGTTCTTTACGTTTTTCAATAATTTTCTTTGACAGTAGATGAAAGTCTTCTTGATTTTGTGTGACCGATAAACTTTCTTCTACAGTCTTAATGGCATAACCCATTTTGAATCTGAATGATCCTTTATTATAAATGTCATCAATTGGTACCTTAGGTATGTTCCAATTTTGAATATTATGTTCGATGTCATTTATAACTATTTGTTCTTTGTTTTTTACTCTAAGTGTTTGAGATGAAGTTGCATTTTTACAAGTTACATTCCTTATTTAATTTGCCATCCATAGGTTGCGGATAATGACAATCTGGACATTCAGTGGCCCAACGTTTTCCCTAAGCGGCTCTTCGTGGCCTTGGAGGAACTTTGCAATAGGCGTTCACTTGTCTCTTGCCTTAATGAAGGAGAACCTTCACCTCTAAATATCCGTTCACCTTCACAGTCCCCAATACATAAAATTACTTATCCATAAGCAAATGCTTCTACTCCTACATACTCCTAGTATATATAGTACTAGTATATATACTAGTATATATTACTAGTATATACAAGTATATACTAGTATGTATACTAGTATATATACTAGTATATATACTAGTACTAGTACTAGTATATGTACTAGTATATATACTAGTATATACTAAGATATACTAGTATATTCTAATATATACTAGTATATATTAGTATATATCCTAGTAAATATACTAGTATAGACTAGTATATACTAGTATATAAACTAGTATATGTACTAGTACTAGTATGTACTAGTACTAGTATTAGTATATACTAGTATATACTAGTACATACTAATATATATACTAATATAAACTAGTATATATACTACTATATACTAATACTAGTATATATTAATATATACTAATACTAGTATATACTAGTATAGACTAATACTAGTATATACTAGTATATACTAGTACAAGTATATACTAGTATACTAGTATATACTACTATATATATACTAGTATATACTAGAATATATACTAGTATATACTAGTACTAGTATATATACTAGTATACTAGTATATATACTAGTATATATACTAGTATAAACTAGTACTAGTCTATACTAGTATATATACTAGTATATACTAATATATATACTAGTATAGACTAGTACTAGTATATACTAGTATAGACTAGTACTAGTATATACTAGTACTAGTATATATACTAGTATATATACTAGTATATATACTTGTATTAGTATATATACTAGTACTAATATATACTAATATATACTAGTATATATACTAGTATATGTATTAATACTAGTATATACTAGTACTAGTAAGTACTAGTATATACTAGTATATACTAGTACATACTATTACTAGTATATACTAGTATATATTAGTATATATACTATTATACTAGTATATATACTAGTATATACTAATATATATACTAGTATATATACTAGTATAGACTAGTACTAGTATATACCAGTGCTAGTATATACTAGTATATACTAGTATATACCAGTGCTAGTATATACTAGTATATACTAGTATATACCAGTGCTAGTATATACTAGTATATACTAGTACTAGTATATACTAGTATATACTAGTACTAGTACTAGTACATATACTAGTATATATACTAGTACTAGTACTAGCATATATTCTAGTATATATACTAGTACTAGTATTAGTATATATACTAGTATATATACTAGTATATACGAGTATATACTGGTATATACTAGTATACTAATATATACTACTATATATATACTAACATATAGTAGAATATACTAGTATATACTAGTACTAGTATATACTAGTATACTAGTATATACTAGTACTAGTGTATATATTAGTATATATATTGGTATATACTAGTACTAGTATATATACTAATATATATACTAGTATATATACTAATATATACACTAGTATATGTACTAGTATATACTAATATATACTAGTACATACTAGTATATACTAGTACTAGTATACTAGTACTAATACTAGTATATATACTAGTATACTAGTATATATACTAGTAATGGTATATATACTAATATACTAGTATATATACTAATATACTAGTATATATACTAGTACTAGTATATACTGGTATATACTAGTATATACTAGTACTAGTATATACTAGTTAGTATAACTAGTATATACTAGTATACTAGTATATACTAGTACTAGTACTAGTATGTAGTAGTGCAAGTACTACTAGTACTACTCGTAGTAGTACAAGTACTACTAGTACTACTCATAGTAGTACAAGTACTACTAGTACTACTCGTTTTAGTAAGTACTACTGGTATTACTAGCACTACTAGTACATATTACTTTTACAACTACTAGTACATACTAGTGTTGTTAGTAGTAGTAATATTATGTACTAGTACGGGTAGTATATATTAGGATGTACTACTTGTCTATACTACTAGTACTACTCGTATGTACTAGTTATAAGTACTAGTAGTAGTTGTACTAGTACATACTACTAGTACTACTACTAATACATGTACTACTACTACCAGTAGTTGTAGTACTCGTACTACTCGTTGTTGTACCAGTATCTTTAGTACTACTTATTGTAGTACAAGTACTCTTAGTACTACTCGTAATAGTATAAATACTACTAGTACTACTTGTAGTAGTACAATTACAACTAGAACATAATACAATTACAACTAGTACATACTACTAGTATGTACTACTAATACTCCAAGTATGAATTCTACTACATACATTTAATAAATGCTAGTAAGTACTATTAGTACTAGTATGTATTACTAGTAGATGTAGTACTTCTAGTACTAAAACTAATACTACTAGTATTAATACTAATACTATTAGTATTAATACTAATACTACTAGCACTACTCGTAATAGTACAAGTACTACTAGTACTACTCGTAGTAGTAAGTACTACTAGTAATATTAAAACTACTAGTATATACTAGTACTAGTAACAGTACTAATATTAATATGTATCAGTAGTGCTAGTATCAGTAGTACATACTACTAGTACATAATAGTACTGCTAATACTAGTACTAGTAGTAGTAATACTAGTAGTAGCAGTAATACTAGTAGTAGTTATATTATGTCTTAGTACGGGTAGTATATATTAGTATGTACTACTTGTCTATACTCTTAGTACTACTAGTATAATCTAATAATATGTACTAGTAGATGTACTCTTACATACTAGTACTACAACTACCAGTAGTTGTAGTACTCGTACTACTCGTAGTAGTACTAGTACTACTAATACTACTCGTAGTAGTATAAGTACTACTAGTACTACTCGTAGTAGTACAAGTACTACTAGGACTACTTGTAGTAGTAAGTACTACTTTTAATACTAGCACTACTAGTACATACTACTACTACTACTACTACTAGTACATACTAGTATGTACTACTAATACTCCAAGTATGTATTCTAGTACATACTTGTAGTACATACTAGTAGATACCATTAGTACTAGTAAGACTACTAGTACTACTCGTAGTAGTGCAAGTACTACAAGTATGACTCGTAATAGTAAGTAGTACTGGTAATACTAGCACTACTAGTATATACTACTACTATTACATACTAGTATGTACTACTAATACTCCAAGTTTGTATTCTAGTACATACTTGTTGTATGTACTAATAAGTACTACTAGTACTAGTATGTACTACTAGTAGAATTAGTACTTCTAGTACCTGTACTAATACTACTAGTATTAGTACTAATACTACTAGTATGTACTTCTAGTACATAATAGTAGTACATGTAGAAAAAGTTCTACTAGTACTTTTATTAGTAGTATGTACTACTAGTAATACTCGTACTACTCGTAGTAGTACAAGAATTACTAGTAATACTCGTAGTAGTACAAGTACTACTAGTACTACACGCAGTAGTAAGTACTACTAGTAAAAATAGCACTACCAGTAAATACTAGTACTAGTAACACTACTCGTAATAGTAATACTAGTATGTACTACTAGTAATACTAGTACTAGCAGTAGTACTAGTTGTAGTAATTTCATGTACTAGTACGGGTAGTATATATTAATATGTACTACTTGTCTATGGTACTAGTACTACTAGTATGTACTAATAATATATACAAGTTGTAGTTGTACTAGTACACACTACTAGTACTACTACTAGTACATGTACTACAACTACCAGTAGTTATAGTACTCGTACTACTCGTAGTAGTACACGTACTAGAAGTACTACTCGTAGTAGTACAAGTACTACTCGTAGTAGTAAGTACTATTAGTAATACTAGCACGACTAGTACATACTACTACTACTACTACTAGTACATACTAGTATGTACTACTAATACTCAAAGTAAGTATTCTAGTACATACTTGTAATAAATACTAGTAAGTACTATTAAAACTAGTATGTACTACTAGTAAAATTAGTACTTCTAGTACTAGTACTAATACTGCTAGTATTAGTACTAATACTACTAGTATGTACTGTCAGTACATACTCGTAGTACATGTAGAACAAGTTCTACTAGTACTACTAGTAGTAGTATGTACTATTAGTACTACTAGTACTACTCGTAGTAGTACTAGTACTACTCGTAGTAGTACAAGTACTACTAGTAGTACAAGTACTACTTGTACTCACGTAGTAGTAAGTACTACTAGTAATACTTGCACTACTAGTACATACTAGTACTAGTCAAACTATTAGTACTAGTACATACTAGTCGTGCTAGTACTAGCAGTTCATACTACTAGTACATAATAGTACTACTAGTACTAGTCGTGCTAGTACTAGTAGTAGTTTTAGTAGTAGTAATATTATTTACTAGTACGAGTAGTATATATTAGTATGTACTACTTTTCTATACTACTAGTACTAATGGTATGTACTAATAATATGTCCTAGTAGTAGTTGTATTAGTACATACTACTAGTACTACTACTTGTACATGTACTACTACTACCAGTAGTTGTTGTACTCGTACTACTCGTAGTAGTACAAGTATTACCATGACTCCTCGTAGTAGTAAAAGTACTACTAGAGTAGTAGAAAGTACTACTGGTAATATTAGCACTACTAGTATATACTACTACTACTACATACTAGTATGTACTACTTATACTCCAAGTATGTATTCTACTATTAGAATTAGTACTTCTATTACTAGTACTAATACTACTAGTACTAGTACAAGTACTAATACTACTAGTACTAGTACAAGTACTAATACTACTAGTACTAGTACTAATACTAGTAATACTAGTACTAATACTACTAGTATTAGTACTAATACTACAAGTATGTACTCACAATACATACTAGTAGTACTTGTAGAACTAGTACAACTAGTAGTGTATGTACTACTTGTACTACTAGTACTACTCGTAGTTGTACAAGTACTACTAGTACTACTCATAGAAGTAAGTATTACTAGTAATATTAGCACTACTAGTACATACTAGTAATAGTAATACTACTAGTACTAGTATATACTAGTAGTACATACTACTAGTACATAATAGTATTACTAATACTAGTCTTAGCAGTAGTAATAATATTAGTAATTTAATGTACTAGTACGGGTAGTATATATTAGTATGTACTACTTGTCTATCCTACAAGTACTACTAGTATGTACTTATAATATGTACTAGTAGTAGTTGTACTAGTACATACTACTAGTACTACTACTAGTAGTAGTTGTACTAGTACATACTACTAGTACTACTACTAGTAGTAGTTGTACTAGTACATACTACGAGTACTACTACTAGTAGTAGTTGTACTAGTACATACTACTACTACTACTACCAGTAGTTGTAGTACTACCAATAGTCGTAGTAGTACAAGTACTTCTAGTACTACTCGCAATAGTACAAGTACTCCTAGTATTACTCGTAGTTGTAAGTATTACTAGTAATACTAGCAATACTAGTACATACTCCTACTACTACTACTAATACTCCAAGTATGTATTCTAGTACATACTTGTAGTGCATACTAGTAAGTACTATTAGTACTAGTATGTACAACTAGTAGAATTAGTACTTTTAAGACTAGTGCTAATACTACTTGTATTTGTACTAATACTACTAGTATGTACTGCTTGTACATACTAGTAGTACATGTAGAACTAGTTCTACTAGAACTACTAGTAGTAGTAATTACTAGTAGTAGTAGGTACATGTAGAACTAGTTCTACTAGAACTACTAGTACGGGTAGTATATACTAGTAAAAACTACTAATACTCCAAGTAGGTTTTCTAGTACATACTTGTAGTACATACTAGTTAGCACAATTAGTACTAGCATGTACCACTAGTCGAATTAGTACTTCTAGTTCTAGTACTAATACTACTAGTATTAGTACTAATACTACTAGTATTAGTACTAATACTACTAGTATTAGTACTAATACTAATAGTATGTAGTATTAGTACTTCTAGTACTACTAGTACTAATACTACTAGTATTAGTACTAGTACTTCTACTACAAGTACTTCTAATATTAGTATTTCTACTACTAGTAATTCTCGTACTACTCGTAGCAGTTCAAGTACTATTAGTACTACTCGTAGTAGTACAAGTACTACTAGTACTACTCGTAGTAGTAAGTACTACTAGTAATACTACAATTATTAGTACATACTAGTACTAATAACACTATTAGTACTAGTATTACTAGTCGTGCTAGTACTAGTAGTACATACTACTAGTACATAATAGTACTAATAATACTAGTACTAGCAGTAATACTAGTACTAGTACATATTAGTACTAGTACAGGAAGTATATATTAGTATGTACAATTACTACCAGTAGTTGTAATACTCGTACTACTCGTAGTAGTACAAGCACTACTAGTACTACTCGTAGTAGTTTAAGTACTACTAGTACTACTCGTAGTAGTAAGTACTACTAGTAATATTAGCACTACTAGTACATACTACTACTACTACTACTAGTACATACTAGTATATACTACTAATACTCCAAGTATGTATTCTAGTGCATACTTGTAGTACATACTAGTAAGTACTAGTATGTACTATTAGTAGAATTAATACTTCTAGTACTAGTACTAATATTACTAGTTCTATTATTACTACTAGTAGTAGTATGTACTACTAGTAATACTCGTACTACTCGTAGTAGTACAAGTACTACTCGTAGTAGTACAAGTACTACTCGTAGTAGTACAAGTACTACTCATAATAGTACAAAGACTACTAGTACTACCCGTAGTAATAAGTACTAGAAGTTATACTAGTACTACTAGTACAAACCAGTACTAATACTACTATTATTAGCACTAATACTACTAATACATGTAGAACTAGTTCTACTAATACTATTATTAGTAGTATGTACTACTTGTAATACTCGTACTACTAGTTCTATTCGTAGCAGTAAGTACGACTAGTAATACTACCACTACTAGTACATAATACTACTAGTACTAGTATGTACTAGTAGAGCTAGTACTAGTAATACATACTAGTATGTACTACTATTAATACAAGTACTAACGGTAGTACTAGTAGTAGTAATAATATGTACTAGTATGGATAATATATATTAGTATGTACTACTTGTCTATACTACTAGTACAACTAGTATGTACTGATAATATGTACTAGTAGTAGTTGTACTAGTACATACTACTAGTTCATGTACTACTACCAGTAGTTGTAGTACTCGTACTACTCGTAGAATCACAAGTACTACTAGTACTACTCGTAGTAGTACAAGTACAACTAGTACTACTCGTAGTAGTAAGTACTACTAGTTATATTAGCACTACTAGTACATACTAGTACTAATAACGCTATTAGTACTAGTATGTACTAGTACTGCTAGTACTAATAGTATATACTACTAGAACATAATAGTACTACTAATACTACTACTAGTAGTACATACTAGTATGTACTACTAGTAAAACTAGTACTAGAAGTTGTACTAGTAGTAGTAAAATTATGTACTAGTACGGGTAGTATATATTTGTATGTACTTCTTGTCTATACTACTAGTACTACTAGTATGTAGTGAAAATATGTACTAGTAGAAGTTGTACTAGTAGATACTACTAGTACTACTACTAGTACATGTACTTCTACTAGCGGTAGTTGTAGTACTCGTACTACTCGTTGTAGTACAAGTACTACTAGTACTACTCGTAGTAGTACAAGTACTGCTAGTACTACTCATAGTAGTAAGTACTACTAGTAATACTGGCACTACTAGTACATACTAATACTAGAAAACTACTAGTACTAGTATGTACTAATAGTGCTAGTACTAGTAGTACATACTACTAGAACATAATAGCACTACTAATACTACTACTAGTAAAACATACTAGCATGTACTACTAGTAATTCTACTTGTACATAATAGTACTACTAATACTAGTACTAGTAGTACATACTAGTATGTACTACTTGTAATACTACTTCTAGCAGTAGTATTAGTAGTAGTAATATTATGTATTAGTACGGATAGAATATATTAGTATGTACTAGTTGTCTGTACTATAAGTACTACTAGTATGTACTAATAACATGTACTAGTAGTAGTTGTACTAGTACATACTACTAGTACTACTACAAGTACTTGTATTACTACTACCAATTAATACTCGTACTACTCGTACTAGTACAAGTACAACTAGTACTACTCGTAGTAGTAAGTACTACTTGTAATACTAGCACTACTAGTACATACTAGTACTAGTAACACTACTACTTGTACTAGCAGTACATACTACTTGTGCATAATAGTACTACTAATACTAGTACTAGCAGTAGTACTAGTAGTAGTAATATTATGTATTAGTACGGGTAGTATATATTAGTATGTACTAGTTGTCTATACTACAAGTACATAATTACAACTAGTAATACTAGAACTACTAGTACATACCACTACTACTAGTACATACTAGTATGTACTACTAATACTCCAAGTATGTATTCTAGTACATACTTGTAGTACATACTAGTAAGTACTATTTGTACTAGTATGTGCTACTAGTAGAATTAGTACTTCTAGTACTAGTACTATTACTACTAGTATTGTGTTAATACTACTAGTATGTACTGCTAGTACATACTTATAGCCCATGCAGAACTAGTTCTACTAGTACTACTAGTAGTAATATCTACTACCATTAATACTCGTACTACTCGTAGTAGTTCTAGTACTACTCGTAGTAGTGCTAGTACTACTAGTACTACTCGTAGTAGTGCTAGTACTACTAGTACTACTCGTAGTAGTAAGTACTACTAGTAATACTTGCACTATTAGTACATACTAATACTAGTAACACTACTAGTACTAGTGTGTACTAGTAGTGGTAGTACTAGTAGTACATACTACTAGTACATAATAGTACTACTAATACTAGTACTAATACATACTAGTAATACTAGTACTAGAAGTAGTACTAGTTGATGTAATATTATGTACTAGTACGGGTTGTATGCATTAGTTTGTACTACTTGTCTATACAACTAGTACTACTAGTACGTACTAATAATATCTACTAGTAGTAGTTGTATTTGTACATACTACTTGTACTACTACAAGTACATGCACTACTACTACCAGTTTTTGTAGTACTAGTACTACTAGTAGTAGTACCAGTAGTAATAAGACTACTCGTAGTAGCGCAAGTACTACTAGTACTACTCGTAGTAGTACAAGTACTACTAGTTCTACTCGTAGTAGTAAGTACAACTAGTAATACTAGCACTACTAGTACATACTACTACTACTATTAGTACATACTAGTATGTACTACTAATACTCCAAGTATGTATTCTAGTACATAATTCTAGTACATACTAGTAAGTATTATTAGAACTAGTATGTATTATTAGTAGAGTTAGAACTTTTAGTACTATTAATATTAGTACTAATACTACTAGTATGTACTGCTAGTACATACTAGTAGTATTAGTACTAATACTACTAGTATGTACTGCTAGTACATACTAATAGTTCATGTAGAACTAGTTCTACTAGTACTACTTGTAGTAAAATGTACAACTAATAATACTCAAGTACTACTAGTACTACTCGTGGTAGTACAAGTAAAACTTGTAAAACTAGTATGTACTACTTGTCTATACAACTCGTACTACTAGTATGTATTAACAATATGTACTAGTAGTAGTTGTACTAGTACAATCTACTAGTACTACTACTAGTACATGTACTACTACAACCAGTAGTTGTAGTGCTCGTACTACTCGTAGTAGTACAAGTACTACTAGTACTACTCGTAGTAGTACAAGTACTACTAGTACTTCTTATAGTAGTACTAGTACTACTAGTACTACTCGTAGTTGTACAAGTACTACTCGTAATAGTAAGTACTACTAGTAATACTAGCACTACTAGTACATACTACTACTACTATGAGTACATACTAGTATGTACTACTAATACTCCAAGTATGAATTATAGTACATACTTGTAGTACATACTAGTTAGTTCTATTAATACTAGTATGTACTATTAGTATAGGTAGAACTAGTTCTACTAGTACTCTTAGAAGTAGTATGTACTACTAGAATTACTCGTACTACTCGTAGTAGAAATACTCGTACTACTCGTAGTTGTACAAGTACTACTCGTAATACTAGCACTACTAGTAAATACTACTACTACTATTAGTACATACTAGTATGTATTACTAATCTCCAAGTATGTATTCTAGTACATACTTGTAGTACATACTAGTAAGTTCTATTAGTACTAGTATGTACTATTAGTATAGGTAGAACTAGTTTTACAAGTACTACTAGAAGTAGTATGTACTACTAGAAATACTCGTACTACTCGTAGTAGTAAGTACTACTAGTACATACTTGTACTAGTATCACTACTATTACAAGTATGTACTAGTAGTGCTAGTACTAATAGTATAAACTACTAGTACATAATAGTGCCACTAATACTAGTACCAGTTGTACATTCTTGTATGTACTCTGACTAATACTAGTACTAGCAGTAGTACTAGTAGTAGTAATATGATGTACTAGTACGGGTATTATATATTAGTAAGTTCTACTTGTCTATGCTACTAATACTACTAGTATGTACTAATTATATGTACTAGTAATAGTTGTACTAGTACAAAGTAATAGTACTACTACTTGTACATATACTACTACTACCAGTAGTTGTAGTACTCGTGCTACTTGTAGTAGAAAGTACTACTTGTAATACTAGCACTTCTAGTACATACTAGTACTAGTAACACTACTAGTATTAATATGTACTAGTAGTGCTAGTATTAGTAGTACATACTACTAGAGCATAATAGTACTACTAATACTAGTACTAGTAGTACATATTAGTATGTACTATTAGAAATACTAATACTAGCAGTAATACTAATAGTGGTAATATTATGTACTAGTACGCGTAGTATATATTAGTATGTACTACTTGTCCATACTACTAGTACTACTAGTAATAATATGTACTAGTAGTAGTTGTACTAATACGTACTACTAGTACTACGACTAGTACATGTACTACTACTACCAGTAGTTGTAGTATTCGTACTACTCGTAGTAGTACAAGTACTACTAGTACTACTCGTAGTAGTGCAAGTACTACTAGTAGTAGTATAAGTACTATTAGGACTACTCGTAGTAGTAAGTACTACTAGTAATACTAGAACTACTAGTACATACTACTACTACTATTAGGACATACTAGTATGTACTATTAATACTATGTATTCTAGTCCACACTTTTAGTACATACTAGTAAGTACTATTAGTACTAGTATGTACTACTAGTAAAATTAATACTTTTAGTACTAGTACTAATACTACTAGTAATAGTACTAATACTATTAGTATGTACTGCTAATACATTCTAGTAGTACTGAAGAACTAGTTCTACTAGTCCTACTTGTAGTAGTATGTATTACTAGTAATACTCGTACTTTTCGTAGTAGTACAAGTACTGCTAGTACTACTCGTAGTCGTAGAAGTACTACTAGAACTACACGTAGTAGTACAAGTGCTACTAGTACTACTCGTAGTAGTACAAGTAGCACTTGTACTCTCGTAGTAGAGAGTACTACTAGTAATACTAGCATTACTAGTACATACTAGTACTGGTAACACTACTAGTACTAGTTCGTACTAGTCGAGCTAGTACTAGTAGTACATACTACTAGTACATAATCGTACTACTAATACTAGTACATACTAGTATGTACTACTAGTAATACTAGTACTAGCAGAAGTACTAGCAGTAGTAATATTATTTACTAGTACGGGTAGTATATATTATTATGTACTACTTGTCCATACTATTAGTACTACTGGTATGTACTAAAATTATGAACTAGCTGTAGTTGTATCAGTACATACTACTAATATTACTACTAGTACATGTACTACTACAACCAGTAGTTGTTGTACTCGTACTACTCGTAGTAGCACAAGTACTACTAGAACGACTCGTAATAGTAAGTACTACTGGAAATATTAGCACTACTAGTATATAGTACTACTACTACTACTACTACTAATACATACTAGTATGTACTACAAACACTCCAAGTATGTATTCTAGTACATACTTGTAGTACATACTAGTAAGTACTATTAGTACTAGTATGTACTACTATTAGAATTAGTACATCTAGTACTAGTACTAATACTACTAGTATTAATACTAATACTACTAATATGTACTCCTAGTACATACTAGTAGTACATGTAGAACTAGTTCTACTAGTACAACTAGTAGTGTATGTACTAGTCGTACTACTAGTACTACTCGTAATAGTAAGTATTACTAATAATATTACTACTACTAGTACATACTAGTACTAGTAACACTACTAATACTAGTATATACTAGTCGTGCTAGTACTAGTAGTACATAATAGCACTACTAATACTAATAGTAACAGTAGTACTAATAGTGTAATGTAATGTACTAGTGCGGGTAGTATATATTAGTATGTACTACTTGTCTGTCCTACTAGTACTACTAGTATGTACTATTAATATGTACTAGTAGTAGTTGTACTAGTACATACTACTAGTACTACTACTAGTAGTAGTTGTACTAGTACATACTACTACTACTAGTAGTAGTTGTACTAGTACATACTACTACTACTACTACCAGTAGTTGTACTAGTACATACTACTAGTACTACTACCAGTAGTTGTAGTACTCGTACTATTCGTAGTAGTACAAGTACTACTAGTACTTCTCGTAGTAGTACAAGTACTACTAGTATTACTCGTAGTAATAAGTACTACTAGTAATACTAGCAATACTGTACATACTACTACTGCTACTACTAGTACATACTAGTATGTACTACTAGTACTCCAAGTATGTATTTTTGTACATACTTGTAGTACATACTAGTAAGTACTATTAGTACTAGTATGTACAACTGGGAGAATTGGAACTTCTAAGACTAATACTAATACTAGTAGTATTAGTACTAATACTAGTAGTATTAGTACTAATACTAGTAGTATTAGTACTAATACTACAGTATTAGTACTAATACTACAAGTATTTAGTACTAAAACATAGTAGTAGTACATGTAGAACTAGTTCTAGTAGAACTACTAGTAATAGTAGGTACTAGTAGTAGTATGTACCACAAGTAGAATTAGTACTTCTAGGGTTAGTACTAATATTAGTAGTATATAGTAATAGTACTTCTAATACTACTAGTACTTCTAGTACTAGTACTTCTAGTATTAGTACTTCTACTATTAGTAATACTCGTACTACTCGTAGTAGTACAAGTACTATTAGTACTACTCGTAGTAGTACAAGTACTACTTGTACTACTCGTAGTAGTACAAGTACTACTTGTACTACTCGTAGTAGTACAAGTACTACTTGTACTACTCGTAGTAGTACAAGTACTACTTGTACTACTCGTAGTAGTAAGTACTACTAGAAATACTAGCATTACTAGTACTAGTAGTACATACTACTAATACATAATAGTACTAATACTAGTACTAACAGTAGTACAAGTAGTGGTACCTACTAGTTCTAGTACGGGTAGTATATATTAGTATGTACTACTACTACCAGTAGTTGTACTACTCGTTCTATTCGTAGTAGTACAAGCACTGCTAGTACTACTCGTAGTAGTATAAGTACTACTAGTACTACTCGTAGTAGTAAGTACCACTAGTAATACTAGCACTACTAGTACATACTAATACAACTAGTATATGCTAGTATATACTACTAATAATCCAAGTATGTATTCTAGTACATACTTGTAGTATATACTTGTAAGTACTAGTATGTACTACTAGTAGAATTAATACTTCTAGTACTAGTACTAATATTACTAGTTCTGCTAGTACTACTAGTAGTAGTATGTAATACTAGTAATACTCGTACTACTCGTAGTAGTACTTGTACTACTTCTAGTAGTAAAAGTACTACTTGTAGTAGTACAAGTACTACTCGTAGTAGTACAAGTACTACTCGTAGTAGTACAAGTACTACTCATAGTAGTACAAGTACTACTCGTTGTAGTAAGTACTGCTAGTTATACTAGTACTACTAGTACAAACTAGTACTAATACTATAAGTATTAGTCTTAATACAACTAATACATGTAGAACTAGTTCTACTAGTGCTATTATTAGTAGTATGTACTACTAGTATTACTCGTACTACTCATAGTAGTACAAGTACATACTTGTACTACTCAAAATAGTATAAGTACTACTAGTACTACTCGTAGTAGTAAGTACTACTAGTAATACTACCACTACTAGTACAAAGTAGTGTTAGTTACACTACTAGTACTAGTATATACTAGTAGTGCTAGTACAAGTATAACATACTAGTATGTACTACTATTAATACAAGTACTAGCAGTAGTATTAGTAGTAGTAATAATATGTACTAGTACGGGTAGTATATATTTATATGTACTTCTTGTCTATACTACTAGTACAACTAGTATGTACTGATAATATGTACTAGTAGTAGTTTTACAAGTACACACTACTAGTACTACTACTAGTTGATGTACTACTACTACCAGCAGTTGTAGTACTTGTACTACTCGTAGTAATACAAGTACTACTACAAGTTCATGTACTACTACTACCAGTAGTTGTAGTACTCGTACTACTTGTAGTAATAAAAGTAATACTAGTACTACTCGTAGTAGTACAAGTACAACTAGTACTACTAGTAATACTAGCACTACTTGTACTTGTAGTACTACTAGTACATGTACTATTACAACCAGTAGTTGTAGTACTGGTATTACTCGTAGTAGTACAAGTACTACTGGTAGTAGTATAAGAACTACTAATACTACTCGTAGTAGTAAGTACTACTAGTAATACTAGCACTACTAGTACATACTACTACTACTGCTAGTACATACTAGTATGTGCTATTAATACTCCAAGTATTTATTCTAGTACATACTTGTAGTACATACTAGTACGTACTATTAGTACTAGTATGTACTACAAGTAGAATTAGTACTTCTAATATTAGTACTAATACTACTAATATTAGTTCTAATACTACTAATATTAGTACTAATACTACTAGTATGTACTGCCAGTACATAATAATAGTACATGTAGAACTAGTTCTACTAATACTACTAGTAGTAGTATGTACTACAAGTAATAATCGTACTACTTGTAGTAGTACAAGTACTACTAGTACTACTCGTACTAATAAGTACTGCTCGTAATACAAGCACAGCTAATACATTCTAGTGCAGGTAGTGTATATTAGTATGTACTACTTGTCTATACTACTAGTACTACTAGTATGTACTAATAATATGTACTAGTAGTAGTTGTACAAGTACGAACTACTAGTACTACAACTACCAGTAGTTGTAATACTCGTACAACTCGTAGTAGTACAAGTACTACTAGTACTACCCGTAGTACTACAAGTACTACTACTAATACTAGCACTACTAGTACATATTATTATTACTACTACTAGTACATACTAGTATGTACTACTAATACTCCAAGTATGTATTCTAGTACATACTTGTAGTACATACTAGTAAGTACTATTCGTACTAGTACGTACTACTTGTACAGACTAATCGTACTTGTATAACTAGTTCTACTACTATTACTAGTAGTAGTATGTACTACTTGTAATACTCGTACTACTCGTAGTAATACAAGCACTACTAGTACTACTCGTAGTACTACAAGTACTATTAGTACTACTCGTAGTAGTAAGTATTACAAGTAATACTAGCACTACTAGTACATACTGGTACTAGTAAAACTACTAATACTAATATGTACTAGTAGTGCTAGTACTAGTAGTATATACTAGTATGTACTACTAGTAATACTAGTACTAGTAGTGCTAGTTTTACTAGTAGTACTTACTACTACGAGTAGTACTAGTAGTACTTGTACTACTACGAGTAGTACCAGTTGTAGTAGTACTAGTAGTACTTGTACTACTACGAGTAGTACCAGTTGTAGTAGTACTAGTAGTACTTGTACTACTACGAGTAGTACCAGTTGTACTTCTACTTCTACGAGTAGTTCGAGTATTACTAGTAGTACATACTACTACTAGTAGTACTAATAGAACTAGTTTTAGATGTACTACAAGTACTAAAAGTATTAATTCTACTAGTAATACATACTAGTACTAATAGTACTTACTAGTATGTACTAGAATACCTACTTGGAGTATTAGTAGTACATACTAGTATGTACTATTAGAACTAGGAGTATGTACTAGTAGTGCTAGTATTTCTAGTAGTACTTACTATTACGAGTAGTACTTGTACTACTCCGAGTAGTACCAGTATTACTAGTAGTACATACTACTACTAGTAGTACTAGTAGAACTAGTTCTACTACTTGTACTCCTAGTATGTACTAGCAGTACATACAAGTAGTATTAGTACAAATACTAGTAGTATTAGTACTAGTACTAGAACTACTAATTCTACTAGTAGTACATATTAGTACTATTAGTACTTACTAGTATTGACTAAAAGTTTGTACTGGAATACATACTTGGAGTATTAGTAGTACATACTAGTATGTACTAATAGTAGTAGTAGTAGTATGTACTAGTAGTTCTAGTATTACTAGTAGTACTTGTTATTACGCGTAGTACGAGTAGTATGTGTACTATTACGAGTATTACTTGTACTAGTACGAGTGGTATTAGTAGTACTTTTACTACTACAAGTAGTACGAGTAATACAACTACTATTAGCAGTAGTACATGTACTATTAGTAGTACAAGTAAAATGTACTAGTACAACTACTTTTAGTACATATTCTTAGTACATACTAGTAGTACTAGTAGTATAAATAAGTAGTACATACCGATATATACTACCCGTACTAATACGTAATATTATTACAACTAGTAGTACTGGTAGTACTAGTATTTCTAGTTGTACATACTGATATGTACTACTAATACTAGTATTAGTAGTACTATTATGTACTAGTAGTATGTACTAGCCGTACACACTAGTAGTATTAATACTAATACTAGTTGTATTAGTATTAATACTAGTAGTATTAATACTAATACTACTAGTATTAGTACTAGTACTAACAGTACTAATTCTACTAGTAGTACATACTGGTACTAATAGTACTTACTAGTATATACTACAAGTACGTACTAGAATACATACATGGAATATTAGTAGTAAACACTAGTATGTACTAGTAGTAGTAGTAGTTGTATGTACTAGCAGTGCTATTATTATTAGTAGTACTTTATAAGTAGTACTAGTAGAACTTGTACTACTACGAGTAGTAGTAAGCACTACTAGTAATACTAGCACTACTAGTACATACTACTACTACTACTACTACTAGTACATACTAATATGTACTATTAATACTTCAAGTATGTATTCAAGTACATGCTTGTAGTACATAGTAGTAAGTACTAGTATGTACTACTAGTAGAATTAGTACTTTTAGTACTAGTACTAATACTACTAGTATTAGTACTAATACTACTAGTAGTACTGCTAGTACATACTAGTAGTACATGTAGAACAAGTTCTACTAGTACTATTAGTAGTAGTATGTACTACTAGTATTACTCGTACTACTAGTGTTACTCGTATTACTTGTAGTAGTACATGTACTACTAGTACTACTCGTAGTTGTACAAGTACTACTCGTAGTAGTAAGTACTACTAGTAATATTAGCACTATTAGTACATACTAGTATTAAAAACACTACTAGTTCTAGTCTGTACTAGTAGTGCTACTACTAGTAGTACTTGTACTAGTACATAATAGTACTACTAATACAAGTACAAGTAGTACATGTAGCACTAGTTCTACTAGTACTACTAGTAGTAGTATGTACGACAAGTTGTAGTATGTACTACTAGTAATACTCGTAGTTGTACAAGTACTACTCGTAGTAGTACAAGTACTACTACTACTACTCGTAGTAGTAAGTACAACTAGTAACCTAGCACCACAGGTACATATTAGTACATACTACTAGTACATATTAGTTCTACTAATACTAGTACAAGTAATACATACTAGTATGTACTACTAGTAATACAGATACCAGCAGTTGTACTAGTACTATTATATTATGTACTAGTACGGGTAGTATATATTAGTACGTACTACTTCTCTATACTACTAGTATGTACTAATATTATGTACTGCTAGCAGTTGTACTAGTACATACTACTAATACTAGTACTAGTACATGTACTACTACTACCAGTAGTTGTAGTACTCGTACTACTCGTAATAGTAAGAGTACTACTTGTTCTACACGTACTAGTACAAGTACTACTAGTACTAGTCGTAGTAGTAAGTACTACTACTAACACTAGCAATACGAGTACATACTACTGCTACTACTACTAGTACATATTAGTATGTACTACTCATACTCAGAGTACGTATTCTAGTACAAAGTTGTAGTCCATACTAGTATACTAGTATACTAGTATATACTAGTATACAAATATACTAGTATACTAGTATATTAATAGATACAAATATACTAGTATATTTATATACCAGTATATACTAGTATATACTAAGATATACTAGTATACTAGTATATACTAGTATATATACTAGTATATATACTAGTATATATACTAATATATACTAGTGCAAACTAGTAAATATACAAGTATATACTAGTATACTAGTAACACTAGCACTACGAGTACATACTACTGTTACTACTACTAGTACAGACTAGTATGTACTACTCATACTCCAAGTATGTATTCTAGTACATAGTTGTAGTCTATAATAGTAGACTAGTATACTAGTATACTAGTAAATACTAGTATATACTAGTATACTAGTATACTAGTATATACTACTATACTAGTATATAATAGTATATTAGTATACTAGTAAACTAGTATCTTTGTAAACTAATATATACGAGTATATACTCGTATACTAGTATATACTCGTATACTAGTATATACTAGTATACGAGTACATACTAGTATACGAGTATGTACTAGTATATACTAGTATACTAATATATACTAGTATATACTAGTATACTAGTATATTAATATATACTAGTATACTAATATATACGAGTATATACTAGTATACTAATATATACGAGTATATACTAGTATACTAGTATACTAGTATACTAATATATACTAGTATACGAGTATATATTAGTATATACGAGTATATACTAGTGTATACGAGTATATACTAGTGTATACGAGTATACTAGTATACGAGTATATACTAGTAAATATTAGTATACAAATATACTAGTATACTAGTATACTAGTATACTAGTATATATTAGTATAGTAGTATATACAAATATACTAGTATATTTGTAGACTAGTATATACTAGTATACAAGTATATACTAATATATATACTAGTATATAGACTAGTATATACTAGTATATCCTAGTATATACTAGTATATATACTAGTATACTAGTATATACTAGTATACTAGTATATACTAGTATACTAGTATATACTAGTACATATACTAGTATACTAGTATATATTAGTCTATATACTAGTATACTAGTATACTAGTATACTATTATATAAACTAGTATATACTAAGATATACTAGTATATACTAGTATATATACTAATATATAAACTAGTATATACTAGTACTAGTATATACTAGTATAGACTAGTATATACTTGTACTAACATATACGTATGTCCTAGTATATACAAGTATGTACAGTACTAGTACGTACTAGTATATACTAGTACATACTAGTATGTACTAGTACTAGTACATACTAGTATGTACTCGTACTAGTACATATGTACTAGTACTAGTACATACTAGTACTAGTATATACTAGAATGTACTAGTATATACTAGTATACACTAGTACATGTACTAGTATATACTACTAAATACTAATATATGTACTATTATATACTAATACTAGTATATACTAGTATTTGTACTAGTATATACTAGTACATGTACTAGTATATACTAGTATACTAGTCGTAGTAGTAAGTACTACTAGTAACACTAGTAACTACGAGTACATACTACTGCTATTACTACTAGTACATACTAGTATGTACTACTCATACTCCAAGTATGTATTCTAGTACATACTTGTAGTCTCTACTAGTATACTAGTATACTAGTATATACTAGTATACTAGTCTACACTAGTATATATATTAGTATATATACTGGTATACTAGTATACTAGTATAATAGTATATATACTGGTATACACTAGTATACTTGTCTACACTAGTATATATATTAGTATATATACTGGTATACTAGTATATACTAGTATATATACTAGTATATATTAGTATATACTAGTATATATACCAGTATATACTAGTACTAGTATGTATTAATATATACTAGTACGGGTATATACTAGTACTAGTACTTATGTATGTACTAGTATATACTAGTATATACTCGTATATACTAGTATGTACTAGTACTAATACATACTAGTACTAGTATATACAAGTACTAGTATATATTAGTAAATACTAGTATACTAGTATATACTAGTACTAGTATATACTAGTACTAGTACATACTAGTATATACTAGTACATATTAGTATATACTAGTATATACTAGTACATGTACTAGTATATACTAATACATGTACTAGTATATACTAGTACTATTATATACTAGTACATGTACTAGCATATACTAGTATATACTAGTATTAGTATATACTAGTATGTACTAGTACATACTAGTACTAGTTTATACTAGTACTAGTATTAGTACTAGTATGTACTAGTACTTGTACTAGTATATACTAGCACTAGTATGTACTAGTACATACTAGTACTAGTATAAACTAGTACTAATATAGACTAGTATATACTAGTACTAGTATATTCTAGTATATACTAATTCTATGTTATATACTAGTATATATACTAGTACTAATATATACTAGTATATATATTGGTATATACTAGTATATATACTAGTATATATACTAGTATATACTAGTATATATATTAGTATATACTAGTAATTATACTAGTATATACTAGTATATATTAGTATATACTAGTATATACTTGTATATATACTAGTATGTACCAGCAGTATATACTAGTACTAGTATATATTACTATATATACTTGTATGTACTAGCATATACTAGTATATATATATACTAGTATATATACTAGTATTAGTGTATACTAGTATATATACTAGTATATACTAGTATTAGTATATACTAGTATACACTAGTACTAATATACACTAGTACTCGTATATACTAGTACTAGTATATACTAATATATATACTAGTATGTACTAGTATATATACTAGTATATATACTAGTACTAGTATATACTAGTACTAGTGTATATACTAGTATATACACTGGTAGTGTATGTACTAGTATATACACTAGTAGTGTATATACTAGTATATACACTAGTACTAGTATATACTAGTACTAGTATATATACTAGTACTAGTATATATACCAGTATATATATTAGTATATACTAGTACTAGTATATATACTAGTATATATACTAATATATACTTGTATATATACTAGTATATGCTAGTGCTAGTCTACACTAGTATATATACTAGTATTAGTCTATACTAGTATATATACTAGTATATACTAGTATTAGTCTATACTAGTATATATATTAGTATATACTAGTACTAGTATATACTAGTATATATACTAGTATATACTAGTACTAGTCTATACTAGTATATATACTTGTACTAGTATATACTAGTATATATACTAGTATATACTAGTATATAGACTAGTATATACACTAGTATATACCAGTACTAGTATATACCTATACTAGTATATACTAGTATTAGTATATTCCAGTACTAGTATATACCAGTACTAGTATATACTAGTATTAGTATATACCAGTACTAATATATACCAGTACTAATATATACTAGTATATACTAGTATACTAGTATATACTCGTACTAGTACTAGTACATATACTAGTATATATACTAGTATATACTAGTATATACTAGTATATACTAGTATGTACTAGTACTAGTATATACTAGTATATACTCGTATATACTAGTATATACTAGTATACTAGTATATACTACTATATATATACTAGTATATACTAGTATATATACTGGTATATACTAGTATTAGTATATACTAGTATATACTAGTACTAGTATATATACTAGTAGTATATACTAGTATATATACTAACTACCGTTCCCATAGATAGATCAATACAATTTGTTGATAAATTCCCCGATCAAATACTTGATAAAAGGGAACTTCAAAGATTCTTAGGATGTTTAAATTATGTTAGTGATTTTTATCTTAATCTTGCATTAGATTCTAAGCCTTTATATGATTGACTCAAAAAGAATCCTCCACCATGGACAAATACCCATACTCGAGCAGTACAGGTAATTAAACAGAAGGTAAAAATACTAGAATGTCTCTCCCTTCCACATCCAACTGCTTTCAAAATCATTGAATGTGATGCATCTGATAAAGGTCTAGGTGGAATTCTAAAACAACAAATTGATTCGAAAGAACAATTACTTCGTTATACTTCCAAAGCTTGGAATACTACTCAATTAAATTATTCCATGGTCAAAAAGGAACTGTTCGCAATAGTTCACTGTGTGACTAAATTTCAAAGTGATACTTTAAATCAACATTTCTTAATACGTACTGACTGCAAAGCAGCCAAAGATATCTTGCAAAAAGATGTTCAAAATTTGGTTTCTAAACAAATCTTTGCTCGATGGCAGGATATATTGTTCGCCTTTGATTTTTCCATCGAACACCTTCTCGGGTCTTCTAATTGCTTTTGCAACCTCTTGATCAGGGTTGCCTGCCATTTTATTTGCAGAAGCATACATAGTCATATGTCTCATAACATCCAATATTTTTAATTCAGATAATCCATCTATTTTGCCAATTTACTATTGATCTTCCTGAGTATGATACTACCTGTTGTATGACATCTTCTTCCATTTGTATATCAACAGGTGTGGGTCTCTTATGGTATGGTAAGGCTGTTACTGGTTGCCAGTATTTTCCATAGGCTATTCTATTTATGGTTTCTATAATGGGGGTAGTATCCATAAATGCTTTTTTTTTATTTTGAATTGTATCTTCTATGATTGGTTCTTCTTCCTGAAGCATCATTGATTCATGTTCTGGTATTTTTGCTTTACCTTTATCAAAGGACTCAGGTGGTGTGGATGAAGGAGGAATGATTAGTTTTGGAGAAGAAATTCCTTGGATATCTAGTTGGGATAATTTTGATATCAATTGATCCATAAGGGATTTATTATTATCTCCAATATGGAATTTATTTTTATTTAATTCTGGAGGTGGTTTGAACAAAACTGATTTGGGTATTTGTGTAGCAGAAGGTTGTTCTTTGGTGACCAATCTTTCTATCCTTTCTGCTTGCTTTCCTAAGGATTGCATATATAGATTGGTATAATTATTTTGTTCTACAATATGAGGTATGAACTCTTGTTTCTTACCAAGTTCTTTAGGTAAGACTTTATATGGAGTAGCAATTATATCATATAAGGATGGAGAATGAGTAGGCTCATTCTTAGCTGGGACTTTTGTTTTAAGTATAATACTTTTTTCAGGTGGATGGGTACTAACAGTGGTAGTACCATCAGTGCTTATATAGGTTTTTACTTCTATTGTTTGAATTTCATCAAATGAAGAAGGGATATGAAGTTGATGTTGATAATTACTTATTAACCATAAAAAATATCCTTCTGTTTCTTTTTCCTTTTTAAGGAATTTATTATATCTGGCTTGTAACAACATGATTTGTTGTTCTCCTTATTCCTTGAAATTGTATATGTAGGAATAACAACATGATCTGTTGTTCTCCTTATTCCTTGAAATTGTAGGTCTGAACTAGGTAATGAGGAGGACTGAGTAGGAGGTGGTAGTATTATGATATTTGGATCAGTAGAATAAGATTTTCTACTCGGTATTTTGTTTTTAATACTCCTTTTTTTGTTGATATTAATATCATCTTGAACTTGTAATTGTTGAAATTTAATTTCAATATTACCGTCAGGATGTTCTACTATTTGATTAGGAATATGATTTTGAGGAACCTCTTGAGGTTGATTAGCATGTTGTAAGGCCCATGACTGTGGTAGTCTAATATCTGTTGTTCTCCTTATTCCTTGAAATTGTAGGTCTGAACTAGGTATTGAGGAGGACTGAGTAGGAGGTGGTAGTATTATGATATTTGGATCAGTAGAATAAGATTTTCTACTCGGTATTTTGTTTTTAATACTCCTTTTTCTGTTGATATTAATATCATCTTGAACTTGTAATTGTTGAAATTTAATTTCAATATTACCGTCAGGATGTTCTACTATTTGATTAGGAATATGATTTTGAGGAACCTCTTGAGGTTGATTAGCATGTTGTAAGGCCCATGACTGTGGTAGTCTAATATCTGACCATTTTATTGTTTTGGAAACAATCATATTTGATTTTTCCATGTTTGTTTGGAATAAAATAGTTTGGTCTTTTTGATCAATTTGCATAATATTTGGACATAAGGTGTTCATGACTTTATAATATATTCGATAAACTATTGCCAAGTTTTGAGATCCTTGGGTCATATGAAACCCATGTGTTTTTAAATTAATTGTTAATATATCTAGTATATTTGGGTCAGTTAAAGAAACAGAAAAATTTGGAAAACAGTTAAAATATATGGGACCACTACAGAGGCTGGATTCAACCATGCCAAGTAGCGAGTCTGTGAATAGTTTGTGTCTTGTATCTCTTAGGCATACAAGCACAGAAGTGTTCAACCCTAATCGGGTCAAAGGTTTTACGGCTATTTGAATTAATCCAATATGTAAATATTTGAAATTAGGTTCTTTATGTTTTTCAATAATTTTCTTTGACAGTAGATGAAAGTCTTCTTGATTTTGCGTGACCGATAAACTTTCTTCTACAGTCTTAATGGCATAACCCATTTTGAATTTGAATCATCCTTTATTATAAATGTCATGAATTGGTACCTTAGGTATGTTCCAATTTTGAATATTATGTTCGATGTCATTTAAAACTATTTGTTCTTTGTTTTTTACTCTAAGTGTTTGAGATGAAGTTGCATTTTTACTAGTTACATTCCTTATTAAATTTGCCATCCGTAGGTTGCGAATAATGACAATCTGGACATTCAGTGGCCCAGCATTTTCCCTAAGCGGCTCTTCCTGGCCTTGGCGGTACTTTGCAATAGGCGTTCACTTGTCTCTTGCCTTAATGAAGGAGAACCTTCACCTCAAAATATCCGTTCACCTTCACAGTCCCCAATACATCAAATTACTTATCCAGAAGCACATGCTTCTACTCCTACATACTCCTAGAATATACTAGTACTGGTATATACTAGTACTGGTATATACTAATATATATACTAGTACTAGTATATACTAGTATATACTAATATTAGTATATACTAGTACATACTAGTACTAGTATATATACTAGTATATATACTTGTATAGTATACTAGTATATATACTAATATACAAGTATATATACTAGTATACTAGTATATAACTAGTACTAGTACTAGTACATATACTAGTATATATACTAGTATATACTAGTATATATACTAGTATATGTACTAGTACTAGTACAAGTATATACTAGTATATATACTAGTACATATTAATACTAGTATATACTAGTATATAGTAGTATATACTAGTATACTAGTATATACTAGTATATACTAGCATATACTAGTATATACTAGTATATACTAGTAAATATACTAGTACATACTAGTACTAGTATATATACGAGTATACTAGTATATATACTAGTATACTAGTATATATACTAGTACTAGTATATATACTAGTATATATTAGTATATATACTAGAATATATACTAGTATATATACAAATATATACTAGTACTAGTATATACTAGTACTAGTATATACTAATACTATATACCAGTACTAGTATCTATTAGTATATACTAGTACTAGTATATACTAGTATATACTAATATACATATACTAGTATATATACTAGTATATACTAGTACTAGTACATATACTAGTATATATATATTAGTATATACTAGTAAATACTAGTATCTATACTAGGATATATACTAGTATATACTAGTATATACTAGTATATAATATACTAGTATATACTAGTATATACTAGTACTAGTATATACAAATATATAAACTAGTATATATACTAGTATATATACTAATATATACGAGTATATACTAGTATATACTAGTATACTAGTATATACTACTATTTATATACTAATATATACTAGTATATATACTAGTATATACTAGTACTAGTACATATACTAGTATATACTAGTATATATACTAGGATATATACTAGTATATATTAGTATATACTAGTATATACTAGAATTTACAAGTATATACTAGTATATACTAGTACTAGTATACACTAGCATATACTAGTATACTAGTATATACTACTATATATATATACTAGCATATACTAGTTTACTAGTATAAACTACTATATATATACTAGTATATACTCGTATACTAGTATATACTATAATATATATACTAGTATATACTAGTACTAATATATACTAGTATATACTAGTACTTGTAAATACTAGTACTAGTATATAATAGTATATATACTAGTATATACTAGTACTAGTATATACTAGTATATACTAAGACTAGTATATATACTAGTATACTAGTATATATACTAGTACTAGTATATAAGAGTACTAGTATAAATACTAGTACTAGTATATACAAGTACTAGTATATATATTAGTACGAGTATATATACTAGTACTAGACTATACTACTATATATATTAGTACGAGTATATATACTAGTACTAGACTATACTAGTATATTTACTAGTACTAGTATATACTACTATATACTAGTACTAGTATATATACTAGTGTATACTAGTATATATACTAGTACTATAATATATACTAATACAAGTATATATACTAGTACTAGTATATGTACTAGTACTAGTATATACTAGTACTAGTCTATACTAGTATATATACTAGTATATAAACTAGTACTATAATATATACTAATACAAGTATATATACTAGTACTAGTATATATACTAGTACTAGTATATACTAGTATATAAACAAGTATATACTAGTATATATACTAGTATAGACTAGTACTGGTATATACCAGTACTCGTATATACTAGTACTAGTATATACCAGTACTAGTATATACTAGTATATACTAGTATATACTAGTACTGGTATATACTAGTATATATACTAGTATATACTAGTACTGGTATATACTAGTATATATATAGTAGTATATACTAGTGTACTAGTATATACTAGTATATACTCGTATATACTTAGTATATACGAGAAGATACTAGAATATACTAGTATATACTTAGTATATACGAGTATATACTTAGTATATACGAGTATATACTAGAATATACTAGTATATATACTAGTATAAATTCTAGTACTAGTACTAGTATATATACTAGTATATATACTAGTATATACGAGTATATACTAGTATATACTAGTATTCAACTCCCGGTCCGAGGCTTCTCTGCTCATGCTCTACGGACAGATAGTGATCTCCAGCAATTGAACCCGGGTTAGGGTAAGAGTTTCCTATTTGGGACATGTTGTTTCTAAAGAAGGTATTTCTCCGTAAAAGGTTGAAGCTGTATCCATTTGTTACTATCTATCTTCTGTTACTATTAGTACTAGTATATACTACTATATATATTAGTATATACTAGTATACGTACTAGTATATACTAGTACTAGTATATATATTAGTATATATATTAGCACTAGCATATACTAGTACATATACTAGTATATACTAGTATATATTAGTATGTACTAGTACTAGTATATATACTAGTATACATACTAGTATTTATACTAGTATATACTAGTATATTCTAGTATATATACTAGTATGTACTAGTACTAGTATGTATACAAGTATATACTAGGATTAGTTAATGCTAGTACTAGTATATATACTAGTATATTTACTAGTATATATATTAGTATATACTAGTACTCGTACATATACTAGTATATATACCACTATATACTAGTATATATACTAGTACTAGTCTATACTAGTATATATACTAGTATATACTAGTACTGGTATATACCAGTACTAGTATATACTAGTACTAGTATATACTAGTATATACTCGTACTAGTACTAGTACATATACTAGTATATACTCGTACTAGTACTAGTACATAAACTTGTATATATACTAGTACATACTAGTATGTATACTAGTATACACTAGTATACACTAGTATATACTAGTATATATACTAGTACACTAGTATATAATACTATATACTTGTGTACTATTATATACAAGTATACACTAGTATACACTAGTATATACTAGTATATATATTAGTATATATACTAGTATATACTAGTACACTAGTATATACAACTATATATATACTAGTATATACTAGTACTAGTATATACTAGTATATACAGTACTAGTATATACTAGTATATATACTAGTATAAACTAGTACTAGTATATACTAGTATATACTAGTATATACTAGTATATGTCCTAGTATATAGTAGTATATATCCTAGTATATACTAGTATATGTACTAGTATATATACTAGTATTTATACTAATATATACTAGTAAATATATACTAGTATATACTAGAATATACTAGTATATATATAGTAGTATATACTAATATATATATACTAGTATTTACTAGAACACACTAGTATATATAAAATAGTATATACTAGTATATACTAGTACTATTATATATACTAGTATATATACTGGCACTAGTATATACTAGTATATATACTAGTAAAAATTAGTACAAGTATATATACTAGAATATATACTAGTATATACCAGTACGAGTATATACCAGTATATACTAGCATATACTAGTACTACTACTAGTACTAGTATATACTCGTCCTAGTACTAATACATATACTAGTATATACTCGTACTAGTGCTAGTACATATACTTGTATATATACTAGTATATATACTAGTATATATATTAGTATAGACTAAAAAATACTCATATAAACTCGTATATACTAGAATGCACTAGTATAATAGTATATACTACTATATATATACTAGTACATACTAGTATTAGTATATACTAGTATATACTAGTATATATACTAGTATATATATTAGTATATACTAGTATATATATACTAGTATATTCTAGTACTAGTAAATACTAGTACTAGTATATACTAGTATATATACTGGTATATATACAAAAATATATACAAGTACATACTAGTACTAGTATGTACTAGTACTAGTATATATACTAGTTTATATACTAGTATATACTAATATATATACTAGTATATACTAGTACTAGTATATATACTAGTATATACTAATACTAGTCTATATTCTAGTATATATACTGGTACATAGTATATATAATAGTATAGATACTAGTACTTGTATATATACTAGTATATATACTTGTATATACTAGTATATATACTAGTACTAGTATATATTAGTGTATATGCTAGTACCAGTATATACTAGTATATATACTAGTAGTATATATATTAGTACTAGTATATAGTAGTATATATACTAGTACTAGTACATAGTAGTATATATACTAGTAGTATATATATACTACTACTATTATATACTAGTAGTATATTTACTAGTACTAGTACTAGTACTAATATATATACTAGTAGTTTATTTACTAGTACTATATACTATTATATACTAGTATAATTACTAGTACTAGTATATATACTAGTACTATATACTAATATATACTAGTATATATACTAGTATATACTAGTGTACTAGTACATATACTAGTATATACTAGTACTAGTATATACTAGAATATACTAGTACTAGTATATATACTAGTATATGTACTAGTACTAGTACTAGTATATACTAGTACAAGTACTAGTACATATACTAGTATATCTACTAGTATATACTAGTACTAGTATATACTAGTATATACTAGTATATATTCTATTATATACAAGAATATACTCGTATATATACTAGTATATACTCATACTAGTATATACTAGTATATACTAATACTAGTATATATTAGTATATACTAGAATATACTAGTATATACTACTATATACTAGTATATGCTAGTACTAGTATATACTACTATATACTAGTATATGTACTAGTATATACTAGTACTAATATATATACGAGTATACTAGTATATATATTAGTATACTAGTATATATACTAGTACTAGTATATAATAGTATATATACTACTATATATACAAATATATACTAGTATATATATACTAGTATATATACTAGTATATATACTAGTATATATACTAGTATATATACTAGTATATACTAGTACTAGTATATACTAAGAAATACTAGTATATCTTAGTACTAGTGCAAATACATATATTAATAATATACTAGTATATACTAGTATATATACTAATATATACTAGTATATAATAGTATAAACTAGTACTAGTATATACTAGTATATATACTAGTGTATACACTAGTACTAGTACTAGTATATAAACTAGTATATATACTAGTTTATATCAGTATATACCAGTATATACTAGTACTAGTATATATACAAGTATATACTAGTACAAGTATATATACTAGTATATACAAATACTAGTATATACACTATGTATCAGTATATATACTAGTATGCTAGTACCAGTATATACTAGTATATATACTAGTAATAAATATACTAGTACTAGTATATAGTGGTATATATACTAGTACTAGTATATAGTAGTATATATACTAGTACTAGTATTTATACTAGTGCTAGTATATAGTAGTATATATACTAGTAGTATATATACTAGTACTAGTACTAGTACTAGTATATATACTAGTCTAAAGTACTAGACTAGACTAGTATATATATATACTAGTCTATAGTACTAGTCTAGACTAGTATATATACTAGTACTAGTATATACTAGTATATATACTAGTATATATACTAGTACTAGTATATACTAATATATATACTAGTATATATACTAGTACTAGTATATACTAGAATATATGCTAGCACTAGTATATACTAATATATATATTAGTATATACTAGTACTAGTATATACTAATACTAGTATATACTAGTATATACTAGTACTAATAGATTGTAAGATAAACTAGTATATCTTAGTACAAGTACAAGTACATATACTAATAATATACTAGTAAATACTAGTGTATATACTAATATATACTAGTATATACTAGTATAACATAGTATATTTATTAGTGTATATACTAGTACTAGTACTAGTATATACACTAGTATATATACTAATATATACGAGTATATACTAGTATATACTAGTATACTAGTATATACAACTATATATATACTAGTATATACTAGTACTAGTATATACTAGTATGTACTAGTACTAGTATATACTAAAAGTAGTATATATACTAGTATATACTCGTATATATACTAGTATATGTACTTGTATATCCTAGTATATATACGAGTACTGTTATATACTGGTATATATACTAGTATATACTAATATATATACTAGTATATACAAGTATATACTAGTATAAATACGAGTATATACTCGTATGTACTAGTATATATATTAGTTTATACTAGTATATATATACTAGTATATATTAGTATATACTAGTATATACTGGTATATATACTAATATGTACTAGCAGTATATACTAATACTAGTATATACTAGTATATATATTAGTATGTACTAGCATATACTAGTATATACTAGTACTAGTCTATAGTAGCATATATACTAGTATTAATATATACTAGTATATACTAGTAAATACTAGTATATACTAGTATACTAGTATGTACTAGTACTAGTACTAGTTCATATACTAGTATATATACTAGTATATACTAGTAAATACTAGTATTTTTACCAGTATATATACTTGTATATACTAGTATATACTAGTATATACTTGTATAGACTAGTATATATTAGTACTAGTATGTACTAGTATATATACTAGCATATATACTAGTACTAGTACTAGTATTCATACTAGTATATATACTAGTATATACGAGTATATACAAGTATATACTAGTATAGTAGTATATATTACTTTATATGTACTAGTATATACTAGTTTATATACTAGTATATGTACTAGTACTAGTATATACTGATATACTAGTATTTACTAGTATATACTCGTATATACTAATACTAGTACATACTAGTATATACTAGTACTGGTATATCTTAGTACTGGTATATACAAGTACCAGTCTATACTAGTATATATACTAGTATATACTAGTATATATACTAGTATCGACTGGTACTAGTATATACTAGTACTAGTATATATACTAGTACTAGTATATATACTAGTATATACTAGTATATATTAGTACTAGTATATATACTAGTATATACTAGTTTATAAATTAGTATATATACTAGTACTAGTATATACTAGTACTATTATATATATTAGTATATACAAGTATATATTAGTATATATACTAGTCTATATACTAGTATATATACTAGTACTAGTATATACTAGTACTAGTATATATACTAGTATATATACTAGTACTAGTATATACTAGTACTAGTGTATATATTAGTATATATACTAGTATATACTAGTACTAGTATATACTAGTATATACAAGTATATATACTAGTACTAATATATACTAGTACTAGTATATATACTAGTATAGACACTAGTATATACTAGTACTAGTATATACACTCGTATATACTAGTACTAGTACATACACTAGTATATACTAGTACTAGTATATATACTAACATATACTAGTACTAGTATATATACTAGTATATACTAGTACTAGTATATATACTAGTATATATACTAGTACTAGTATATACTAGTACTAGTATATATACTAGTATATAGACTAGTACTAGTATATACTAGTATATATACTAATATATACACTAGTACTAGTACATACTAGTACTAGTATATACTAGTACTAGTGTATATACTAGTATATATACTAGTACTAGTATATACTAGTATATATACTAGTACTAGTATATGTTAGTATATATACTAGTACTAGTATATACTAGTGTATGTACTAGTACTAGTATATACGAGTGTATATACTAGTACTAGTATATACTAGTGTCTATACTAGTATATATACTAGTACTAGTATATATTAGTACTAGTATATATACTTGTATATACTAGTATATACTAGTACTAGTATATATACTAGTATATATTAGTACTAGTATATATACTAGTATATATACTAGTATATATACTAGTACTAGTACATACTAGTATATATATCAGGAATGAGTATTATTTGAATTTTGGTAGGCAAATACTTTATGCCATGCCTCAATATATTCAGAATATTTATAAGATTTATATCGAAAATCTGGATTTAATAATCTTTTTTCTTGGAGGGGATTACACCCCCACTCTTCGTAGGAAAGTAATTTTTTGATTTGGAATTTTGAATATGCGAATAATTTGGTAGTACCCTGGTAGAAGTGCACAATGGATACGGAACCAGTTTCCATGAGAATGGCTTCATACCATTCACGGGTTTTAATGCCATAGGATGAATTCATGTGATTGGAAAGGTAGAGGGGAGCTATTTTATATGGGTCGAGTAGGGCATGATCATCAGAATTGATTACCTCTGGTAAAAAAGCAGTGTCGATATAAATGGATTTGGCAGAGGTTGAGGTTTGTTTTTGTGGATATGATGCCGGGGAAAACGCCGGACTTGGAGTGGACGATGGACTTATTGGAGGAGTCTGTATAAGATATTCTGGTACATTAGTGGATCGAAGGGGCGAAATTTGTATCAGAGCCAACCCTGTTTTAGAGATCTCATAGTATTACCAGTTCTGCTATCCTAAGAAACTTAAGAAATTAATCCATTAAAGAAAGTTGGTCCGAGAGTTAAGGCACGAGACGAAAAAGTCTTATGCAAAGTACCGCCAAGGCCGAGGAAGAGCCGCTTAGGGAAGACGCTGGACTTTTGGTCGTCCTGAGTTGTCATTATCCGCAACCTAATAATGGAGAAATTTATTAAGAATCTGACAGATACCACAACTAGTAAAACTAATAGAACTCTAAGGATTAAGAACAAAGAAGAAATCATTATTAATGATATTGAAAATGAAATACAGAATTGGAACATCCCCAAGGTTCCAATATCAGATATTTACAAAAAAGGTACATTCGACCTCAAAATCGGATATGCCATAAAAACAGTAGAAGAAACTCTCTCTGTTACTAGTAATCAAGAAGATTTTCAGTTATTATCTCAAAAAATATTACAAGTTCATCAAAATAGAAATTATAAATATTAAAGGGACATTGAAGGCTGTTTTATATTTATCTTCTTCTTTTATCTGGATTTGCCAAAAACCGGATTTTAAATCGAATTTGGAGAAGATTACAGCATGTAATAATCTATCAAGTAAATCTTTTTTATTTGGAATAGGATATCTAATCCATTTTAAGACTTTATTAAGAGGTTTATAATTGATGACTAACCGGGGAACTCCTCGTTCCTGCTCAGCATTTTTATTGACATAAAAGGCAGAACAACTCCAAGGAGATGAACTAGGACGTACTAATTTCTTTTGGAGTAGGTCATTTATTTCTATTTGACATGTTTGTAATAATTCGGTATTCATCTGGATTGGCCTAGCTTTTGTTGGTATTTTTGTTTCACTAAAACTAGGTTCATATGGTAATCCTACAATATGTTGTTTTCTATGCCAAAAAGCATTTGGTAATTCATTACGTATTTCTTTTTCAATAAAACTTTTGAGATGTTGTATTTTTTGTATTATCTCAGGAGATTGGAGCTTTTCGTTGGTGAGCTTATGTTTGATTTCAAGTTGCAAAGATCCTAAGAAATTTTCTTTGTATTTCATATTCTGTTTAACAATATTGATTTCTTTAATTTTTGGTTTATCAAGAAATTCAAATCTAATAGGTGTACCATGTGTATTTGTTTCAAGACCAGTATGAGAAACTGTGACAGGATATAACAGAGTAAGAAAGGGGACTCCGAGGATTACAGCTTGACTGAGTCCTTTGACCATTATGAATGGAGTTGGAAAACAATGTCCTTCAGTACAGATTTTAGCATTGGATAATTTGTATTTGATAAAGAGTCTACTTCCATCAGCCGTATTGAGGATTTGAGTGGTTTTATCAAAATATTTTGTAGGGACTAATCCCTCATTAAGGCAATTCAGATCAGCACCTGAATCGATCAATGATAGGGATTGGAATTCATATTCATTATTTATTACTATGGTTATTAATACATGCCATTTTTGTGTTATTACTCTATTTAAAACATTTACCGAATGTTTATTCGATGATTCACCATGATCCATTTGATCTAAATAATCATTGGGATGGTATGATTTGAGTAAATGATTGAACTCTACGATGTCTTCTTCAGTATGTATCTCGGAAGTATTATTATGAAGTTCGAGGATTTGAATTCTTGTTTTTAATTGGGATAATTCTATTTTTACGGTATTGACTTCGGCTTTGAGGTCAGCAATAGTAGGTTCTTTTTGGGTAGCTTCATGCTGACTGATCCTTTTCATGATATCAGAAAAATTATAATTATCAGGAGGTTTAACCAATGGTGTATGTTTTGTTTTTGTTTTGGTTAAATTGATGAACTGAGTAATTATTTCTCTTTTCTCATTAGGGTCTGATATTTTTTCTATTAAATCTAAAATAAGATTATCTTCTCTTGTTAATGTATGAATATCAGAGGATGTAATAGGGCATCTACATTTTTCATTTTCTGTATCTGAACTATTATCTGACCAATAAAAGTCATCATTATGTATTGTGCCTATAAAAGAAGTATTACTACTGGAAGAAGTAGTATCTGAGTCCGAGCTATCTGATGAATCATATAATTGGATAATATCATAGATTTTGTTCCTGATGGATTCATCCAAAGTAATAGAGTCTAATTTTTGTTTAACTTTGCATTGGCTTTTATAATGGCCTACTTTGCCACATTTATAACAAACAGGTAATTTCTTTTTATTTTGAGATGATTTAGAAGCAAAACGTTTTGTAAATTTCTTATATTTTTTCTGCTTGGTTGGAAAAGACTTATAGGTTTTATCTGGTTTATTCCGATGTTTTTTCTTTTTATATACTTTATGGATTTTATGCGGTTTGGTTTTATCTATATGACCTTGGTCCATATGATAGCCAAATTGTTGGCAAAAATCTCCTAATTCCTTTTTGCCACTTAGATTCTGTTTATCAAGTTGCTTCTTGAGTTTCAGATCTGTGCATAGGGCTAGACCTTCAACACAAATTTCTGAAGATAATTCTCCTAATGTATATTGGGAATAGTTTATGACACCACTGTTTTTATTTTTGAGACGTTCTTTAACTTTTTCAACAAATAGATAAGGTAGCCCTGCTACAAATTTTTCTTCCCAATGATCAAGGTGACTATCTTCTCGTATAAGTAATCGGGAGAAAAAGATGTCTTTATACCATTTGTAGTGTGATAATGTAGGACATCGTAAATTAGATAAAAGATCAGCAGTTCTTGCTGCAAGTATTGAAGTAATTCCTATGAAGTGAAGAGCAATTGTATATATCAAGGAATTGACAGCATCACTTTCAGAATATACCATGTCTTGGTTATGTTCATTCTTTGCTGTCCATTGACGGGTATTAGTTAATATTTGCTGTTTTGTTTGCTCATTAAGGTATGAATCCCACCATCCTCTAAGCCATCCGGTAAATCCTGAAACTATGGCTTTGGCTATTTCTTGGTCATGACTACTAGCCATTTTACATGCCGATGCATACATAGTCATGTGTTTCATTGTATCTAATATTCTATGGTCAGAGATACCATCTATATTCCAATCTATAATTGTTCGACTTGTATATGTAGAAGTATGACTTGTTAGGTCTTCTTCTAATTGGATGTCAACTGGGGTTGGTCTTTTATAATATGGTCGGGCATTTATTGGTTGCCAGGTTTTACTATAATTGATACGATTTATACTATCAGGAGTAAGTTGTATTTCAGAAAATGCTTCCTGCATATTTTGTATTGTATTGGCAATAGGTGGTTCTCCAACTTCATTAGTTTGGAAAAATATTTCTTCTTGTAGAGTCATATTATCGTGTTCAGGGATTTTTGCTTTTCCTTTATCATTATCAGGGAGAACTGGGAGAACTATTGTAGGTTTGGGATCTTTTATTTCTAATTTAGATAATTTAGAAATTAGTTGCCCCATGAGTGTTGTATTATCATCTCCAATATGAAACTTATCTCTATTCAAGTCAGGAGGTGGTTTGAAGAATAATTGTTTTTTCTCTTTGTGAGTGGGAATGGAAGGTTGTAATAGATTTTCTAATCTATTTGTTTGTTGTCCTAATGTATGAAGACAAAGGTTTGTATAATTATTCTGTTCGATTATGTGTGGAAGTAATTCTATTCGAGCTATATTTGCATTATTGAGCTTATAAGGTGTAGCTACTGTTTCGTAAACAACTATTTGGGTTGATGAAGATTCTACAGCTTGTTCTGGAGTTTTTGTAGTTGGTATTGTAGTAGCAACTCCTTGGATTTTCAAGCTTTGTTCAGGAGGATGTATAGATTTGATAGTAGTTCCTTCTGTGGTATTAAATACTGTATATTGAGTTTCTAACGTATTTATTTCAAAGTTAGGAATAGGAATATTATGCTGGCTTAAGGTGTCCCTTAACCAGTCAAAAAAGCATTTTCCTTTATTTCCTTTTTGTCTCCATTTGTTAAATTGAGAATGAAATAATTCGACTAGCCTAGGTTTAAATTCTTTCACATACCATTCTCTAATATTTTTATTTTCTGGAGATAAAAAATCTTTGATAATATCATCTCGGGTGAATGTTTCTTCAAGTTGTAATACTTGAATAAATTCTGCCTCAGCAGGTTCATTTTCAGCTTGTCTGTATTGGGGTATAATGATATTATTAGAGGTTCGCAGAAGTCCATCAATTTGTGGTTTTGTAGTTGATGGAATACTTATTATAGGAGGGATTCGAGTATAAGTAGTAACAGATTTTCTTGGGGGTTCTGACTCTTGAAAAGAATGATTACTCGAAGTTTCTGCATTGGGTGCACCATCTAGAATTCTGTTATTTGTAGTAAATTGTATTTCAATATTTCCGTCTGTATATTCAATAATCTTGTCTGGAATATTTTGAATAGGATTTTGTGATGGTTGGTTTTCATTATAGATAGCCCATGTTTGGGGTAGAACAATATCTGACCATGAAATTGTTTTTGGTATAATTGTATTGGATTTTTCCATATTAGTTTGGAAGAATATTGTCTGTCCTCTAGTGTCTATTTAGAGTACATTTGGACATAATGTAGTCATTACCTTATAATATATTTTATAAACAATAGCTATATTTTGAGAACCTGTCATCATATCAAATCCTTGTGTTTTAAGATTTAAAGATAAAACATTTAAAATATTTGGATCTGTTAGTGATACAGAATAATTTGGAAAACAGTTGAAATATATTGGTCCACTACATAAACTGGATTCGACCATTCCTAATAACGAATCTGAAAATCTATTATGCCTAGTATCTCGTAGACAAACTAAGATAGAATTATTTAATCCTAATCGAGTCAAGGGTTTGACGGCTATTTGTATTAATCCTATATGTAAATATTTATAATTTCTATTTTGATGAACTTGTAATATTTTTTGAGATAATAACTGAAAATCTTCTTGATTACTAGTAACAGAGAGAGTTTCTTCTACTGTTTTTATGGCATATCCGATTTTGAGGTCGAATGTACCTTTTTTGTAAATATCTGATATTGGAACCTTGGGGATGTTCCAATTCTGTATTTCATTTTCAATATCATTAATAATGATTTCTTCTTTGTTCTTAATCCGTAGAGTTCTATTAGTTTTACTAGTTGTGGTATCTGTCAGATTCTTAATAAATTTCTCCATTATTAGGTTGCGGATAATGACAACTCAGGACGACCAAAAGTCCAACGTTTTCCCTAAGCGGCTCTTCCTCGGCCTTGGCGGTACTTTGCATAAGACTTTTTCGTCTCGTGCCTTAACTCTCGGACCAACTTTCTTTAATGGATTAATTTATTAAGTTTCTTAGGATAGCAGAACTGGTAATACTATGAGATCTCTAAAACAGGGTTGGCTTTGATACCAATTTCGCCCAAAATCTACCCTAAGTAACAATGTGTCTGGATTACAGTAAATATGAAAAGATTGTTGAATTATAGACTATTAACTGTTGAAGAATAGTAAGATAATATAAAAACACAAATAAAATGACTAAGATCGGAAGTACAAAAATATCAAATATGATCCATGACGTATGAGTATAATCACAAATTTTAAATGTAAAGACAAATTTGAATTGCATTACTTACTGGTTACATATACAGAGACTTACAAATTTCTTCCACTCAGGAGGATAATAAGAGGGTAAAGAAGATAGATTACAATCACACATATTATATCTTTATCTAAAAGAAGTCATAGAAGTTACCGACTTTGATGATGTACAAATGTCGATGAATAAAATCTAACCTACTGTCTACAGAATGGAGAAGAAGGTAAGAAGGAAGAGGAAGAGATAGTATGAGAAGAGATAGTATGAGAAGCTATGCTTGCTTTTCTTCTTGCTTGAAGAGGCTTGGTCTTCCCTTGAATGCAGTCTGCTTGATCTTCTGGCCGAAGTGGTTATTTATAGGAGACTCCTGATGGGAATATGTGGTTGGCAGTAATTGCTTCGGGGTGAAGGAAATTCATGTGGCTCCTATGAGTTCCTTGTGGAGGAAGGGATCTAAAGATAAGGTTGCTGATGGCGAAGGTGGATACGTGGCTGAAGCAGGAGAGCTTTGGGTGTCGGTGAGGGCGACTGGCGAATCTTTAGTACTGTGCGAGTGGGGCTTGTGCGTCATTGTGAAAGAGAAGGAGATAATCCAGCGGCTTAATTTTTGTCTTATTCGTGAATAGTACGGAGGGGGAATCTTTACTGTGCTTCTGGATGTGACATCAAATGTATTGCTTCAATCTTTTACTGTTGGGATGGAATCTTGCACTATTTACTGTCTTGTCGTGGTCGGACGAAGGGCATCTTTGCTTTATTGTTTTGTTGTCGTTTTATGCAGAAGGATAAAATGGAATCTTTATGCTGTAGTAGTCTTATCAGTGTTGGGAAAGGGAATTGAACCGTCGGGTTAGCTGAAGAAGGGAATCGGATCGTCGGGTTAGCTGAAGAAGGGAAACGAACCGTTCAGTCTGAAGGCCTCTGGCTAAAATCTTCCAATAGGGGATTTCCGGATTGGACTGTTTCGTCTGAAGTTGCTGGCCTAGTTGTATCAGGAGCAAAGACATGGAGTAGTGTTTGCTCTATTTCTTCAAATGTAGCATTGGGATGTGTTTGCTTTAGTTTTTTGAGGTAGGCTGAAAAGGTAAAAAGGCTGACTGTATTATTTGACACTGGTTTGAGGGTTTCAGGTTGTGGAGGCATCCTTTTCAAGGGTAATGTGGTAGGATTAGTACTAAAAATGTCCCACCATTTGACTTTCACGGTTTTGCCTAATTGGGGAATATATTCATAATTGTTGGTATTATTTTCAGAGATGGAGTATTCCCATTTGAGAATCCAAGGGATTTGATATATTGCCATAAAGTAGAGATGGTAATCATCTAGGTTGGTGCAAGTATTATGTTGAGCAAATTTTGTTTGTAGGCTTTGGAACGTATCAGGCAATATTTGGGTTTGAGATCCCCATATCAAAAACCAGTGACGAAACCAACTGGGGAATCTTTCTAAAACAGGAAGTTTGAATTGACCATACCAGGAATGAGTATTATTTGAATTTTGGTAGGCAAATACTTTATGCCATGCCTCAATATATTCAGAATATTTATAAGATTTATATGGAATTTCTGGATTTAATAACCTTTTTCCTTGGAGGGAATTACACCCCCAATCTTCGTAGGAAAGCAATTTTTTGATTTGGAATTTTGAATATGCGAATAATTTGGTAGTACCCTGGTAGAAGTGCACAATGGATACGGAACCAGTTTCCATGAGAATGGCTTCATACCATTCACGGGTTTTAATGCTATAGGATGAATTCATGTGATTGGAAAGGTAGAGGGGAGCTATTTTATATGGGTCGAGTAGGGCATGATCATCAGAAATGATTACCTCTGGTAAAAAAGCAGTGTCGATATAAATGGATTTGGCAGAGGTTGAGGTTTGTTTTTGTGGATATGATGCCGGGGAAAACGCCGGACTTGGAGTGGACGATGGACTTATTGGAGGAGTCTGTATAAGATATTCTGGTACATTAGTGGATCGAAGGGGTGACATAGGTGTTAGGTTGAGAGAGGAATGGATGGGCATAAGAGGCCCATACCTATTACTTGGGACTAACTCCATTGGATGTTTCCCTTTGGGATCTGAAGAATGAGGATTCATATTTGTATTGCTATTCTTATTTGAGAAAAAGAGTTGCAAACCGTAGGAAAAAAACCCGTAAGATGAGATGGTATTGTCCTTAGGTTGTAGTATATGGTCCCCCCTGCAAAAATTCACGGGTTAAGAAGTCAGGCAGAGAATTAGAAGAACCGTTAAGATGTTCAATCGAAAAATCAAAAGCAGATAAGATAGCTTGCCATCGGGCAAATATTTGTTTTGATACAAGGTTTTGGACATCCTTTTGCAGAATGTCTTTAGCGGCCTTGCAATCTGTACGAATTAAAAAATGTTGATTAAGAATATCAGTTTGAAATTTGCATACGCAATTACTAGTATATATTACTATATATACTAGTACTAGTATATACTAGTATATACTAGTATATATACTAGTATATACTAGTACTAGTATATATACTAGTACTAGTCTATACTAGTATATATACTAGTATATATACTAGTATAGACTAGTACTAGTATATATACTAGCACTAGTATATACTAGTATATATATTAGTATATACTAGTACTATTATAAACTAATACTAGTATATATTAGTATATACTAGTACTAGTATATACTAAGATATACTAGTATATCTTAAGACTAGTACAAGTACATATACTAATAATATACTAGTATTTACTAGTATATATACTAGTATATACTAGTATATACTAGTATATATACTAGTGTATGTACTAGTACTAGTACTAGTATATATACTAGGATATATACTAGTATATACAAGTATATACTAGTATATACTAGTATACTAGTATATACTCCTATATATATAGTTGTATATACTAGTATACTAGTATATACTACTATATAGTAGTCTATACTAGTACTAGTATATATATACTAGTATATATACTAGTATATGTACTAGTATATACTAGTATATATACTAGTACTAGTATATACTAGTACTAATATATACTAGTATATATATACGAGTACTAGTATATACTAGTACAAGAATATATACTAGTATATATATTAGTATATATACTAATATACTAGTATTAGTATTTACTAGTATATATACTAGAATATACTAGTACGAGTATATACTAATACTAGTATATACTGATATATATACTGGTATATATACAAGTATATATACAAGTACATTCTAGTACTAGTATATACTAGTACTAGTATATATACTAATATATACTAGTACTAGTATATACTAATACTAGTATATATACTAGTATATGCTAGTACTAATATATATACTAGTATATGCTAGTACTAGTATATATACTAGTACATGCTAGTACTAGTATATATACTAGTATATGCTAGTACTAATATATATACTAGTATATGCTAGTACTAGTATATATACTAGTACATGCTAGTACTAGTATATATACTAGTATATGCTAGTACTAATATATATACTAGTATATGCTAGTACTAATATATATACTAGTACTAGTATATACACTATGTATCAGTATATAAACTAGTATATATGCTAGTACCAGTATATACTAGTACATATACTAGTAGTATATATACTAGTACTAGAATTTATACTAGTGCTAGTATACAGTAGTATATATACTAGTACTAGTACTAGTATTAGTATATATACTAGTAAATAGTACTAGTCTATACTAGTATATATACTAGTACTAGTATATACTAGTACTAGTATATACTAGTATGTATACTAGTATATATAGTATATATACTAGCACTAGTATATACTAGTATATATATTAGTATATACTAGTACTAGTATATACTAATACTAATAATATACTAGTATATACTAGTGTATATACTAATATATACTAGTATATACTAGTATAAACTAGTATATACTAGTATATACTAGTATAAACTAGTATTTACTAGTACTAGTTATACTAGTATATACTAGTATATGTACTAGTGTATATACTAGTACTAATACTAATATATACACTAATAAATATACTAGTATATTCGAGTATATATTAGTATATACTAGTATACTAGTATATACTACTATATATATACTAGTATATACTAGTACTAGTATATACTAGTATATACTAGTATGTACTAGTACTAGTATATACTAGTACTAGTATATATACTAGTATATATACTAGTATATGTACTAGTATATCCTAGTATATATACTAGTACGAGTATATATATACTAGTACTACTGTATACTAGTACTAGTATATATATACTAGTACTAGTGTATACTAGTACTAGTACATACTAGTATATATACTAGTATATATACTAGTATATACTAATACAAGTATATATACTAGTATATATACTAGTATATATATACTAGTATATACTAGTACTAGTATATACTAGTACTAGTATATACTAATACTAGTATATACTGGTATATATACTGGTATATATACAAGTACATTCTAGTACTAGTATATACTAGTATTAGTATATATACTAGTATATATACTGATACATAGTGTATATACTAGTACATATACTAGTACTAGTATATATACTAGTATATATATTTGTATATACTAGTATATAGTACTCGTACTACTGCTTGTATTATTAGTAGTACTAGTTGTATGTACTAGTACTAATAGTACATACTAGTAGTAATACATACTAATATATATCAGTAGTATACATATTAGTACATATATAGTACATACAAGTACATATATAGTACGTACTACATGTACATATAGTATGTACTATATGTACTAGATGTACTAGTACATACTATTAGTAAATATGTTCTAAGTTGTACTAGCATGTACGACTATATGTATTAGTATGTACTAGTAGCACTCTTAGTATATATTTCCAGTAGTACACTAGTAGTGTGTACTACTATTAGTATGTACTACATAAAACCCTATACATGGGTGCATATGTATTAATATTTACATATGTACATGTAAACATGTAAATACGTACTACTACATATGTACACATGTGTATGTACTACTAGTAAATATGTATGTACTATGTATTATGTATTACTAATAATACGTGCAAGCAGTACTAGTGGTATGCACTAGTAGTACATACTAGTAGTACTAGTACTAGTAGTATTACTAGTATGTACTACTACTAGAAGTACATACTAGTAATACTAGTAGTAGTACTAGTACTAGTACTAGAAGTACAAATATTTACTACTAGTATGTCCTACTAGTATGTACTAGAATTAGTACAAGAACTAGTAGTACGTACTACTACTAGAAGTACGTACTAGTACTATTAGTAGCACTACTAGTACTAGTACTAGAAGTACCAGCATTTACTACTAGTATGTCTTATTAGTTATATTGCTGGAAGTAGTACAGGTACTAGTACTAGTACTAGTAGTATAAGTACTAGTATAAGTACTAATACTAGCACTAGTATAAATACTAATACTAGTACTAGTACTATTAGTACTAATAGTAGTAGTACTAGTACTAGTAGTATTAGTAATAGTAGTACTAGTACTATTACTACTTGAAGTACATACTAGTAGGTCTAGTAATACATGAATAGGTACTAGTACTAGTACTAGTTGTACGTACTATTATGTACTAGTAGTGCGTACTAGCAGTATGCACTACTAGTACTATTGGAATGTACTACTAGTAGAAGTATTAGTATGTCCTACTAGTCTGTACTACATTGATGTACTATAAATACTAATACTCGTACTACTAGTTTATACTACTAGTATGTACTTCTTTGCACTATTAAAACTAGTATCGGTACTAGTAGTAGTAGTACGTAATAGTACTAATAGTACATAGTAGCATGTACTAGTAGTATGTCCTACTAGTACGTACTATTAGTAATAATACTAGCAATAGTACGAGTACGATTAGTACTAATATTGCTACTACTAGTACTAGTACTACTAGAATTATGCATTACAAGTACTAATAGTACATACTTCTAGTACTAGTACTACTACTACGTACGACTAGTATGTACTACTCGTACTAGTTTGTACTAGTACTAGTAGTACGTACTAGTACTTAGTAGTACTACTAATACTAGTACGTACTATTACTACTAGTATGTACTACTACTAATTCGTACTATTACTAGTATGTACTAATAGTACTAGTACTAGTACTAGCATTACTAGTACTAATAGTACTAGTATGCACTCCTAGTACAAGTATGTAATCTTAGTACACCAGGTATGGACTACTAATGCAAGGACTACTAGTACTAGTGGTACTACTAGTATGTACTACTAGCATGTACTACGATTATGAACTACTAGTACAAGTAGTACTACTCATATGTGCTACAAGTATATACTACTAGTACTACAAGTATCTACTACTAGTATTAGTACTAGTACTACTAGTATGTAGTACTAGTACGTATGTAGTATGTAGTACTAGTAAGTATGTCGTATGTATTAGTACTAGTAGTAGTATTAATAGTACTAGTACGTACTAGTATGTACTACTAGTATGTACTAGTAGTAGTAGTAGTAGTATTATTCTAGTACTACAAGTACTACTAGTAGTACATACTAGTACTAATACTAGTATGTACTAGTATGTACTACTAGTAGTAGTATTAGTACTAGTTCTAGTACTACAAGTACGTACTAGTAGTACATACTAGTAGTAGTTCTAGTATGTACTACTTGTAATACTAGACTTAGTACTAGTACTACCACTAGTAGTACTAGTAGTGCATACTACTAGTACTATATATAGTAGTACTTGTACTAGTTCTAATAGTATTAGTAATACATACTATTACTACTACTAGTAGTACTACTACTACTAGTACTACTACTAACATATACTACTACTAGTGGAACATACTACTAGTAGCACTACAAGTATGTACTACTAGTAGTACTATTAGTACTACAAGTACTACAAGTATGTACTACTAGTACGTATATAATATTACATACATGCTACTACTAGTACATACTACTTCATATGTACATCTACTAGTAGTACATACGTAGTACTACTAGTACTAGTACACATATGTACTAGTACATATATACACATATGTATATTTTCTATTAGTAGTACATAATACATATATATTATGTACATGTACATATTTACTAGTAGTACATATGTATTACTAGTAGTACATACACATGTGTACATATGTACTACATATGTAGTAGTACAGATTTACATGTGTACGTATGTACATATGTACATATTAATACATATGTACCCATGTGTAGAGTTGTATGTAGTACATACTAATAGTAGTACATAATAGTAGCACTTCTAGTAGTACATACTAATACATATAGTCATACGTACTAGTATATCTTAGTACATATGTACTAATAGTGTGTACTACATGTACTAATATGTAATATATATATACTACTAGTACTACTAATAATACTAATAGTAGTATTAGTACTACTACTATGTACTACTAATATGTACCATTACAAGTACTAGTACGTACTATTAGTACTAATAGTACTAGTATGTATAATTAATATTTACTACTAGTATATACTAGTTGAATGAACTACTAGTATGTACTACTGCTAGTACAAGTACTAGTACTTCTAGTACTAGTACTAGTATATACTAATACTAGTACTTCTAGTACTAGTACTAATACTTCTAGTACTAGTACTAGTACTAGTATATACTAGTACTACTCGTATGAACTACTAGTACGAGTACTAGTTTGTACTATTAGATACTACTAGTACTAGTACTACGAGTACTAGTACTACATGAACTAGTACTACTACTATTACGACTAGTACTACTAGTACCTCAAGTATGTACCACTAGTATGTACTATTAATACTAAAACTACTAGTACTAGTACGCCTAGTATATACTACTAGTATGTACTAGTCCTACTAATACTAGTAGTAGTACTACTAGTACTAGTAGAATACTACTAGTACTAGTACTAGTAGTAGTTCTACTACTAGTAGTACTAGTAATACTAGTAGTTCTACTAGTCGTACTAGTACTACTAGTAGTTCTAGTACTACATAGTATTATATACATAGAACTACTAGTAGTAGTATGTGCTAGTAGTACTAATAGTACCTATACAAGTACTATTAATAGTATAAACAACTAGTAGTACAATTAGTATGAACTATGTCGTAGTACTATATACTAGTAGTACTACTTGTAGTAGTTCTATGTACTACTACTAGTACTAGTATATATGTTGTAGTACTAATACATACTACATATTTACTTGTACTACATACTACAAATGTAGTAGTACTACATACTAGTAGTACATACTAATAGTGCATACTAGTAGTACATACTTGTAGAACATAATAGTAGTGCTTGCCAGTAGTACATACTAGTAGTGCATACTAGTAGTGCATACTAGTAGTACATACTAGTACTAGTACACGTAGTATAGACTACAAGTACAGACTACTACTAGTACGTATTACTAGTACTAGTACTATTACTAGTACATACTACTAATAGTACAAGTACTACTAGTACACGTGGTACGGACTATAAGTACATACTACTACTAGTACGAATTAGTAGTACTAGTACTACTAATACGTACTACTAGTACTAGTACTGGTACTAGTACTACTAATATGTACTACTAGTAGTATTAGTACTACTAGTACGTACAACTAGTAGTACTAGTATTACATTCTAGTTGTACTAGTAGTACATACTGGTAGTACATACTACTCGTACATTCTAGTACTACTAGTATAACGAGTACAAGTACTACAAGTTTGTAATACTTCTAGAATCAACTACTACCCTACTACTAGTATTAGTAGTACATACTAGTATGTACTACTAGTACTAGTAGTACGCACTCGTATGTACTACTAGTTGTAGAACCAGTACTAGTACTAGTACTAGTAACACTAGTACATGCTACTACTAGCACTACTACTAGTTGTACATACTAGTAGTATTAGTAGCACATATTAGTTGTACATATTAGTATGTACTACTAGTACTAGTACTAGTACTAGTATTATTAATGTATTGCTAGTACTACTAGTTGTATGTACTATTAGTACAGTACTAGTATTATTAATACAGTACTAGTAGTACAAGTAGTACTAGTACTTGTACTAGTAGTATTAGTTCCAGTACTACTTTAGACTACTAGTTGTACTACAACAAATAGTACATACTACTCTTAGTACTAGTAATAATACATACTACTAGTAGTACTACAAGTACTACTACTACTAGTACTAGTCCTGCTAGAACTACTAGTATGTACTACCAGTATGTACTACTTGTAGTACATACTAGTAGTTCATACTACTAGTACATATAAGTTAACTAGTAGTACAGAACTAGTTGTACTTGAAGTACTAGTACTACTAGTACATACTAGTGCTAGAACTAGGACAAGTACTAGTAGTACTACTAGTACTATTACTAGTATTATATATAGTAGTAGTACATAACACTAGTATTAGTAGTAGTAGTGCTAGTATGTACTAGTACTAGTAGTAGTAGTAGTATTTCAAGTATATACTAATAGTAGTAGTTGTACTAGTATGTACTTGTACTAGTACTACTAGTAGTCCATACTAATAGTACATACTAGTACTTAGTACATACTAGTTGTCAAGTAGTACATACTAGTAGTACATACAAGTAGTACATACTAGTAGTACTAGTAGTATTAGTACTAGTACTTGTACTACCAGTATGTACTACTTGTACTTCTATTAGTTGTATATACTACTAGTAGTACATACTACTAGTAGTTACTTGTATGTACTAGTAGTACTAATAGTAGTAGTAGTATCTATTAGTAGTACAAATTAGTAGTATATACTAGTACTAGATTGTACCATTAGTCGTTTATACTACTATTAGAATATACTACTAGTACATACTAGTAGTATATACTAGCATTAGAATGTACAACTAGTACAAACTAATACTAGAATGTGCTACTAATGCATACTAGTAGTATATACTAGTAGTATATACAAGTACAACTACTGGTATTAGTAGTATGTACTACTGGCACATACTACTACTACTACTACTACTAGTACCATGTACAACTAGTCATAGTACATACTAGTAGTACATGCTAGTTTTAATAGTACATACCGGTAATATTAGTATATATCAGTATATTCTACTGGTATGTACTATTAGTACTAATAGTATATAATATTAGTAGTGTAACGTACCACAAGTATGTACTATTAGTAGTATTAGTACTATTAGTATATAATACTAGTACTATTAGTATATACTACTAGTAGTGGAACGAACCACTAGTACTTGAACTACTAGTAAGTACACTAGTATGTACTATTAGTAGTATTAGTAGCACATATTAGTAGTACATACTAGTATGTAGTAGTAGTTGTACTACTAGTACTACTACTAGTACTAGTATTATTAATGTATTGCTAGTACTACTAGTTGTATGTACTATTAGTACAGTACTAGTACTTTTAATACAATACTAGTAGTACATAATAGTACTAGTAGTACTAGTACTTGTACTAGTAGTACAAGTAGTACTAGTACTTGTACTAGTAGTATTAGTTCCAGTACTACTTTAGACTGCAAGTACATACTAGCACTACTACTACAAGTACTAGTAGTACATAGTACTAGTACATACTGCTATTAGTAGTACACATACTAGTATGTACTACAAGAATCAGTAGCAGTAGAAATAGTATGTACTTGTAGTGGTATATTTTCGTAGTACTAGTACTATAACTATAACTATTAGTCGTATTAGTACTACAACTACGTCTAGTCGTCTACGTCAAGTACATAATAGTACTACTACTGCTAGTAGTACTTGTACTAGTATTAATTGTAGTACATACTAGTATGTACTACTAGTTGTGCTAGTAGTACATAGTAGTAGTACTTGTAGTACATACTAGTAGTACTAGTGCTAGTAATGTACTATTAGTAGCATGTACTACTAGTACACGTACTAGTACTAGTAGTACGTACTAGTACTAATAGTACCTACTAGCAGTACATACTAGCAGTACTAGTACTAGTACTTGTAATAGTAGAACTAGTTCTACATGTACTACTAATATGTACTAGTTGTACTATTACAAGTATGTACTACTATGTACTACTACTAGTACATACTACTAATACTACTAGTATGTACTACTAGTACTAGTAGTACTACTAGTATGTATTACTAATATGTACTACTAGTATGTATTATTAGTATGTACTACTAGTATGTATTACTAGTATGTACTACTAGTAGAAGTACTAGTACTAATACTAAGACCATAAGTACTACTAGTAATACTAGTAGTACTAGTAGTACATACTAGTAGTGATAGTACTAGAAGTACATACTAGTACTACATACTAGTAGTAATAGTACTATTACTACAAGGAGTACATATTAGTATTAGCAGTACATACTAGTGGTACTACTATGTACCACTATTAGTAGTACATACTACTAGTGTACTCGTAGTGGTACATACTAGTATGTACTAGTAGTACTACTACTAATATTACTAGTGTGTACTACTACTAGTAGTAGTACTAGTATATACTACTAGTATTAGTAGTAATAGTAGTATGTACTACTAGTAGTAGTACTAGTACTAATACTAAGACTACTAGTACTACTACAAGTAATACGAGTAGAACATACTAGTCGTACTAGAAGTATATACTAGTAGTACATACTAGTAGTGATAGTACTAGAAGTACATACTAGTACTTCAAACTTGTAGTAATAGTACTATTACAACAAGGAGTACATACTAGTACTAGTACTAGTATGTTCTAATAGTGCTAGTATGTATTAGTAGTAGTAGTACTAGTACTACTGTACATACTAATAGTTCATACTAAAAGTAGTACATACTAGTATGTACTAGTTGTACTACTACTAATAGTACATACTACTCTTAATACTAGTAATAATACATACTACTAGTAGTACTACAAGTACTACTACTACTAGTACTAGTCCTGCTAAAACTACTAGTATGTACTACCAGTATGTATTACTTGTAGTACATACTAGTAGTTCATACTACTAGTGCATATAAGCACTAACTAGTAGTACTAGAACTATTTGTACTTGAAGTACGAGTACTACTAGTACATACTAGTGCTAGAACTAGGACTAATACTAGTAGTACTACTAGTACTATTACTAGTATTATATTCTAGTAGTAGTACATAACAATAGTATTAGTGTAGTAGTGCTAGTATGTACTAGTACTAGTAGTAGTAGTAGTACTTCAAGTATATACTAATAGTAGTAGTTGTACTAGTATGAACTAGTACTAGTACCACTAGTAGTCCATACTAGTAGTACATACTAGTAGTACATACTAGTACTTAGTACATACAAGTAGTACATACAAGTAGTACATACTAGTAGTACATACAAGTAGTACATGCTAGTAGTACATACAAGTAGTACATACTAGTTGTACTAGTAGTATTAGTACTAGTACTTGTACTACTAGTATGTACTAATTGTACTTCTATTAGCTGTATATACTACTAGTAGTCTATACTACTAATAGTTACTTGTATCTACTAGTAGTACTAATAGTAGTAGTAGTACCTATTAGTAGTATAAATTAATAGTATATACTAGTACTAGAATGTACTACTAGTAGTTTATACTACTATTAGGATGTACTACTAGTACATACTAGTAGTATATACTAGCATTAGAATGTACAACTAGTACAAACTAGTACTAGAATGTGCTACTAATGCATACTAATAGTATATACTAGTAGTATATACAAGTACAACTACTGGTATTAGTAGTACGTACTACTGACACATACTATTACTACTACTACTAGTACCATGTACAACTAGTCATAGTACATACTAGTAGTACATGCTAGTTTTAATAGTACATACTGATAATAGTAGTATATACTGGTATATACTACTGGTATGTACTATTAGTACTAATAGTAAGTAATACTACTAGTGGAACGTACCACAAGTATGTACTATTAATAGTATTATTACTATTAGTATATAATACTAGTTGTGGAACGAACCACTAGTACTTGTACTACTAGTAAGTACACTAGTATGTACTATTAGTACTACTAGTATGTACTACTAGTACTAGTAGTATGTACTATTAGTATTACTACTAGTAGTACATACTATTAGTAGTAATAGTACATACTAGTAGTAGTATGTACTACTAGTATGTTCTACTAGAAGTAATACTAGTATTTACTAGTAGTATGTACGATTAGTACTAGTACAAGTAGAACCTACTACTAGTACATACTAGTAGTAGTAGTAAAATTACTAGTATTAATAATAGTAATACTGGTAGTACTAGTAATAGTACTTCTTGTACTTGTACTACTAGTATGTATTTCCTATATGTAATGCTAGTAGCATTACTAGTATGTACTAATAGTATGTGCAACTTGTATGTACTATTAGTACATACTACTAGTACTAGTACTACTTGTACTGCTAGTAGGTATTACTAGTATATATTACTAGTAGTAGGTACTAATAGTACTAGTAGTACATACTGATACTACAATTAGTCGAACATATTAGTATGTACTTTTATTACTAGAACGTACTACTGGTACAAGTACTAGTACTAGTAGTATGTACTATTAATGGTACATACTTATTGTACATACTAATAGTAGTAATGCTACTTGAACATACTAGTAGCACTAGTACTAGTACTAGTAACGTTCTTCTAGTACTACAACTACTATGAACTACTTGTACTACTAGTACATATTAATAGTACAGACTCGTCGTACTAGTAGTACCAGTAATACGTACTAGTAGTACATACTACTATGTACTACTACTTCTAGTAGTACATAATAATATTTACTACTAGTATGTAGTAGTAGTAGTATTAACTAGTAGTAGTACATACTAGTAGTATTAACTAGTAGTATTACATACTAGTAGTAGTACTAGTACTCCTACAATTAGTAGTACTACTACTAGTAGTACGTCTTAGTAGTACGTACAAGTAGTCTTAGTAGTACTAGTATTAGTACTAATACTACTACTAGTTGTACTACTAGTACATACTAGTATGTTCTAGTAGTATGTACTACTAGTAGTAGTAGTAAGTACTAGTAGTATGTACTACTAGTACTAATAGTAGTTAAAGTAGTATGTGCTGCTAGTAGTATTAGTACTAGTAGGACTAGAATTACATACTAGTCGTACTAGTAGTAATACTAGTATGTACTACAAGTATGTACGACAAGTATGTACTACTAGTACTATTAGTATAAACTATTAGTATGTGCTAATAGTAGAAACTAATACTAGTACTAAAACTAGTATGTACTAGTAGTACTAGCACTAATACTAGTATGTACTAGTAGTACTAGTATGTACTAGTAGTACAACTAGTACATACTAGTAGTACTAGTAGTAATTACTAGTACATACTAATAGTATGTACTACTAGTATATGCTACTAGTACTAATAGTAGTAGTATTATGTACTAGTAGTAGTACATAATAGTAGTACTAGTACTAAGACGTACTAGTAGTAGTAGTACGTACTAGTAGTAGGTACTACTAGTACGTCTACTTGTACTAGAACTACTAGTACTAGTAGTAGTAGTACTAGTATGTACTAGTAATTTGTACTATTAGCATGTACTACTAGTACTTGTACTACTAATACATACTAGTACTAGGAGTACTAGTAGTTCTAGTAGTACATACTAGTAGTACTAGTACTAGTATTGTACAATTAGTACTACTAGTAGAATGTACTAACAGTACGTACTAATACTTGTAGTACATACTAATAGTACTTACTTGTAGTACATACAAATAGTTCTTACAAGTCGCACTAGTACTGGAATTAGAAGTACTAATAGTACTAGTTCCAGGACTACTTGTTGTACGTACTAGTATTATTAGTTGTACATACTAGTAGTACTACTAGAACAAACTAGTATGTACCACTAGTACTAATAGTAGTATTACAAGTACGTACTAGCACTAGTACATACTTGTACTAATACTAGTAGTATATACTACTAGTACATACGACTGGTACATACAACTACTATTAGTAGTATAGTATATACCAGTAGTACATTCCAGTATGTACTAGTAGTATGCATACTAGTATGTACTACTTATACTAGTAGTATGTAGTATATACTAGTAGTACATACTAGTATGTACTAGTGTATATATACTAGTATGTACTACTTGTAGTAATAGTAGTAGCAATACATACTAGTAGTACAAGTACTACTACTAGTAATAATACTACTAATAGTACTATTACTAGTAGTATGTGCTAGTACTACTACTAGAACGTACTACTACTACTACTACTATTACGTACTACTTGTACAGACTACTAGTACTAATAGTACACACAAAAATGTACTATTAGTACTAGTACATACAAGCCCTACTACTAGTAGTAGTACTAGTACTAGTATCATTAGTAGTACATACTAGTAATTCTACTAGTACTAGTATTAGTACAAGTATGTACTATTAGTACTAGCATTGCTAGTACATACTCGTACTAGTAGTAATAGTATAAGTATGTACTAGTAGCACTAGTACTACTAGTAGTACATACTAGTACTAGTATGTACTACTAGTACTTGCATTGGTACTAATAAGAGTACAAGTAGTAGTACTAGTGCTAGCACTAAAAGAACGTATTGGTACTAGTAGTACATACTAGTAGTACTAGTAGTACATACTAGTACGTACTACTACTTGCAGTACATACTAGTATGTACTGGTATGTACTAGTAGTACATACTAGCTTGCACTAGTAGTGCTAGTATGTGATACTAATATATACTGCTAGTGCCAGTTGTAGTGGTAGTATTTTATACTAGTAGTAGTACTAGTTTTACTACTAGTAACCCTACTACTACTACTTGTACTAGTGGTATGTACTAGTACTAATAGTACACACAAAAATGTACTATTAGTACTAGTACATACAAGCCCTACTACTAGTAGTACTACTAGTACTAGTATCATTAGTAGTACATACTAGTAATTCTACTAGTACTAGTAGTAGTACAAGTATGTACTATTAGTACTAGCATTGCTAGTACATACTCGTACTACTAGTAATAGTATAAGTATGTACTAGTAGCACTAGTACTACTAGTAGTACATACTAGTACTAGTATGTACTACTAGTACTTGCATTGGTACTAATAAGAGTACAAGTAGTAGTACTAGTGCTAGCACTAAAAGAACGTATTGGTACTAGTAGTACATACTAGTAGTACTAGTAGTACATACTAGTAGTACTAGTAGTACATACTAGTAGTACTAGTAGTACATACTAGTAGTACTAGTAGTACATACTAGTACGTACTACTACTTGCAGTACATACTAGTATGTACTGGTATGTACTAGTAGTACATACTAGCTTGCACTAGTAGTGCTAGTATGTGATACTAATATATACTGCCAGTGCCAGTTGTAGTGGTAGTATTTTATACTAGTAGTAGTACTAGTTTTACTACTAGTAACCCTACTACTACTACTTGTACTAGTGGTATGTACTAGTACTACTACTACTTGTACTAGTGGTATGTACTAGTACTACTACTACTTGTACTAGTGGTATGTACTAGTACTACTACTACTAGTAGTGCTAGTACTACTACTAGTAGTGTTAGTACTACTACTAATAGTGCTAGTACTACTAGTAGTATTAGTACAAGTAGTAGTAGTCCTAGTGGTATGTACAAGTACTACTACAACTTGTATATACTAGTACATACTAATAGTACTAGTAGTACAGACTAGTAGTACGAGTAGTACATATTAATATGTACTACTAGTACTAGTACAAACTAGTACTACTACTACTTGTAGTACTAGTACTAGTTTTACTAGTAGTACATACTTGTAGTACTAGTACTTGTTTTACTAGTAATACATACTTGTAGTACTAGTAGTACATACTAGTATATACTATTAGTACTAGTAGTACTAGTAGTATGTAATGGTAGTACTAGCGCTACTATCACATACTGGTAGTAGTAATAGTACTTTTAGTAGTATTTATGAGTAGTACTAGTACTATTACGAGTAATGTACTACTAGTGGCAAGTACTACGCGTGCTAATACTAATACTAGTACTAGTAGTACGTACTAGTTCAAGTAATACATACTCTTAATACATACTAGTATTACCACTAGTTGTACATACTTGTAATACATACTAACATTACTACTAGTAGTACATACTTGTAATACGTACATGTACTATTACTAACAATACTACTAGTACTAGTAATTGTACTAGTGCTACTAGTATGTACTAGTAGTAGGTACTACTAGTATTAGCAATTGTGCTAGTGCTACTACTATGTACTAGTAGTAGGTACTACTAGTACATACTAGTACATAGTAGTACTACTTATAGTAGAACATACTAGTAGTATAAACTAGTTGTACGTACGTACTACTAGTAGAAGTAATCTGTACTACTACTAGTAGTACTAGTACTAGTATTAATAGTACATACTAGTAGTACTAAGTAGTAGTACTAGCACTGAAGAAAACGTTTTGGTGGAATAATATGAAAAAAGAGGTATCACTATTTGTATCTAAGTGCCTAACATGCCAGCAAGTAAAAGCTGAACACCAAAGGTCCGCTGGGTTGTTGCAGTCTTTATCCGTGCCAGAATGGAAGTGGGAGCACATCTTTATGGATTTTGTCTCTGGCTTGCCTAGAACATATTCAAGACATGATAGCATTTGGGTCATTGTGGACCGGTTGACCAAAGCTGCCCACTTTCTACCGATTCGCACGACGTACACTTTGGATCCACTGGCCCAGTTGTACATTAAGGAAATACTGCGGTTGCATGGAGTTTCGATCATTATTGTGTCGGACAGGGATTTTAGGTTTACTTCTAAATTTTGGACTAGACTACAGTTAGCCATGGGGACGAAACTCACCTTTAGTACTGCCTTTAATCCCCAAATTGATGGACAATCGGAGAAGACCATCCAAACCTTGCAAGATATGCTGAGGCGCTGTGTTATTGACTTTACAGGAAGCTGGGATGACAATTTACCCCTGATTGAGTCTGCTTATAATAATAGCTTCCAAGCCAGCATTCAGATGGCACCATATGAAGTCCTGTATGGAAGGAAATGCAGGTCACCCATCTGTTGGGATGAGGTTGGTGAAATAAAGCTTTTGGGGCCAGAAATTGTCCAGATAACCACAGATAAAATAACATTAATTTGTGAAAAGCTTAGGACAGCTCAGAGCCGGCAAAAGAGATATGCCGATAACCGACGTAGAGATCTTGAATTTGAGGAAGGTGATCGAGTTTTCCTAAAAATCTCACCAATAAAAGGCATTATGAGATTCGGAAAGAAAGGAAAGCTGAGCCCACATTATATCGGACTATTTGAAATCTTGGAAAGAATCGGCGGTGTCGCTTATAGACTTGCCTTACCACCCGAATTGACAAATGTCCATAATGTCTTTCATGTATCTTCACTACGAAAATATCAGCCCGACCCATCCCGTATCTTGAAATATGAACCTTTACCGATCAGGAAGGACCTGTCCTTTATTGAGCAGCCAATTTTGATACTGAATAGAAGGGTGCAAGTGTTGCACAAGAGGAGATTCCTTTAGTCCGTGTATTATGGCAGTACCATTCAAGAGAAGAGACGACTTGCGAACGAGAAGACGATATCAGAGAAAAATATCCCTATCTTTTTCAGTAATCAGGTACATAAATTTAGAGGACTAAATTTCTTTAAGGAGAGAAGAATGTAACAATCCTAAACTTTTAAAAAAAATATATATAATAATAATATTAATAGTATTAACAGAAATAAATACAAATAAATAAATAAATAAATAAATAAAATAATAAGTATATATTATTAATGATAATAATAATAATAATAATACTAATATACCGTTAGGATATTTTTGCTTTTATATTAACAATAAATAAAAGATATTATTGTTAATATATTTGAGGGTTCAATTTTACTTGGGTGAACCATAGGTCCACCATCTTAAACCTTTATGTTAACACCTCTTATAACAACACCTTGCATCTGAGGTGTTTTCCTTTTATTCGTCTCTCTCTCCCTCTCTTCATCATTCCAATGAACCTGTACTATCTCTCACCTCTTTTAGATAATCAAAAGGGAAAGTCATTTCCCTTGCACTTTGTCAAAAGAAGAATCTGCCCCTCTCTCTCTCATCGTGTTTCCAAAAGTAGGTCATGTCTTCTCGCCTCTTCCCAAGCGGGTTTGGGGGAACTTAAATTTGGCATCTCGTTGTACTTTCCTGCTACTACCCTTTTTCTACACCCGTCTCCTTTTCTATTCTCTGCATTTCAAATACCAAAACCCCATCAACGGGTTTCTCATTCTCTTTCTCTCTTAAAGCTGAAACTCCATCAGGTTTTTCTTTTTCTCTCTCAAACAAAAACCCTGTCGACATGTTTCTCTTTCTCTCTCTAGGCAAATTTTTATCGGAAGTTCCCTCTCAATTATTTTACGTAAGTGACATCGTCTTCTTGAAAAATAGTCTGTTTTTAATAAATAGTATATTTTCGTCCAGGATCTTAATTTTATAAGTTTTGTGTGTAATTGATTTCATTATCTTGAAAAATAATCCGTTCATTTTAAAAATGAAATGAAATAATTATTTCTGCTTATTATCATGAATTTTAGGCACGATAAATTTTATGCCCAAGTGACCTCATTATTTTGAAAAATAATCTGTTTAATAAAGTTGTGATATTTTAACTATGTTAGAAATTTAAAATGTTGTAAATTGTTAGAAATAAATTTATTTATTTTTCTTGTTTATTGTTAGAAAATTTTAGATATTGTAAAATTATTACAAATAAATGTTATATTTCTGCTTTTAGTAAAATTGTGATATTTCTTTCTACTGTTTTGAATATTTAGACATTGTAAAATTCATGTGCAAATGACTACCTTATTATTTAAAAATTGATATTTTACAATTGATTACAGCATTGTTGTGAAATGTTTAATTGTGAATAGACAACCCATAAATTGTGATAATTCTGTATTCTTGAATTTCTATATGAGTTTTTCTATACATATTAAATTGGCAATTATTTTAGATTGTCTTTACGAACTGCTACCTTTCTAAATTTGAGCCCAAAATATTTGATTGGTTATTTTTGAAATGTTATTGAAAGTGACTGTTATTAATGGTTTCAGTGATATTCATATTAATGATTTCAGTGATATGTTGAGTACATGATATTGCTGCTTTCGAATGTTTAAAGAGATTTAGAAATACTTTAAGTATGCAAGTGGACTCATCCGGTTTGCCGGTGAGGTATAAGTGGACCTATTCGGGACGTCGGTAGGGATTAAGTGGACTCATCCGATACGCCGGTGAGGTATAAGTGGACCTGCAGGGATTAAGGGGATCTATCTGAGACGCCGATAGGGATACCCATAAGGACGCTAATGGGGTATATAGGTGACCTACTTTGGACGCCAATAGGGTATTTTGTGAAATCCTTTGAATTATGTACTGTCATTAAAGTGTTATATGTATTTCAATTATTCGGATTATACTTAATTATGCATTTATTGAAAGTGAAACTGTTGATGCATTTCTGTTAATAGATCTCCTTCTTGAAAATATTGATATCTTTCAATCATGATTATTTGTAGGATTATGATGATCACTTACTGAGTAGCCAAACTCATCAAACTATGGTAAACATTTTTTTTCAAGATAACTGCGGATTCGTTTTGAGTGCTAGTCAAGATCAACCTTGGAAGATATGGTTGTTGAGCTAGCTTTCTTTTGTTGCTTTGTAAGAACTCACCACTGTAAATTTGTCCTATCAAGAGATGTATATATGTTTTGACTGTCACATCTCAGGAATATCTGTATTGTAAATTCTTGGGGTGTGACATAATAGTACTAGAAGTATATACTAATACTACATACTAGTAGTAATAGTACTAGTACTGCAAGTAGTACATACATATTGTACAAGTAATACATACTAGTAGTACATACTAGTATGTACTAGTAGTTTGTACTACTAGTACCAGTTGTAGTAGTACTAATATATATTTGTAGTATATACTACTAGTACTAGCAGTAGTTGTACTAGTATGTATTCGTAGTACTAGAATTAGGACTACTAATAGTACATTCTAATAGTACTAGTAGTACATACTAGTATGTACTATAAGTACTAGTGGTATGTATTACTAGTAGAATGTAATACTTGTATTAGTATTAGTACTAGTAGTATGCATTATTTCACACTAGTACTACTCGTACATAATAGTTCTATTAGTACTACTCTTACATACTAGTCCACACTGGTACTACTAGTACATACCAGTACTTCTGGTATGTAGTATACTGGTACTACTAGTACATACCAGTGTGTACTAGTAGTACATACTAATACTAAACGTACATACTTGTATTACTAAAACTACTAGTACATACTAGTACTACTAGTACATACTGGTACTAATAGTAGTACATACTAGACTATTAGTACTACTACTCTGTACTACTAGTATGTACTACTAGTATGTACTAGTACAAGTACTACTAGTATCCACTAATACTACAACTACTAGTACATATTAGTATATGCTATTAGTTCATACTACTAGTACTACTACTACTAGTATGTACTACTACAAGTTCATACTGGTATGTACTATTAATACAAGCAGTAGTCGTATGTATTAATAGTATTAGTAGTAGTACTAGTATGTACTACTAGTAGTACTAGTACAAGTACTAGTAGTACTAGTACAAGTACCTAGTAATAGTACATACTAGTAGTACAGAGTAGTAGTACTAGTTGTACATACTAGTATGTACTACCAGTAGTAGTAGTACTAGTATGTACTAGCACTACTAGTACATATTAGTACTAGTAGTAGTAGTACAAGTATGTAGTAGTAGTACTAGTACTAATATGTATTAACAGTACAAGTATATATTAGTAGCAGTAGTACTAGTACTACTGTACATACTAGTAGTTCATACTAGTAGTACAAGTAGTACATACTAGTAGTACTGTACTAGTACTTGTAATGTACTATTAGTAGTATGTACTACTAGTACTAGTGTAAGTAGTACGTACTAGTACTAGTTGTACATTCCAGGAGAACTTGTACTACTAGTAGTACATATTAGTAGCAGTAGTACTAGTAATACTAGTATGTACTATTAGTATGTATTAATTGTAATACTTTTAGTAGTACATACTAGTATGTACAACTAGTACTACTACTCTGTACAACTAGTATGTACTATTACTAAGTACTTTTACTAGTACCTAGTAGTAGTACATACTAGTACTAGTAGTACATACTAGAACTACTACTAGTACGACTAATACATACGACTACTGCTTGTACTAGTAGTACATACCAGTATGAACTTGTAGTAGTACATACTAGTAGTAGTACTACTACTAGTATGAACCAATAGCATATACTAATATGTACTAGTAGTACTAGTAGGTACTAGTAGTACTAGTACTAGTAGATACTAATAGTACATACCAGAACTAGTATATACTAGTATATACACTAGTATAGACTAGTAATAGTCTATACTAGTATATATACTAGTACTAGTCTATACTAGTATATATACTAGTACTAGTATATACTAGTACTAGTCTATACTAGTATATATACTAGTACTAGTATATATACTAGTATACACTAGTATGTATACTAGTTTATGTACTAGTATATACTAGTACTAGTATATCTTAGTACTAGTTTATGCTAGTATATATACTAGTATACATACTAGTATATATACTAGTACACATACTAGTATATATACTAGTACTAGTATATACTAAGATATATACTAGTATATATTAATATAAATACTAGTATATACTAATACTAGTATATATACTAGTATATATCTTAGTACTAGTATATACTAGTAATAGTATATATACTAGTATATATACTAGTACTTGTATATACTAGTACATATACTAATATATACTAATATATATACTAGTACATACGAGTACTAGTATATTCTAGTACTAGTATATACTAGTATATATATTAATATATACGAGTACTAGTATATTGTATATACTAGTACTCGTATATATTAGTATATATACTAGTATATACTAGTATTCGTATATACTAGTATATATACTAATATATACTAGTATATACTAATATATATATAGTAGTATATACAAGTATACTAGTAAATACTAGTATATACTCGTATATGTACTAGTACTAGTACTAGTATATATACTAATATATGTACTAGTATATACTAGTATATACTAGTACTAGTATATACTAGTATATACTAGTATATACTTGAATATTCTAGTATATACTCGTATATACTAAGTATATAGTACTAGTATATATACTAGTATATACGAGTATATACTAGTATATACTGGTATATAAACTAGTTTATACTAGTATATACTAGTATAGACTAGTATATATACTAGTATAGATTAGTACTAGTATATATATAAGTATATGTACTAGTACTAGTACGAGTATATACTAGTAAATGTACTAGTACTAGTATATAAGTATATGTATTAGTACTAGTACTAGTATATACTAGTATATACTGGTATATACTAGTACTAGTATATACTAGTATATATACTAGTATATACTAGTACTAGTATATACTAGGAGTATGTATGAGTATATACTAGTACTAGTATATACTAGAATATAGTAGTGTATATATTAGTATATACTAGTACTAGTAGTACACTAAAATATACTAGTATATACTAAGATATACTAGTACATATACTAGTATATGTACTAATACTAGTACTAGTATATACTAATATACTAGTCTATACTAGTATAAATATTAGTATGTACTAGTACTAGTATATACTAGTATATATACTAGTATATACACTAGTAGTAGTATATACTAGTATATACACTAGTAGTAGTATATACTAGTATATACTAGTATATATATAGCAGTATATACTAGTATATACTCTAGTACTAGTATATACTAGTGTATACTAGTATATATACTAGTATATACTAGTATATATACAAGTATATGTACTAGTACTAGTACTAGTATAAACTAGTATAGGTACTAGTACTAGTACGAGTATATACTAGTGTGTACTCGTACTTGTATATACTAGTACTGGTATATACCAGAACTAGTATATACTAGTACTGGTATATACCAGAACTAGTATATACTAGTATATATACTAATATATACTAGTATTAGTATATATACTGGTATAGACTAGTATTAGTCTATACTAGTACTAGTATATATACTAGTATAGACTAGTACTAGTATATACTAGTATATATACTAGTATATACAAGTACTAGTATATATACTAGTACTAGTCTATACTAGTATATATACTAGTATATACTACTACTAGTATATGCTAATACTAGTATATACTAGTATATATACTAGTATATATATTAGTACTAGTATATACTAGTATATATACTAGTATATACTATTATAAATACTAGTATATACTAGTACTAGTTTATATACTAATATATATCTTAGTACTAGTATATACTAGTATATATACTAATATATATACTAGTATATATACTAGTATATGTACTAGTACATACCAATATATACTAGTATATACAAGTATATGTACTAGTATATACTAGTACATATACTAGTATATACTAATATATATACTAGTAAATACTAGTACTAGTATATCCTAGTACTAGTATATACTAGTATATATACTAATTTATATGAGTACTAGTTTATTGTATATACTAGTACTCGTATATATTAGCATATGTACTAGTATATACTAGTACTAGTATATACTAATATATATACTAGTATATACTTGTATATACTAATATATACATAGTAGTATACACTAGTATACTAGTATATACTCGTTTATTTACTAGTACTAGTACTAGTATACATACTAATATATGTACTAGTATATATTAATACTAGTATATACTACTAGTATATTCTAGTATATACTCGTATATACTAAGTATATAGTCCTAGTATATACTAGTATAAACTAGTATATATAGACTACTAGTATATACTAATATATACAAGGATATATACTAGTATATGTACTAGTATTAGTACTAGTATATACTAGTATATTAGTATATACTAGTATATACTAGTACTGGTATAACTTAGTACTAGTCCATACTAGTTTATATACTTGTATATATACTAGTATATACTAGTACTAGTATATATACTAGTATATACTAGTATATATACTAGTTTAGATTAGTACTTGTATATACTAGTACTAGTATATATACTAGTATTAGTATATATACTTGTACTAGTATATATTATAGTACTAGTATATATACTAGTATATACTAGTTTATATACTAGTATATATACTAGTACTAGTATATATTAGTATATATACTAGTATATACTAGTACTAGTAAATATACTAGTATAGGCTAGTACTAGTATATTTTAGTATATATAATAGTACTAGTATATATACTAGTACTAGTATATACTAGTACTAGTATATACTAATATTAATATATATACTAGTATATACTAAGATATATACTAGTATATATACTAGTACTAGTATTTACTATTACTAGTACATATACTAGTATATGTACTAGTATATACTAGTACTAGTATATATTAGTACTAGTATATACTAGTACTAGTATATATTAGTACCAGTATATACTAGTGTATACTAGTATATATACTAGTATACTAGTATATATACTATTATACTAGTATATATACTAGTATACTAGTATATATACTAGTATACTAGGATATATACTAGTACTAGTATATATTAGTATATACTAATACTAGTGTATACTAGTATATACTAGTATAGTATATACTACTATATATATACTAGTATATACTAGTATACTAGTACTAGTATATACTAGTATATACTAGTATTAGTATATACTAGTATATATACTTGTATATTCTAGTATATACTAGTATATTCTAATATATACTAGTATATATCCTAGTATATATACTAGTATATGTACTAGTACTAGTATATATTAGTATATATACTAGTATATACTAGTACTAATATATACTAGTATATACTAGTATATAAATAGTAGTATATACTAGTATAATAGTATATACTAGTATATTCTCGTATATACTAGTGTATGTCATAGTATATATACTAGTTTTTATATTTGTATATATACTAGTATATACTAGTATATATCCTAGTATAGATACTAGTATTTACTAGTATATACTAGTATATTCTAGTATATACTCGTATATACTAAGTATATACTAGTATATACTAGTTTACTAGTATATACTACTATATATATACTCGTATATACTAGTACTAGTATATACTAGTATATATATAGTAGTATATACTAGTATATACTCGTATATACTAGTATATATACTAGTATATATACTAGTATGTACTCTTATATACTAGTTTATTTACTACTATATATACTAGTACTAGTACAAGTATATATACTAGTATATATACTAGTATATACTAGTACTAGTATATACTAGTATGTACTACTATATATACTAGTTTTTACTAGTATATACTAGTATATGTACTTGTACTAGTGCTAATTTATACTAGTATACTAGTATGTACTAGTATATACTAGTACTGGTATATACTAGTACTAGTCTATACTAGTATATATACCAGTACTAGTATATACTAGTACTAGCATATATACTAGTATATACTAGTATATACTAGGATATATACTAATATATATACTAGTACTAGTATATACTAGTACTAGTATATATACTAGTATATGTACTAGTATATACTAGTACCAGTCTATACTAGTATATATATACTAGTATATATTAGTATATATACTAGTATATATTAGTATATATACTAGTATATACTAGTACAAGTATATACTACGCCTAAGATCTACGCTATGAATTTTTCTAGAATTACTGTACGTATTTCTTGTAATTACAGAAGATATTGAAAAATTACAGAGTTAGCAGTTACTAATTTTTGTAAGATTGTGACATAATATAAAAACACGAAGATAATAATGAAAATCGAAAGTACAGAAATATCAAATATAATCCACGAAGTATGAGTATACTTATGGATTTTGAATGTAATTACAAATTTGAATTGCATCACTATTTATTACAGAACTGATTACAAAATGACTTACTGGTTACAGATACAAAGACTTGCAAACTTTCGCCATTCGTAAGGATAATAAGAAGGTAAATCAGAAAGATGACAATCACACATATATAATAAACAAAGTCAAAGGGACGTTACCGACTTTGAGTGATGTACAAAGGGTTGAAGATAGTAAAGCTTAATTGAGAAAGAAAGCTATCTGAGAGAGAAGAAGAGAGAATTGAGAAGAGAAGAGAACTATTGAGAACTATTTGAGAAGAACTTTGGTTGCTGCTGCTGCTGGTCTTTCCTTGAAAGCGCTCTGCCTTCTTTGCTTGAATGAAGAGGTATTTATAGAGGGCTGTGTCTCAGACGAGTGGCTGAAATCAGTAGCTTGCTGATGAAGGAAAGTGTGGGATTGGTGGAAGGAAGTTGTGGTCGAAAATGGATAGCTTGCTGGAGAAGGATTCTTCAGGATAAGAAGGTGGTACGAAGAGGGGACATGTCATGTTGATGAGGGAGACGTGGCGAGTTCTGGTATGCTGGTGGCTGATGAAGTGATGGAAGAATCTTGCATAGTGGAGCTTCGTGCGATCGTCGGTAGGTAAGTATCGTTTGTGCGGGAGAAGAAGGAAAAGGAGCCGTTGTTATGCGCTGATGTGACCCCAAATTGGTCACATCGGTGAGGAGCATCTTTGCGAAGGGGCGATGTCGCTTTATGATTTGTCCTTTATGCAACGTGGATTTGTCTTCATATGAAAAGGGAATCTTTCCTGTGTCTCTATTTTGTCTTATTTGGAAAAGGGAATATTTTATCTTTCTTTATGCTGTAGCAGTCATATCGGTGCTTAAGAAGGGAATCGAACCGTTGGGTCGGGTCATTCAGTTTGTAGGCCTCTGGCTGAAATCATCTAATAGGGGATTCCCTGATTGGACTGTTTCTTCTGAAGTTGCTGGCATGGTTGTATCGGGAGCAAAAACATGGAGTAGTGTTTGCTCTATTTCGCCAAAAGTAGCATTGGGACGTGATTGTTTCAACTTTTTGAGGTAGGCTGAAAATGTAGGAAGACTGACTGTATTATTTGACACTGGATTGAAGGTTTCAGGTTGTGGAGGCATTCGTTTCAAAGGTAGTGTGGCAGGATTGGTACTGAAAATGTCCCACCATTTGACTTTCAAGGTTTTGCCTAATTGGGGAATATACTCATAATTGTTAGTATTATTTTCAGAAATGGAGTATTCCCATTTGAGAATCCAAGGGATTTGATATATTGCCATGAAGTAGAGATGGTAATCATCTAGGTTGGTGCAAGTATTATGTTGAGCAAATTTTGTTTGTAGACTCTGAAAGGCATCAGGCAATATTTGGGTTTGAGATCCCCATATCAAAAACCAATGGCGAAACCAACTGGGGAATCTTTCCAAGACAGGAAGTTTGAATTGGATATACCAGACATGAGTATTATTTGGATTTTGGTAGGCAAATACTTTATGCCATGCTTCAATGTATTCAGAATATTTATAAGATTTTTATGGAAATTCTGGATTTAGTAACCTTTTTCCCTGGAGGGGATTACATCCCCAATCCTCGTAAGAAAGCAATTTTTTGATTTGGAATTTCGAATATGCGTATAATTTAGTAGTACCTTGGTAGAAGTGGACAATAGATACTGAACCAGTTTCCATGAGAATGGCTTTATACCATTCACGGGTTTTAATGCCATAAGATGGATTCAAGTGATTTGCAAGGTAGAGGGGAGCTATTTTATATGGGTCGAGTTGTGCATGAGCATCAGAAATGGTCATATCTGGTAAGAAAGCACTATCTATGTAAACGGATTTGGCAGAGGTTGAGGTTTATTTATGTGGGTATGCCGGGGAAAACACCGGACTTGGAGTAGATATTAGACTCTGTGGAGGAGTCTGTATTAAGTATTCTGGTACGTTCGAGGATCGAAGGGGTGACATGGGTGTCAGGTTAAGAGAGGAATGGGTGGGCATAAGAGGCCCATACCTATTACTTGGGACTAAATCCATTGGATGTTTTCTTTTGGTGTCTGGAGATTGAGGATTCATATTGATATTTGTATTGATATTCTTATTTGAGAGAAAGAGTTGCAAACCGTAGGAGGAAAAACCGTAAGATGAGATGGTTTCGTCCTTAGGTTGTAGTATATGGTCCCCCCTACAAAAATTCACGAGTTAAGAAGTCAGGTAGAGAATTGGAAGAACCGTGAAGATGTTCAATAGAAAAATCAAAAGCAGACAAAATAGCTTGCCACCGGGCAAATATTTGCTTTGACACAAGATTTTGGACATCCTTTTGCAGAATGTCTTTTGCTGCCTTACAATCAGTGCGAATTAAAAAATGTTGATTAAGAATATCAGTTTGAAATTTGTAAACACAATGAATAATGGCTAGCAATTCTTTTTTGACAGTAGAGTAATTCTTCTGGGTAGGATTCCATGCTTTAGAAGTAAAACGTATTAATTGTTCTTTAGAATCAATTGATTGTTTTAATATACCTCCTAATCCAATTTCTGAAGCATCGCATTCAATAATTTTAAAAGCCATTGGATCAGATAAAGTCAAACATATAAGTTCTTTGGCTTTTAGTTTAAGTTTTTGTACAGCCAAACTATGAATATTAGTCCAGGGTGGAGGATTCTTTTTTAACCGATCATATAAAGGTTTAGCATCTAACGCTAGATTTTGGTAAAAATCACTTATATAATTTAAACATCCTAAAAATCGTTGCAATTCAGTTTTATCTAGAAGTACTAGTGTATATACTAGTTTATATACTAGTATATACTAATACAAGTGTATATACTAGTATATATAATAGTATATACTAGTACTAGTATATACTAGTATATACACTAGTACTAGGATATACTAGTATATATATAGTAGTATATACTAGTATACTAGTATATACTAGTATATACTCGTATATACTAGTATATATACTAGTATATATACTAGTACTAGTATATACTAGTTCTATACAAATATATACACTAGTACTAGTACATATACTAGTATATACTAGTACTAGTATATATACTAGTATATACTAGTACTAGTATATAGACTAGTATATACTAGTTTATATACTAGTATATATACTAGTACTAGTATATACTAATATATATACTAGTATATACTAGTACTAGTATATATATATATATACTAGTATATACTAGTACTAGTATATATATATATGTACTAGTATATACTAGTACTAGTATATATACTAGTATATACCAGTATATACTAGTATATATACTAGTACTAGTATATACTAGTACTATTATATATACTAGTACTAGTATATACTAGTATATATACTAATATATACGCTAGTACTAGTATATATAATAGTACTAGTATATACTAGTACGAGTATATATACTAGTATATATAATAGTACTAGTATATATACTAATATATACACTAGTACTAGTATATATACTTGTATATATACTAGTATATACTAGTATATATACTAGTATATTCTAGTATATACTAGTACTAGTATATATACTAGTATATACTAGTACTAGTATATATACTTGTATATATACTAGTATATACTTGTATATATACTAGTATATTCTAGTATATACTACTACTAGTATATACTAGAATGAACTAGTATATTCTAGTATATACTAGTATATACACTAGTACTAGTTTATATACTCATACTAGTATATACTAGTATATATACTAGTACGAGTACATACTAGTACTAGTATATACTAGTATATATACTAGTATTAGTATATACTAGTATATATACTAGAATATACTAGTACTAGTATATACAAGTACATGCGAGTACATACTAGTATATACACTAGTATATACTAGTACAAGTATATACTGCTAGTATATACTAGTATATATACAAGTATATACTAGTACTAGTATATATACTAGTATATATACTAGTACTAGTATATACTAGTACTAGTTATACTAGTACTAGTTATACTAGTATATACTAGTATATATATACTATTATATATTAGTATATATACTTGTATATTCACTAGTATATACTAGTATTCATATATACTAGTATATATTAGTATATACACGTATATACTAGAATATATACTCGTATATATAATAGTATTAATAGTAGTATATATACTAGTATATATACTAGAATATACTAGTACAAGTATATACTAGTATATACTAGTATATATTAGTATATATACTAGTATATACTAATATATTATTAGTATATGTACTTGTACTAGTACTAAGATATCTTAGTATAACTTAGTATATACTAGTATATACCAGTACCAGTATATACCAGTATTAGTATATACCAATATATACTAGTATATACTAGTACTAGTACTAGTATATACCAGTATATACTCGTACTAGTACTAGTACATATACTAGTATGTACTCGTACTTGTACTAGTACATATACTAGTATATATACTAGTATATACTAGTATATATACTAGTATAGACTAGTATATACTCGTATATACTAGTATGCACTAGTATAATAGTTTATACTACTATATATATACTAGTACATACTAGTTTTAGTATAAACTAGTATATACCAGTACTAATACATACTAGTATATATACTAGTATATATACTAGTACTAGTATATATACTAGTATATGCTAGTACTAGTATATATACTAGTATATATACTAGTATATACTAGTACTACTATATACTAGTACTAGTATGTACTAGTATATATACTGGTATATATACAAGTATATATGCTAGTACATACTAGTACTAGTATATACTAGTACTAGTATATATACTAGTATATATACTGATATATACTAGTATATATACTAGCACTAGTATATATACTAGTATATATACTAGTACTAGTATATATACTTGTACTAGTATACTGGTATATATATATACTAGTATATAACTAGTATATATACTTGTACATATTAGTATATATATTAGTACTAGTATATATGCTAGTACCAGTATATACTAGTATATATACAAGTAGTATATATACTAGTACTAGTATATAGTTGTATATATACTAGTATTAGTATATAGTAGTATATATACTAGTACTAGTATTTATACTAGTTCTAGTATATAGTAGTATATATACTAGTACTAGTACTAGTACTAGTATATATACTTGTATATAGTACTAGTATATACTAGTATATATACTAGTACTAGTATATACTAGTATATATACTATTATATATACTAGTACTAGTATATATACTAGTAGTAGTATATACTAGTACTAGTCTATACTAGTATATATACTAGTACATATACTAGTATATATACTAGTATATACTATTATATATACTAGTATATTCTAGTATATACTAGACTATACTAGTATACTTGTATTTATACTAGTATACATACTAGTATACCCGTACTAGTACATACTAATATATATACTAGTATATACTAGTACTAGTATATACTAGTATACACTAGTACTAGTATATATTAGTATATATATAGTAGTATACACTAGTACTAGTATATACTAGTATACACTCGTATATACTAGTATATATACTTGTATATATACTTGTACTAGTATACTTGTATATATATATACTAGTATATATACTTGTATATACTAGTATATATACTAATACTAGTATATACTAGTATATACTAGTATATATGCTAGTACCAGTATATACTAGTATATATAAAAGTAGTATATATATTAGTACTAGTATATATTAGTATATATACTAGTATTAGTATATAGTGGTATATATACTAGTACTAGTATTTATACTAGTGCTAGTACATAGTAGTATATATACTAGTAGTATATATACTAGTACTAGTACTAGTACTAGTATTTATACTAGTATACATACTAGTATACCTGTATTAGTACATACTAATATATATACTAGTATATACTAGTACTAGTATATACTAGTATACACTAGTACTAATATATATTAGTATATATATAATAGTATACACTAGTACTAGTATATACTAGTATACACTCGTATATACTAGTATATATACTAGTATATATACTAGTACTAGTACTAGTATATATACTAGTAGATACTAGTATATACTAGTACGAACTAGTATATTCTAGTATATACTAGTATATACAAGTATATATACTAGTATATATACTAGTATATACTAGTATGTACTAGTACATATACTAGTATATGAACTAGTACTAGTACTAGTATATACTAGTATATACTAATACTTGTATATATACAAGTATAGACTAGTACTAGTATATACTAGTATATGCTAGTACATACTAGTATATATACTAGTATATACTAGTACTAGTATATACTGCTAGTACATACTAGTATATATACCAGTATATACTAGTATATACTATATACTAGTATATACTAGTATATAGGTACTAGTCTAAACTAATATATACATTAGTACATACGAGTATATACTGGTATATATACTAGTATATACTAGTATATACTAGTACTAGTATTTATACTAGTATATACTAGTATATATCATAGTACTAGTTTATATACTCGTACTAGTATGTACTAGTACTAGTAAATACTAGTATATATACTAGTACCAGTATATACTAGTATATATACTAGTATAGACTAGTACTAGTATATACAAGTATATACTAGTACATACTAGTATATATACTAGTATATACTTGTACTAATATATACTGCTAGTACATACTAGTATATATACTAGTAGATACTAGTACTAGTATATATACTAGTATATATACTAGTACATACTAGTATATATGCTAGTACTAGTATATATTAGTATATACTAGTATATACTTGTACTAGTATATACTAGTACTAGTATATATTAGTATATACTAGTATATATATATACTAGTATATATTAGTTTATATACTAGTATATATACTGGTATTTACTAGTATATGGACTAGTATATATACTAGTATACTAGTGTATATACTAGTACTAGTATATATACTACTATACTATTATGTATACTAGTATATATACTAGTATACTAGTATACATACTAGTACTAGTATATACTAGTATATACTAGTACATATATTAGTATATACTAGTACTAGTATTTACTAGTACTAGTATATACTTGTGTATACTCGTATATACTAGAATATATACTAGTATGTATACTATTATATACTAGTATAAATACTAGTACTAGTATATATACTACTATATACTAGTACTAGTATATATACTACTATATACTAGTACTAGTATATATACTACTAATATATATACTAGTATATACTGGTACTAGCATATATAAATTTGGGATCCCGAGGCAATTCTCGCAAGGATAAACAACCCATGAAATCTCTAGTACCTTATGAAGGAGAACCTTCACCTTTGAATGTCTGTTCACCTTCTCAATCTCCAATCTATTAAATAACTTATCCAGAAGCACATGCTTCTACTTCTACATACTCACCAGCACAGTCAAAATCTGTTCCTCCATCAAATATGCCAAGATCTGTATATATTGAAAGAGCCTTTTTAATGGATATCACCATCGATGAACATCAGGTTCACATGGATCCAAGTAAACTTGCACCCTTATACTTGCCAATCATCTTAATCCTATCAACGGGGTTAAGACTCGAGAATACTATGATGCCATACTCATGGAAACAGGGTCCATCTCTGTTGTCCATTACTTCCAACAAAATACTAGAATAATAGCTTATTCTAAAGTTCAAATAAAGAAACTTCTTTCTTATGATGAGTGGGGTTGCAATCCCGCACAGGGAAAGAAATTACATAACCCAGAGTTTTCTTATAAATATTTTAAATACGCCGAGTATATAGAAGCCTGGCACAAATTCTTTTACTACCAAAATCCCAACAATACACACAGCTGGTATTTACAGTTCCGGCTGCCTATTTTTGAAAGATTCCCCACATGGTTTCAAAACTGGTATTTTGTGTGGGGCTCAACAGCTTTGATTTTACCTCCTCCTTTCAAGGAGTTGCAGGAACAATTTATACAATACAATAATAGTGATACTTCAGTTGATACTCACCTCTATTTTATGGCAAATCCCTTGGATTATGAAATGAGACTATACTATATCACCCAATACCACAAATGATTATACCTACATCCCTCGTTTGGGAAAGACCATATCTGTTAAATGGTGGGATATCTTCCAAATGGATCTCACCAAAACCACTCCAAAGATAATACCTCCAAAAGCACCCAAATACTGCAAACACCTCTTTTGACTTACCAACTTATCTCCAAAATATGCTACAAACCAATCCCCATGCATCCAAAGAGGAACTGGAAAAACAAATGCAAGAAATTTTTGCTGAAGCCGGAAGAAAGCCAACATCTTCCGAAGAAACCGTATCTCCACTCCATACCAATAGGTATCTCCAATTAAGCCAAAATGATCCAGAAGAAACAGATCCCGAAGAAACAGATCCAGAAGAAGACGATCCAGAAGAATTCAGCCAGAGACCATAACATCATCCATGATGGCACAAAGAGACAAAACAGCAATCAGTAATAAACGACGAAAGACTATTCCAAGATTCCATCACCGACATATCCGACAAACATCATGATCATATCACCGACAAAGAACACTGTGCTCCACTAAAGCAAATGTAATATGGCCAAAAGTGCCACTGTACAAAGATGCTTTTCTTTTTTCTTTTCTTTTACTTTTGACTCCACTCTCTCTTGTCTTATTAGAAGCGAATCTCTTTATGCCTCCACTTTCTCACTCTCTCTTGTCATCTTGTACCGACAAAACTTTCCCAGTTTGTCGTTCTCTACTCTCCCCTTTATTCCTTTCTTCATGAGGAAGGAATTCCTCTCTATAAAAAGGGAGCAGACCCTCTTCATTCGGCAGGGTCTCACTTCTCCTCCTCCTCTCTTCTACTCCTTGGCCCAAGGGTCTCTCATTCCCTTCTTACTCTTCACCCTACTTCTTCTGCAACCTGCAACCTGCAACCTACCTGCAACCTGCAACCTACCTGCAACCTGCAACCTACCTGCAACCTGCAACCTACCTGTAACCTGCAACCTACCTGCAACCTGCAACCTACCTGCAACCTGCAACCTGCAACCTACCTGTAACCTGCAACCTACCTGCAACCTGCAACCTACCTGCAACCTGCAACCTACCGACAACCTGCAACCTACCTGTACCCTATCTGCGACTTACCTATAACCAACCTGCAACAACCTACCTTTGCTACCTATCTGTTACCTTCGAACCTACCTACCTACACCTTTCAGTCTCTGAAACTTTTAACCTTTTCAGAAGCAATAAGAATTTGGAGCTATCCTCGCCCTCATAGCTCGACATAATCAGGTTCTTTCTTACCTTACTTTGTTAATTATGTGTGATTGTAATATCAACGATTTACCCTCATACTGCCCACATCACTGATACTAGTACTAGTATATACTAGTATATATACTAGTACTAGTATATACCAGTACCAGTATATACCAGTACTAGTATATATCAGTATATACTGGTATATACTAGTACTAGTACTAGTACTAGTATATACTAGTATATACTAGTACTAGTACTAGTACATATACTAGTATATACTCGTACTAGTACTAGTACATATACTTGTATATATACTAGTATATACTAGTATATAAATTAGTATATACTAGTATATATATACTAGTATAGACCAGTACATACTCGTATATACTCGTATATAGTAGTATGCACAATTATAATAGTATATAGTACTATATATATACTAGTACATACTCGTACTAGTATATACTAGTATATATACTAGTTTATACTAGTACTAGTATATACTAGTATTAGTATATACTAGTACTAGTATATATACTAGTATATATACTACTATATATACTAATATATACTAGTATATATATACTAGTATATACTAGTACTAGTATGTACTCGTACTAGTATATACTAGTACTAGTATATATACTAGTATACAGACTAGTACATACTAGTACTAGTATATACTAGTACTAGTATATATATACTGGTATACATACTAGTGTATACTAGTACTAGTATATACTAGTACTAGTATGTATATTAGTATATACTAGTACTAGTATATACTAGTACACTAGTATATATATTAGTATATACTAGTACTAGTATATATACTGGTACATAGTATATATACTAGTATATATGTCAGTACCAGTATATACTTGTATATATACTAGTAGTATATATACTAGTATATATGCTGGTAGTATATATACTAGTACTAGTATATAGTAGTATATATACTAGTACTAGTATATAGTGGTATATATACTAGTACTAGTATTCATACTAGTACTAGTAAATAGTAGTGTATAAATATACTAGTAGTATAGATACTAGTACTAGAACTAGTACTAGTATATATATTAGTATATAGTACTAGCATATACTAGTATATACTAGTACTAGTATATACTAGTATATATACTAGTCTATACTAGTATATATACTAGTACTAGTATATACTAGTACTAGTATATACTAAGATATACTAGTATATCCTAGTACTAGTACTAGTACATATACTAGTAATATACTAGTATATGTACTAGTACTAGTATATACTAGTATATACTAGTATATATACTAGTATATACTAGTACTAGTATATACTAAGATATATTAGTATATCCTAGTACTAGTACTAGTACATATACTAGTACATAAACTAGTATATACGGGTATATACTAGTACTAGTAAATACTAGTACTAGTATATACTAGTATATACTAGTATATATACTAGTATATACTAGTACTAGTATGTATACTAGTATACTAATATATATACTGGTATATACTAGTATATATCTAGTATATATACTAATGTACACTAGTATATATTAGTACCAGTATATACTAGTATATATACCAGTATATACTCGTATGTACTAGTATATATACTCGTACATACTAGTATATATACTAGTATATATACTAGTATATACAAGTTTATATACTAGTACTAGTATATACTAGTACTATTATATACTAGTTTTAGTATATACTAGTATATACCAGTATAAATAATCGAGTTTATACTAGTATATATACTAGTATATACTAGTACTAGTATATACCAGTACTAGTATATATACTAGTAAAGTATATATACTAGTATATATACTAGTAAAGTATATATACTTGTATATATACTAGTATATATACTAGTACTAGTATATACTGGTATATATACTAGTATATACTAGTATATATACCAGTATATACTCGTATGTACTAGTATATTTATTAGTTTATACTAGTATATGTATACTAGTATATATTAGTATATAGTAATATATACTGGTATATATATTAGTATGTACTAGCAGTATATACTAGTATATATACTAGTATGTACTAGCATATATTAGTATATACTAGTACTAGTCTATACTAGCATATATACTAGTATTAGTATGTACTAGTATATACTAGTAAATTCTTGTACTAGTATATACTAGTGTACTAGTATATAGTAGTACTAGTACTAGTTCATATACTAGTATATATACTAGTACATACTAGTATATACTAGTATTTATACCAGTATATTTACTTGTATATACTAGTATATACTAGTATTTATACCAGTATATATACCTGTATATACTAGTATATACTAGTATTTATACCAGTATATATACTTGTATATACTAGTATATACTAGTATATACTAAAATATACTAGTGTATACTAGTACTAGTATATACTAGTATATATACTAGTACATATACGAGTGTATACTAGTATATACTAGTATCTTTGTGTATACTACTTTATATATTCTAGTATATAATAGTACTAGTATATAAGTATATACTAGTATGTATAGTAGTATATACTAGTACTAGTATACTAGTGTATATACTAGTATACTAGTATATACACTAGTATACTAGTACTAGTATATACTAGTACCAGTCGATACTAGTATATATACTAGTTTATACTAGTATATATACTAGTATAGACTGGTACTTGTATATACCAGTACTAAGATATACCAATACTAGTATATACTAGTACTAGTATATGCGAGTATATAGTAAGAAATACTAGTATATCAGTATATACTAGTACTAGTACTAGTACATATACTAGTATATAAACTAGTATTTACTGGTATATATTAGTATATATACTAGTATATACTAGTACTAGTATACTAGTATTTGTACTAGTATACTAGTATATATACTAATATATATACTACTATACTAGTACTAGTATATACTAGTATATATACTAGTATGTACTAGTGCTAGTATATACTAGTATATATAAAGTAGTACACACTAAGATACTAGTATATACCAGTATATACTCGTATATACTAGTATATATACTAGTATATATACTACTATAAACTAGTACTAGTATATACTAGTATATTCTAGTATATACTAGTATATACTAGTATATACAACTATGTATACTGGTATAAGTACTAGTATATACTTGTATATACTAGTATATATACTAGTATATGAACTAGTACTAGTACTAGTATATACTAGTACTAGTATTTACTAGTAAGTATTAGTATATACTAATACTAGTATATATGCTAGTATAGACTAGTACTAGTATATACTAGTATATGCTAGTACATACTAGTACTAGTATATACTGCTAGTACATACTAGTAAAGATACCAGTATATACTAGTATATCTTAATATATACTAGTATATATATACTAGTATAAACTAATATATATACAAGTACCTACGAGTATATACTGGTATATATACAAGTATATATACTAGTGTATACTAGTACATATACCAGTATATACTAGTACTAGTATATATACTAGTATATATACTAATATATACTAGTATATATACTTTACTAGTTTATATACTAGTACTAGTATATACTAGTATATATACTAGTACTAGTATATACAAGTATATATACTGTTATAAATACTAGTATATACTAGTATATATACTAATATATGAACTAGTACTAGTACTAGTATATACTAGTATACTAGTATATACTAGTACTAGTATTTACTAGTATATACTAGTATATACTAATACTAGTATATATGCTAGTATAAACTAGTACTAGTATATACTAGTATATGCTAGTACATACTAGTATATATATTAGTATATTCTAGTACTAGTATATACTGCTAGTACATACTAGTATATATACCAGTATATACTAGTATATACTAATATATTCTAGTATATATATACTAGTATAAACTTATATATATACTAGTACATACGAGTATATACTGGTATATATACTAGTATATACTAGTATATACTAGTATATATACTAGTATATACTAGTATATATACCAGTATATACTAGTACTAGTATATATACTAGTATATGTACTAATATATACTAGTATATATACTTTACTAGTATATATACTAGTATATATACTAGTATATACTAGTACTAGTATATACTAGTACTAGTATATACTAATACTAGTATATACTAGTAAAGTATATATACTAGTATATACTAGTACTAGTATAGACTAGTACTAGTATATACTAGTATATGCTAGTTCATACTAGTATATATACTAGTATATACTAGTACTAGTATATACTGCTAGTACATTTTAGTATATATACTAGTATATATACTAGTATATATATACTAGTATATATACTAGTACTAGTATATACTAGTACTAGTATATACTCGTATATATATACTAGTATATATTCCAGTATATACTCGAATATATATACTAGTATATACTAGTACTAGTATATACTAGTATATATATAGTAGTATATACTAGTATACTAGTATATTATTAGTATATGTACTAGTACTAGTACTAAGATATACTAGTATATCTTAGTATATACTAGTACTAGGATATACTATTATATACGAGTATTAGTATATACTAGTACTAGTACATACTAGTAGATATATTTGTATTGTATAAATTGTTCCTGCAACTCCTTGAAAGGAGTATATGTATTGTATAAATTAGTATATACTAGTACTAGTACATACTAGTATATATATATATAAATTGTCAACTCAAGTATCACTATTGTTGTATTGTATAAATTATTCCTGCAACTTCTTTAAAGGAGGAGGTAAAATCAAAGCAGTTGAGCCCCACACAAAATACCAGTTTTGAAACCATGTGGGGAATCTTTAAAAAATAGGCAGCCGGAACTGTAAATACCAGCTGTGTGTATTGTTGGGATTTTGGTAGTAAAAGAATTTGTGCCAGGCTTCTATATACTCGGCGTATTTAAAATATTTATAAGAAAACTCTGGGTTATGTAATTTCTTTCCCTGTGCGGGATTGCAACCCCACTCATCATAAGAAAGAAGTTTCTTTATTTGAACTTTAGAATAAGCTATTATTCTAGTATTTTGTTGGAAGTAATGGACAACAGAGATGGACCCTGTTTCCATGAGTATGGCTTCATAGTATTCTCGAGTCTTAACCCCGTTGATAGGATTAAGATGATTGAGCAAGTATAAGGGTGCAAGTTTACTTGGATCCATGTGAACTTGATGTTCATTGATGGTGATATCCATTAAAAAGGCTCTTTCAATGTATACAGATCTTGGGATATTTGATGGAGGAACATATTTTGACTGTGCTGGTGAGTATGTAGGAGTAGAAGCATGTGCTTTTGGATAAGTTATTTGATGGATTGGAGATTGAGAAGGTGAACGGATATTCAAAGGTAAAGGTTCTCCTTCATAAGGTACTAGAGATTTCATGGGTTGTTTATCCCTGCGAGAATTGCCTCGGGATCCCATATTTAAAGATGAAATATCAGTATTGGTTTGATTCTCTTGGAATAATTGGAGAGCAAGAGATAGTGGAGATTCGTCGTTGGCGTCAGTGTTGTCCCCCTGCAAAAATTCACGGGTGAGAAAATCGGGTAAAGAATTAGAAGACTGGGGAAGATGTTCGATTGAGAAATCAAAGGCAGATAAAATGGCCTGCCAGCGGGCAAATATTTGTTTAGAAACCAAATTTTGCACATCTTTTTGCAGAATATCTTTGGCTGCTTTGCAGTCAGTTCTTATGAGAAAGTGTTGGTTTAAAACATCACTTTGGAATTTAGTGACACAATGGACAATGGCTAATAATTCCTTTTTAATCATGGAATAATTCAATTGTGTGGAATTCCAGGCTTTGGATGTATAGCGTAATAATTGTTCCCTAGAATCAATTTGTTGTTTTAAAATACCTCCAATACCTTTATCAGAGGCGTCACATTCAATAATTTTGAAAGCAGTAGGATGTGGAAGAGAAAGGCATTCGAGGGTTTTTACCTTGCTCTTTATTACCTTTATTGCTTGAGTATGGATGTCAGTCCAAGGAGGAGGATTCTTTTTTAGTCTATCATATAAAGGTTTAGAGTCTAATGCAAGGTTAGGATAGAAATCACTAACATAGTTCAAACATCCTAAAAATCTCTGAAGTTCTTTTTTATCTAAAATTTGATTAGGGAATTTATCAGCAAAGGCAATGGATCTATCTATTGGAATAATAGTGCCATGATGTATCATATGTCCTAAAAATCTGATATTGGTTTTGAAAAGTGTAATCTTTTTTGCTGAAACAACTAAGCCAGCATGGTTTACTGCATGGATGAATGTTTTAATATGTTTGATGTGTTGGTCTATGGATTCTGAGAAGATTAAGACATCATCAATATAAGCTATCATGAAATGGTAATAAGCATTGAATACTTCATTCATTATTTTCTGAAATTCTGATGGAGCATTTTTCAAACCAAAAGGTATAACATTCCATTCGTATTGACCAAATGGAACATTAAATGCAGTTTTATATTTATCCTGTTCTTGGATTTGTATTTGCCAATATCTTGATTTCATATCAAATTTTGAAAATATATATGCTTGAGCAACTCTATCTAATAAATCTTTTTTATTAGGAATAGGGTATCTTATCCATTTTAAAATTTTATTCAATGGTTTATAATTTATAACAAGTCTAGGTTTATAATTTATAACAAGTCTAGGAACTCCTCGTTCTTTTTCAGCATTTTTGTTAACATAAAAAGCTGCACAACTCCAAGGTGAAGAACTTGGTCTTATGAGCTTTCTTTGTTGGAGTTCAGTTATTTCTTTTCGGCACATATCTAATAGAATAGTATTCATTTGTATTGGTCTAGCTTTAGTAGGGATTTGTTTTTCATCAAATCCTTGTTCGTATGGTAAACTTATACTATGCTTTTTTCTTTCCCAAAAAGCATTAGGATGTTCACTGCATATTGAAGTTTCTATTTATTGTTGTAGTGCTTGAATTGTTTGTTGTATTGAAGAAGTTTGTAATTGTTCTTCAATCACTTTATATTTAATTTCTTGTTTGAGTGTACAAAGAAATCTTTCTTTATCCTTTAATTGGCTTTTGACATTATTTAATTCTTTTAATTTTGGTTTATGAATAAAATTAAACTGTATTGGAATATTTTGAATTGTTGATGAGATTCCTGTTTCATCTATGGTTATAGGATAGAGCAACGTTAGGAAGGGAACTCCTAAGATTACTGATTGGCTTAATCCTTTAACCATGATAAATGGTGTATCAATACATTGGTGATTGTTACATACAGAAGCATTAGATAATTTATATTTAATAAATAATCTACTGCCGTCTGCTGTATTTAATATTTTGAAGGTACAAGTCCTTCGTTTATACAATTTAAGTCAGCTCCTGAGTCTATAAGAGCTGAGGTTTCAAAACTATAATTCTTTGCAACTATAATTTTGACTTGAACAAACCATTTTTGTACAACTATTTTGTTTATTAAATTGACAGAAGGAATTGGTACTTTGTGTACTTCTGAGGATTCAGGAGTATCCAATAATTGATTTGGATCAGAATTTATTAATTCATTGAATTCTATTTCATCCGTATCAGACTCATGTTGAGACATTTGTTGTAATTCGAGTGATTGAATTCTATTTTTTAACTGTACTATTTCTGTTTTTATTTCTTTAATCTCCTTTTTAAGATCTGAGATTGTAGGTTCCTTTTGTTGAGAAGGATGTTGCTCACTTACTCTTTTTATTATAGCAGAAAAATTATATTCATCTGGATTTTTATTGATAGGTATTGGTTTTGATTTTTGTTTGATAATATTAATAAATTGAGTAATGACAGCTCTTTTTTCATTAGGATCACTAATTTTATCAATAATATCTAAGATGAAATTATCTTCTTGAGTAAGTGTATGAACATTATGTTGGGGTAGAGGACAACTACAATCATTATCTTCTATTGAATTAGAAGATTCTGTATCAGTGGTGGAATCAGAAGTGTTTGTCCACATAAGATCATCATCATCTATTTGGTCTAGATGAGAATCACTAGAAATGGAGGAGGAAGAATTATAAGAAATTATATTATACAATTTTGATTTTATTGTATCATCTAAATTTAATGATTCTATTTTCTTTTTTAATTTACATTGGTGTTTATAATGTCCTATTTTGCCACACTTATAGCATACTGGTAATTTCTTCCTTTTCTTTGTATTAGGGGAAAATTTATTGAGTATCTTTCTTTTAGATTTTTTATAATACTTTCTATCTTTTTCTTTATTTTTGGATTTATATTTTTCCTTTTTGTATTTTTTCTTTTTCTTGTATAAATTGTCAGGCATATTTTTCTTATCAAGGTAATATCCAAATTGCTCACAAAAATCACCTAGTTCCTTTCTCTTGGTGATCTTTTGTTTATCTAGTTGTCTTTTTAATTTCATATCAGTGCATAAGGCTAAACCTTCAGCACATATTTCTGCAGAGAGTTCTCCGAGTGTATATGATGAATAGACAATTATTCCATTATGTTTCTTTCGCAGTCTTTCTTTGACCTTTTCTGCGAATAAATATGGAAGACCAGCTATGAATTTTTCCTTCCAGTGGTCTAGCTGACAATCTTCTCTTATTAATAATCTTGAGAAAAATACATCTTTATACCATTTATAATGAGATAGGGTAGGATAGCGTAAATTAGATAACAGATCCTCTGATCTTGCTGCTAGCAAGGATGTACTGCCTACAAAGTGCAGAGTAATTGTATATATGAGAGTGTTAACAGCATCACTCTCTGTGTATATTACTTCTTGATTTTGTTCATTTCTTCCTGTCCATTGTCTTGTATTATTGAGAATCCTTTGTTTTGTATCATAATCTACATAAAAATCCCACCATCTTCTTAACCATCTTGTAAATCCATTAACTATTGCTTTAGCAACCTCTTGATCATGGTTGCCTGCCATTTTATTTGTAGAAGCATACATTGTCATATGCCTCATAACATCTAATATTTTTAATTCAGATAACCCATCAATTTGCCAATTAACTATTGATCATCCTGAATAGGCTACTGCCTATTGTATAGGATCTTCTTCCATTTGGATATCAACAGGGGTAGGTCTCTTATGATAAGGTAAGGCTGTTATAGGTTTCCAATATTTTCCATAAGCTATCTTATTGATGGTTTCAGTTATCGAAGTAGTATCCATAAATGCTTTTTCTTGATTTTGGATAGTATCTTCTATAATTGGTTTTTTTTTTGCAAGCATCATTGTTTCATGCTCAGGTATTACTATGGCTTTTCCTTTGTCAGAAGACTCAGGTGGTTGAGGAATAATGGTTGGAGGAGGAATATTAATTTGAGGTGAGGGTACTCCTTTAATATCTAGCTGTGATAGTTTTGATATTAATTGATCCATAAGGGATTTATTATTGTCTCCAATGTGAAATTTATTTTTATTTAATTCTGGAGGTGGTTTAAATAATACTGATTTAGGAATAGAGGTAATAGCAGATTGTTCTTTATACAATTCTTTCTATTCTTTCTGTTTGCTTTCCTAAAGATTGCAAATATAGATTTGTATAATTGTTTTGTTCCACAATATGAGGTATGTATTCTTGTTTTTTATTTAACTCTTTAGGTATGATTTTATAGGGTGTAGCCACTATGTCATATAGTGATTGAGATTGTGTAGGCTCATTCTTTTTTGGAATAGCTGCCTTGAGTATAATACTCTTTTCAGGCGGATGTATACTAGCTGTTGTAGTACCATCAGTACTAATGTATATTTTTTCTTCTATTGTTTGAATTTTATCAAATGAGGGAATAGTAATATTCTTTTCTATACACATCTCTTTGAACCATTGAAAAAATCCTATATTTAATCTTTCTTTGTGTAAAAATTTATTATATTTTTTATGTATCAATTCTATTAATCTTGGTTGAAATTTTTTCAAATACCATTCTCTTATATTTTTATTTTCTTCCGATAAATAATCTTTTTTGCTAAGTCTTTATTTATTTTTCTCTTTTTCCTTTCTAGCTTTGCTGCTAGATAGGCTGCTATATATTCATCTGAATATTGATTATTATCATACGTATCTTCTTCTATTTGCAGAGTACATACTTGAAAATCTTGTAATTCTTCAATACTGGGTTCAGTAGTATGTGTTGTATGAGATTTAGATGTGTATGTAGGAATCACAACATTATCTGTGGTTCTTTGTGTTCCCTAAAATTGAATATCTGAATTTGATGAAGAAGGTTGAATAGGAGGAGGTAATATGATAACATTCGGATTGTGAGAATAGGATTTTCTACTTGGTATTTTATTTTTAATATTTCTTCTCCTATTAATAGTAATATCATCCTGTACTTGTGGTTGTTGAAATTTAATTTCAATATTACCATCTGTATGTTCTATTATTTGATTAGGAATATGATGTTGAGGAATTTCTTGTGGTTGGTATCAGAGCCATAACAGTAAAACACTGTCAACAAATTACAACAGTAGAACTGTTCAAACAGTGGAACTGTGTAAACAGTTACAACTATAGAATTAGTAGAACTGTTCACCCATCTTGAGTTTAAATGATCCTTTATTATAAACATCGTGAATTGGTACCTTAGGAATATTCCAGTTTTGAATATTTTCCTCAATATCATTTATAATAATTTGTTCTTTATTTTTTACTCCAAGTTTTTGAGATGAAGTTACCGTTTTTCCTGTAAGATTCCTTATGAGATTAGTCATCCGTAGGTTGCGGATAATGACAATCTGGACATTCAGTGGCCCTAGCTTTTTCCCTAAGCGGCTCTCCTTGGCCTTGACGGTACTTTACTACAGGCTTTCACTTGTCTCTTGCCTTAACTCTCGGACCAACTTTCTTGGTGGTCAATCTCACTTAGTATCTTATAGTAAAATGTAACTTTATCTTTAACTTATTGAGTTAAAAGAACAGTTCTACTAATTCTACAGTTGTAACTGTTTACACAGTTCCACTGTTGAACAGTTCTACTGTTGTAATTTGTTGACAGTGTTTTACTGTTATGGCTCTGATACCAACTTTCGCCAGGATCTACAGTACTGTCACTTTTTGCTTATTTTTATTGTTATCTTCGTTTCAGAATATAATTATTTGTTTTATAATAGGTATGTGAACAACAGACCGTTGTAAGTGATTATTGCTTGTAAATTTCTATAATAGTTAAGGCAAAACAAGATTATTCCTAATAAAGGGATTACTGATATATCTATTACTATCCACTGAGCATAACTATTTTCTCCGATCTTAATATTAAACAGAATCTTAAATTGCATGATTACAACATATACTCAAACATAAACTCAAACATATTATTACAAACATGTGCTCTTTACATTAACAGAACTTTATAGTACAAGAAAGGGATAAAGAAGAGAAGAGAGAGATCAGACTGAGAGAATAGGTAAAACAAAGAAGAGAAAGGGAAACTTACTGTGTACACAGACAGTAACTGGAAAATAACTTGTGTATATACTAGTTTATATATTAGTATATACTAATACTAGTATATATACTAGTATATATATTGGTATATACTAGTACTAGTATATATTGGTATATATATTAGTATATACACTAGTACTAGTATATACTAGTTTATATATAGTAGTATATAGTAGTATACTAGTATATACTCGTATATACTAGTATATATACTAGTATATATACTAGTACTAGTATATACTAGTTTATATACTAATATATACAAGTATATGCTAGTACTTGTATATATACTAATATATACAAGTATATACTAGTATATATACTAGTATATATACTTGTACTAGAATATACTAGTATATATACTAGTACTTGTATATACTAGTATATATGCTAGTACTAGTGTATATATTAGTATATATACTAGTATATACTAGTACTAGTATGTATACTAGTATATACCAGTATTAGTATATATACTAGTATATATACTAGTACTAGTATATACTAATACTAGTATATATACTACTATATATACTAGTATATACTTTTGTATACTAGTATATATACTGGTACTAGTATATACTAGTACATATACTAGTATATACTAGTACCAGTATATATACTAATATATAAACTAGTATATACTAGTATACTAGTATATATACTGGTACTAGTATATACTAGTATATATACTAGTATTTACTAGTACCAGTATATATACTAGTATATATACTTGTACTAGTATATATACTAATACAAGTATATATACTACTATATATACTAGTATATATACGGGTACTAGTATATCTACTAGTACTGGTATATATTAGTACCAGTCTATACTAGTATATATACTAGTATATACACTAGTATATATTAGTATATATACTAGTATAGACTTGTTCTTGTATATACCAGTACTAAGATATACCAGTACTAGTATATACTAGTATATACCAGTACTAATATATACGAGTATATACTAAAAAATACTAGTATACTAGTATATACTAGTACTAGTATTAGTACGTATACGAGTATATATACTAATATATACTAGTATATACTAGTATATAATACTAGTATATATATTAGTAAATATACTAGTATATACTAGTACTAGTATATAATAGTATTAGTATATACCAGTATATATACTAGTACTAGTATATACAAGTACTAGTATTTACTAGTATATACTAGTATATACTAATACTAGTATATATACTAGTATAGCCTAGTACTAGTATATACTAGTATATGCTAGTACATACTAGTATATATACTAGTACTAGTATATACTGATAGTACATACTAGTATATATACCAGTATATACTAGTATATCCTATTATATACTAGTATATACTATTATATACTAGTATATACAAGTATATATACTAATATATATTAGAACTAGTATATATACCAGTATATACTAGTTCTAGTATATATACTAGTATATACTAGTACTAGTATATACTAGTATATATACTAGTATATAAACTAGTACTAGTATATACTGGTATATATACTAGTTCTAGTATATACTAGTATATATGCTAGTACTAGTATGTACTTATATATTTACTTGTATATAGTAGTACTAGTATATATACCAGTATAGACTAGTACTAGTTTATACTAGTATATGCTAGTACATACTAGTATATATACTAGTATATACTAGTACTAGTATATACTGCTAGTACATACTAGTATATATACTAGTATATACTAGTACTAGTATATACTGCTAGTACATACTAGTACTCGTATATACTAGTATATACTAGTATATATTAGTATATATACTAGTATATACTAGTATATTATTAGTATATGTACTAGTACTAGTACTAAGATATACTAGTATTCGTATATATGTTAGTACTAGTATATACTAGTATATAAACTAGTATATTATTAGTATATGTACTAGTACTAGTACTAGTACTAAGATATACTAGTACTAGTATATACTAGTATATACTCGTATATACTAGTATATACTCATATATACTAGTATATATACTAGTATATATACTAATACTAGTACTAGTATATATACTAGTATATAAACTAGTATATATTAGTATTAGTATATACTAGTATGTACTAGTATATACTAGTACTAGTATATACTAGTATATTATTAGTATATGTACTAGTACTAGTACTAAGATATTCTAGTATATCTTAGTAGATACTAGTACTAGTATATACTAGTATATATACTGCTATATACTAATATATATAGTAGTTTATACTAGTACTAGTATATATACTAGTATATTCCTACTATTGCTGACCTCAAAGCCGAAGTCAAAACCGTAAAAATGGAATTTTCCCAATTAAAAACAAGAATTCAAATTCTCGAACTTCATAATAATACTTCCGAGATACATACTGAAGAAGACATCGTAGAGTTCAATCATTTACTGAAATCATACCATCCCAATGATTATTTAGATCAAATGGATCATGGTGAATCATCAAATAAACACTCGGTAAATGTTCTAAATAGAGTAATAACACAAAAATGGTTTGTATTAATAACCATATTAATAAATGATGAATATGAATTCTAATCCTTAGCATTGATCGATTCAGGTGCTGATCTGAATTGCCTTAATGAGGGATTAGTCCCTACAAAATATTTTGATAAAACCACTCAAATCCACAATACGACTGATGGAAGTAGACTCTTTATCAAATACAAATTATCCAATGCTAAAATCTGTACTGAAGGACATTGTTTTCCAACCCCATTCCTAATGGTCAAAGGACTCAGTCAAGCTGTAATCCTCGGAGTCCCCTTTCTTACTCTATTATATCCTGTCACAGTTTCTCATACTGGTCTTGAAACAAATACACATGGCACACCTATTAGATTTGAATTTCTTGATAAACCAAAAATTAAAGAAATCAATACTGTTAAACAAAATATGAAATACAAAGAAAATTTCTTAGGATCTTTGCAACTTGAAATCAAACATAAACTCACCAGCGAAAAGCTCCAAACTCCTGAGCTAATAAAAAAAAAAACAACATCTCAAAAGTTTTATTGAAAAAGAAATATGTAATGAATTACCAAATGCTTTTTGGCATAGAAAACAACATATTGTAAATACTAGTATTAGTATATATACTAGTATATCCTAGTACTATATTCTAGTACATATACTAGTATTAATACTAGTACTAGTAAATATACTACTAGTATATATACTACTATATACTAGTACTAGTATAAATACTAGTACTAGTATATATACTACTATATACTAGTACTAGTATATATACTACAATATACTTGTACTAATATATATACTACTAGTATATATACTAGTATATACTGGTACTAGCATATACACTAGTATATACTATTACTAGTATATATACTAGTATATACAAGTACATATACTAGTATATATACTAGTACTAGTATTTATACTAATATATATACTAATTACCAGTATATATACTAGTATATATACTAGTACTAGTATATACTAGTATAAATACTAGTATATATGCTAGTATATATACTAGTACTAGTATATACTAGTACTAGTATGTACTAGTATATATACTTGTATATATACCAGTATATATACTAGTATATACTAGTACTAGTATATACTAGTACATATATAGTGGTATATACTATTATACTAGTGCATACTAGTGTATACGAGTATATACGAGTATATACTAGTCTATACTAGTATATATTAGTATATATACAAGTATATGTACTAGTACTAGTACGAGTATATAATAGTATATGTACTAGTACTAGTACGAGTATATACTAGTATATACTGGTATATACTCGTACTGGTATATACTAGTACTGGTATATACTAGTACTAGTATATACTAGTACTAGTATATACTAGTATATATACTAGTATATATACTGGTACTAGTATATACTAGTATATATACTAGTATATACTAGTACCAGTATAAATACTAGTATATATACTAGTACTAGTATATACTATTATTTATATACTTGTAAATTCTAGTATCTACTAGTATATACTACTATATATATACTGGTATATTCTAGTATATACTAGTATATATCTACTATTATATATTAGTATATATACTAATAAATATATTAGTATATACTAGTAAATATACTAGTACTAGTATATACTAGTAATAGTATATACTAGTATATACACTAGTATATACTAGTACTAGTATATACTAGTACTAGTATATACTGGTATATAAACTAGTATATACAAGTATATATACTAGTATACTAGTATATACTAGTACATACTCGTATATACTAGTATATATACTAGTATATAAACTAGTACTAGTATATATACTAGTATATATACTAGTATATACTAGTATATTCTCGTATATACTAAGTATATACTAGTATATGATAGTATATATTAGTATAATAGTATATACTACTATATATATACTAGTATATACTAGTACTAGTATATACTAATATATATGCTAGTATATACTAGTATAAACTAATACTAGTTTATACTAGTATATACTAGTATTAGTGCATATACTAGTATATACTAGCATATACACTAGTATATACTAGTACTAGTATATACTAGTATATACGAGTATATACTAGTATATATATACTAGTATATACTAGTATATACTCGTATATACTAGTATATAAACTAGTACTAGTACTAGTATATATACTAGAATATACTAATATATACTAGTACTAGTATATACTAGTATATAATAGTATATACTAGTATATACTAGTATATATACTAGTTTATACTAGTATATACTAGTATATAAACTAGTATATGTACAAGTACTAGTACTAGTACTAGTACTAGAATATACTAGTATACTAGTATATACTAGTACTAGTACTAGTATATACTAGTACTGGTATATACTAGTACCAGTCTATACTAATATATATACTAGTATATACTTGTATATATACTAGTAAATACTAGTACTAGTATATATACTAGTATAGACTAGTAGTAGTATATACTAGTACTACTATATATACTAGTACTAGTATATAAACTTGTATTAGTATATATTATAGTACTAGTATATAAACTAGTATATACTAGTATATATACTAGTATAGACTAGTACTAGTATATACTAGTACTAGTATAAATACTAGTACTAATATATATACTTGTATTAGTCTAGTATTATAGTATTAGTATATATACTAGTATATATACTAATTCTAGTATTTTCTAAGATATATACTAGTATATACTAGTACTAGTATAGTCTAGTAATAGTATATATAATCGTACTAGTATATATCTTAGTATATATTCTAGTATTAATATATATACTAGTACTAGTATATACAAGCACTAATATATATACGAGGATATAAACTAGTATATATACTAGTACTAGTATACACTAGTACTAGTATATTTACTAGTATATGTACTAGTATATACTAGTATATTAGTACCAGTATATACAAGTATATATAAGTATATATACTAGTATACTAGTATATATACTAGTATATACTTGTATATACTGATACTAGTATATACTAGTATATATACTAGTATATATTAGTATACTAGTATATACTGGTATATATATAGTAGTATATACTAGTATATATACTAGTTTATATATTTGTATATATACTAGTATATACTAGTACTAGTATATACTAGTATATCCTAGTATATACTAGTGTATCCTAGTATAGATACTAGTATGTACTAGTATATATACTAGTATATGTACTAGTATATATTAGTACATACTAGTACTAGTATATACTAGTAAATATATACTAATATATATTTATATTTATTGTAGTATATATACTAGTATATACTATTATATACTAGTTCTAGTATATATACTAGTATACTAGTATATATACTAGTATACTCGTATATATAATAGTACTAGTATATACTAGTATATATACTAGTGTATACTAGTATATACCAGTATATGCTAGTACTAGTATATAGTAGTATAAACAAGTACTAGCATATACTAGTATATACTAGTATATACTAGTATATACAAGTATATATACTAGTATTAGTATATACTAGTAATTATACTAGTATATACTAGTATTAGTGTATACAAATATATATACGAGTATATACTAGTATATAATAGTAAATATAATAGTATATACTAGTATATACTAGTACTAGTACTAGTACATATACTAGTCTATATACTAGTATATACTAGTACTAGTATATACTAGTATACACTAGTACTAGTACTAGTCCATATACTAGTATATATACTAGTATATAAACTAGTACTAGTATATACTAGTATATACTAGTATATACTAGTATATTCTACTAGTATATATACTAGTATATACTAATACTAGTACATACTAGTACTAGTATATACTAATATGTACTAGTATGTCCTATTATATACTAGTATGTAATATACTAGTATATACTAGTATATATACTAGTATATACTAGTACTAGTATCTACTAAGATATACTAGTATATCTTAGTACTAGTACTAGTACATATACCAATAATATACTAGTATATACTAGTATATATACTAGTATATATATTAGTACATACTAGTACTATTATATATTAATATATATACTAGTACTAGTATATGTACTAGTATATACTAGTACTAGTATATATACTAGTATATACTAGTATATATACTAGTACTAGTATATATACTAGTATATACTAGTACTAATATTAATATATACACTAGTACTAGTATATATACTAGTATATACTAGTACTAGTATATGTACTAGTATATATACTACTACATACTAGTATTAGTATATATACTAGTATATACTAGTACTATATACTAGTATATATACTAGTACTAATACTAGTACTAGTAAATATACTACTAGTATATATACTACTATACACTAGTGCTAGTATAAATACTAGTACTAGTATATATACTACTTTATACTAGTACTAGTATATATACTACTATATACTTGTACTAATATATATACTACTAGTATATATACTAGTATATACTTGTACTAGCATATACACTAGTATATACTATTACTACTATGTATACTAATATATACAAGTATATATACTAGTATATATACTAGTACTAGTATCTATACTAATATATATACTATGTACCAGTATAAATACTAGTACTAGTATATACTAGTATATATACTAGTACTAGTATATACTAATATAAATACTAGTATATATGCTAGTATATGTACGAGTACTAGTATATACTAGTACCAGTATATATATTTGTATATATACTAGTATATATTAGTATATATACTAGTATATATTAGTATATATACTAGTATATATTAGTATATATTAGTATATATACAAGTATATACTAGTATATATACTAGTATATATTAGTATATATACAAGTATATGTACTAGTACTACTACGAGTATATAATAGTATATGTACTAGTACTAGTACGAGTATATACTAGTACCAGTATATATACTAGTATATATACTAGTATATATACTAGTATATACCAGTATATACTAGTATATACAAGTACTAGTATATACTAGTATATATACTAGTACCTGTATTTATACTAGTATATATACTAGTACTAGTATATACTATTATATATATACTTGTATATTCTAGTATCTACTAGTATATATATACTAGTATATACTACTATATATATACTGGTACTCGTATATACTAGTATATACACTGGTATATATTAGTATATACACTAGTACTATATACTAGTATATATACTAGTACTAATACTAGTACTAGTAAATATACTACTAGTATATATACTACTATACACTAGTACTAGTATAAATACTAGTACTAGTATATATACTAGTATATACTGGTACTAGCATATACACTAGTATAAACTATTACTACTATGTATCTTAGTATATAAAAGTATATATACTAGTATATATACTAGTACTAGTTTCTATACTAGTATATATACTATGTACCAGTATATATACTAGTACTAGTATATACTAGTGTATATACTGGTACTAGTATATACTAATATAAATACTAGTATATATGCTAGTATATATACTAGTACTAGTATATACTAGTACCAGTATGTACTAGTATATATACTTGTATAGATACCAGTATCTATACTAGTATATACTGTGTCTAGTATATACTAGTACTAGTATATACTAGTATATATATAGTGGTATGTACTATTATACTAGTGCATACTAGTGTATACGTGTATATACGAGTATATACTAGTCTATACTAGTATATATACTAATATATACTAGTATATAATAGTATATGTACTAGTACTAGTACGAGTATATACTAGTATATACTGGTATATACTAGTATATATACTAGTATATATACTAGTATATATACTGGTACTAGTATATACTAGTATATATACTAGTACCTGTATATATACTAGTATATATACTAGTACTAGTATATACTATTATATATATACTTGTATATTCTAGTATCTACTAGTATATATATACTAATATATACTAGTATATATATACTGGTATATTCTAGTATATACTAGTATATATCTACAATTATATACTAGTATATATACTAGTATATACTACTATATATACTAGTATATGTACTAGTACTAGTATATACACTAGTATATACTAGTATATACTAGTATTAGTATATACTAGTATATATACTAGTATACTAGTATAAATTACTATATACTAGTGTACTAGTATATACAAGTATACACTAGTATACACAAGTATATACAAGTATATATACTAGTATATACTAGTGTATACTAGTATATATACTAGTATATACTAGTGTATACTAGGGTATACTGGTATATACTAGTGTATACTAGTATACTGGTATATTCTAGTACTGGTATATACTAGTACTAGTATATACTAGTATACATACTAATATATAATAGTAGATATATACTAGTATATACTAGAATATATACTTGTACTAGTATATACTAGTGTATATACTAGTATATATACTAATTTATACTAGTGTATATACTAGTATATATACTAGTATATACTAGTACTAGTATATACTAGTATTAGTATATACTAGTATATATACTATTACACTAGTATATACCACTATAGACTAGTGTACTAGTATATACCACTATAGACTAGTGTATACTTGTGTATACTAGTATATACTAGTGTATACTAGTACATATACTAATATATACTAGTATATACTAGTGTATACTAGTACATATACTAATATATACTAGTACCTGTATATATACTAGTATATATACTAGTACTAGTATATACTATTATATATATACTAGTACTAGTATATACTATTATATATAGTAGTATATGCTAGTATACTAGTATATACTAGTATATACTCGTATATACTAGTATATATACTAGTATATATACTAGTACTAATACTAGTCTATACTAGTATATATACTAGTATATACTTGTATATATACTAGTATATATACTAGTATATACTTGTATATATACATACTAGTATATACTAGTATTAGTATATATACTAGTATAGACTAGTACTAGTATATACTAGTACTAGTATATATACTAGTACTAGTATATATACTTGTATTAGTATATATTATAGTACTAGTATATATACTAGTATATACTAATATATATACTAGTACTACTATATACTAGTATATATACTACTGTATACTAGTACTAGTAAATATATTAGTATAATCTAGTACTAGTACATATACTCGTACTAATATTTATAGTAGTATATATTTTAGTATTAATATATATACTGATACTAGTATATTACTAGTATATACTAATATATACTAGTATATATACTAGTATATACTAGTATACCAGTATATATACTAGTATAGACAAGTATACTAGTATATATTAGTATACTAGTATATACTAGTGTATATACTAGTATACTAGTATACTCGTATGTATACTAGTATACTAGGCTATACTAGTATATATATACTAGTATACTAGTATATACTAGTATATACAGTAGTATATATATTAGTATATATTAGTATATATACTAGTATATATACTAGTATATACTAGTTTATACTATTCTAGTATACTAGTATATACTAGTATATACTAGTATACAAATATACTAGTATATTTATATATACTAGTATACTAGTACATACTAGTATACTAGTTTATTTGTGTAATAGTATTTACTAGTTTACTAGTATAGACTACAACTATGTACTAGAATACATACTTGGAGTATGAGTAGTACAAACTAGTATGTACTCGTAGTAATAGCAGTAGTATGTACTCGTATTGCAAGTGTTACTAGTAGTACTTACTACTACGTTTAGTATACTAGTATATAGTAGTACTAGTATATAGTAGTACATGTATTAGTATATAGTTGTATATACTAGTACATGTACTAGTATATACTAGTATATACTAGTACATACTAGTATATACTAGTACATACTAGTATATACTAGTACATACTAGTATATACTAGTACATACTAGTATATACTCGTATGTACTAGTACTAGTACATACGAGTATATACTAGTATATACTAGTATATATACTAGTATTTACTAGTATATACTAGTATACTAGTATATATACTAGTATATACTAGGATATACTAGTATATACTAGTATACATACTAGTATATATACTAGTATATACTAGGATATACTGGTATATACTAGTATATATACGAGTATATACACTAGTATATACTAGTATACTAGTATATACTAGTATACTAGTATATACTAGTTTATAAATATACTAATATATTTGTATATACTACTATATACTGGTATATACTAGTATATACTAGTTTATAAATATACTAATATATTTGTATATACTACTATACTAGTATATAATAGTATACTAGTATATTAATAGACTAGTATATACCAGTATACTAGTATATTTGTATACTAATATATACTAGTACATACTCGTATACTAATATACTCGTATACACTAGTATACACTCGTATACACTAGTATATACTCGTATATACTCGTATATTAGTATATATTAGTATACTAGTATATACTCGTATATATTAGCATACTAGTATATACTCGTATATATTAGTATACTAGTATATATTAGTATACTAGTATACTAGTATATACTAGTATATATTAGTATACTAGTATATACTAGTATATAATCGTATACTCGTATATACTCGTATACTAGTATATACTAGTATATATTCGTTTACTAGTATATACTAGTATACTCGTATACACTAGTATATACTCGTATATACTAGTATATACGAGTATACTAGTATACTAATGTATACTAGTATACAAGTATATACTAGTATATATTAGTATACAAATATACTAGTTTACTAGTATACTAGTATACTACTATATACTAGTAAACTAGTATATTTGTATACTAATATATACTAGTATAGTAGTATATACTAGTATACTAGTATACTAGTGTATACTAGTATACTAGTCTACTAATATAGACTACAACTATGTACTAGAATACATACTTGGAGTATGAGTAGTACATACTAGTATGTACTAGTAGTAGTAGCAGTAGTATGTACTCGTAGTGCTAGTGTTACTAGTATATTAGTATGTACTTGTATATTTACTAGTTTGTACTAGTATATATTAGTATATATACTACTATATATACTAGTATATATATTAGTATATATGCTAGTATGTACTAGTATACTAGTATATACTAGTATATACTAGTATACTAGTGTATACTAGTATATACTAGTATACTAGTGTATACTAGTATATACTAGTATACTAGTGTATACTAGTACACTAGTATATAGTATATACTAGTATATACTAGTATATTTGTTTCTACAAATATACTAATATATACTAGTATACTTGTATACTAGTATATTTGTATACTAGTTTATACTAGTATACAAGTATGCTAGTATAGACTACAACTTTGTACTAGAATACATACTTGGAGTATGAGTAGTACATGCTAGTATGTACTAGTAGTAGTAACAGTAGTATGTACTCGTAATGCTAGTGTTAGTAGTAGTACTTACTACTACGACTAGTACTAGTAGTACTTGTACTAGTACGTGTAGAACAAGAAGTACTCTTACTATTACAAGTAGTACGAGTACTACAACTACTGGTAGTAGTAGTACATGTACTAGTACTAGTATTAGTATTATGTACTAGTACAACTACTAGTAGTACATAATATTAGTACATGCTAGTAGTATAGAGAAGTAGTACATACTAATATATACTACCCGTACTAGTAAATAATATAATAGTACTACTACTACTGCTAGTATCAGTATTACTAGTAGTACATACTAGTATGTATTACTTGTCTTAGTATTAGTTGTACTAATATGTACTAGTAGTATGTACTAATATGTACTTGTGGTGCTAGGGTTACTAGTTGTTCTTACTAGTACTTGTACTACTACGAGTAGTACTTGTACAACTACGAGTATTACTAGTAGTACATACTACAACTAGTCGTACATACTACTACTAGTAGTACTAGTAGAAATAGTGCTACATGTACTACTAGTACTTGTATTAGTAGTACTATTATGTACTAGTACAAGTACTAATAGTAATAGCACCACTAGTACTAGTAGTGTTTCTAATACTAGTATGTACTAATAGTGCTAATATTACTAGTAGTACTTACTACTACGAGTAGTACTTATACAACTACGAGTAGTACTAGTAGTACATCTACTACTACAAGTAGTACGAGTAACACTAGTAGTACGAGTAATACTAGTAGTACATACTACTCCTAATAGTACTAATAGAACTTGTTCTACATGTACTACTAGTATGTACTAGCACTACATACTAGTAGTATTAGTACTAATACTAGTAGTATTAGTACTAATGCAGAAGTACTAATTCTACTAGTAGTACATACTAGTACTTACTACTATGTACTACAAGCATGTACTTGAATACATACTTGAAGTATTAATAGTACATATTAGTATGTACTAGTAGTAGTAGTAGTAGGATGTACTAGTAGTGCTAGTATTACTAGTAGTACTTACTACTACTCGTAGTAGTACAAGTTCTACTAGTACTACTTATAAAGTACTACTAGTACTTTATAAAGTACTTTATAAGTAGTACTAGTAGAACTTGTACTACTACGAGTAGTAGTAAGTACTACTAGTAATACTAGCACTGCTAGTACATACAACTACTACTACTATTAGTACATACTAGTATTTACTACTAATATTCCATGTATGTATTCTAGTACATACTTGTAGTATATACTAGTAAGTACTATTAATACTAGTATGTACTACTAGTAGAATTAGTACTGTTAGTACTAGTACTAATACTAGTAGTATTAGTACTAATACTACTAGTATTAATACTAATACAACTAGTATTAGTACTAATACTACTAGTGTGTACGGCTAGTACATACTAGTAGTACATACTACTAGTACATAATAGTACTACTAATACTAGTATTAGTAGTACATATCAGTATGTACAACTAGAAATACTAGTACTACCAGTAGTACTAGTTGTAATAATATTACGTATTTGTACGGGTAGTATATATTGGTATGTACTAATTATTTATACTACTAATACTACTAGTATGTACTAATAATATGTACTAAAAGTAGTTGTACTAGTACATTTTACTAGTACTACTAATAGTACATGTACTACTGCTAATAGTAGTTGTATTACTCGTACTACTTGTAGTAGTAAAAGTACTACTAATACCACTCGTACTAGTACAAGTAATACTCGTAGTAGTACACATACTACTCGTACTACGCGTAATAGCAAGTACTACTAGTAATACTAGAACTACTAGTACATACTACTACTACTACTATTAGTACATACTAGTATATACTACTAATACTCCAAGTATGTATTCCAATACAAACCTTTAGTAAATACTAGTAAGTACTAATAGTACTAGTATGTACTACTAGTAGAATTAGTAGTTCTCGTACTAATACTACTAGTATTTGTACTAATACTACTTGTATGTACTGCTAGTACATACTAGGAGTACATGTAGAACTAGTTCTACTAGTACTACTAGTAGTAGTATGTACTACTAGTAATACTGGTACTACTCGGAGTAGTACAAGTACTACTCGTAGTAGTAAGTACTACTAGAAATACTAGCACTACTAGTACATACTCCTAGTACAATAATACATACTTGTATGTACTACTAATACTCCTAGTAGGTATTCTAGTACATACTAGTAAGTACTATTAGTACTAGTATGTATTACTAGTAGAATTAATACTTTTAGTACTTGTAGTACATGTAAAACTAGTTCTATTAGTACTACTAGCAGTAGTATGTACTACTAGTAATACTCGAACTACTCGTAGAAGTAGAAGTACAACTGGTACTACTCGTAGTAGTACAAGTACTACTAGTACTACTCGTAGTAGTAAGTACTACTAGTAATACTAGCACTACTAGTACATAGTAGTACTAGTAACATTACTAGTACCAGTATGTACTAGTGGTGCTAGTACTAGTAGTACATACTACTTGTACATAGTAATACTCTTACTACTCGTAGTAGTACAAGTACACTCCTAGTAGTACAAGTACTACTAGTACAACTCGTAGTAGTACAAGCACTACTAGTACTAGTCGTAGTAGTACAAGTACTACTAGTACTACTCGTAGTAGTACAAGTACTACTAGTACAACTCGTAGTAGTAAGTACGACAAGTAATACTAGCACTACTAGTACATATTACTACTTTTACTATTAGTACATACTAGTATGTACTACTAATACTCCAAGTAGGTACTATTAGTACTAGCATGTACTACTAATAGAATTAGTACTTCTAGTACTAGTACTAATACTATTAGTAGCAGTACTAATACTACTAGTATGTACTTGTACTACTAGTAGTAGTATGTACTACTAGTAATACTCTTACTACTCGTAGTAGTACAAGTACTACTCCTAGTAGTACAAGTACTACTAGTACAACTCGTAGTAGTAGAAGTACTACTAGTACTACTCGTAGTAATACAAGTGCTACTAGTACTACTTGTAGTAGTAAGTAATACTAGTACATACTAGTACTATTAGAACTAATACTACTAATATGCAATGCTAGTACATACTAGTAGAACATGTAAAATTACTTCTACTAGTACTACTAGTAGTAGTATGTACTACTAGTAATACTCGTAGTAGTAAGTACTACTTGTAATACTAGCACTACTAGTACATACTACTACTATTAGTACATACTAGTATGTACTGTTAATACTCCAACTATGTATTCTAGTACGTACTTGTAAGTACTATTTGTACTAGTAGTTACTACTAATAAAATTAGTACTTCTAATACTAGTACTAATACTATTAGTATTAGTATTAATACTACTAGTATGTACTGCTAGTACGTACTAGTAGTACATGTAGAACTACTTCTACTAGTACTACTAGTTGTAGTATGTACTACTAATAATACTCGTATTACTCGTAGTAGTATAAGTACTACTAGTACTACTCGGAGTAGAAGTACTACTCGTAGTAGTAAGTACTACTAAAAATACTAGCACTACTAGTACATACTCCTACTACTACTAGTACATACTTGTATGTACTACTAATACTCCAAGTATGTATTCTTGTACATACTAGTAAGTAATATTAATACTAGTATGTACTACTAGTAGAATTAGTACTTCTAGTATTAGTACTAATACTACTAGTATGTACTGGTAGTACGTACTAGTAGTATATGTAGAACTAGTTCTACTAGTACTACTAGTAGTAGTATGTACTACTAATTATACGCGTACTACTCGTAGTAGTACAAGTACTACTAGTAGTACTCGGAGTAGCACAAGTACTACTCGTAGTAGTAAGTACTACTAGAAATACTAGCACTACTTGTACATACTCCTACAACTACTAGTACATGCTAGTATGTACTACTAATACTCCAAGTATGTATTCTAGTACGTACTTGTAGTACATATTAATAAGTACTATTAGTACTAGTTTGTACTACTAGTAGAATTAATACTTCTTGTACATGTACTAATACTAGTAGTATTAGTACTAATACTACTAGTATGTACTGCTAGTACATACTAGTAGTACATGTAGAACTAATTCTACTAATACTACTAGTAGTAGTATGTACTACTAGTAGTAGTATGTACTACTAGTATTACTCGTGCTACTTGTTGTAGTACAAGTACTACTAGTACTACCCGGAGTACTACAAGTACTACTCGTAGTAGTAAGTACTACTTGTAATACTAGCACTACTATTACATACTAGTACTAGTTACTAGTACCTGTAACTAGTACTAATAACTAGTACTAGTATGATTAGTAGTGCTAGTAGTACTAGTAGTAGTAATATTATATACTAGTACGGTAGTATATAATAGCATGTACTACTTGTCTATACTACTAGTACTACTAGTATGTACTAATAATATGTACTAATAGTAGTTGTACTAGTACATACTACTAGTACTTGTACTACTACTACCAGTAGTTGTAGTACTCGTGCTACTCGTAGTAATACAAGTACTACTATTACTACTCGTAGTTGTACAAGTATTACTAGTACTACTCGTAGTAGTAAGTACTACTAGTACTACTTGTAGTAGTAAGTACTACTAGTAATACTAGTACTACTAGTACATACTAGTATGTACTACAAATACTCTAAGTATGTATTCTAGTACATACTTGTAGAACATACTAGTAAGTACTATTAATACTAGTATGTACTACTAGTAGAATTAGTACTTCTAATACAAGAATACATACTACTAGTATTAATACTAATACTACTTGTACGTACTGCTAGTACATACTAGTAGTACATGTAGAACTAGTTCTATAAGAAGTAGTTTGTACTACTCATAATAGCAAGTACTACTAGCATTACTAGCACTACTAGTACATACTAGTACTAGTAGAATTAGTACTTCTAAGACTAGTACTAATACTACTAGTATTAGTACTAATACTACTAATATGTACTGTTAGTGCGTAGTAGTAGTACATGTAGAATTTGTTCTACTAGTATTACAAGTAGTAGTATGCATTACTAGTATTACTCGTAGTAGTGTAAGTACTACCAGTACTACTCCTAATATTAAAACTACTACTAGTACTACTCATAATAGTAAGTAATACTAGTAATACCAGCCCTACTAGTACATACTAGTACTAGTAACACTACTAATACGATTATGTACTAGTAGTGCTAGTACTATTAGTACATACTATTAATACATAATAGTACTACTAATACTATTACTAGTAGTACATACTAGTATGTACTACAAGTAATACTTGGACTCGCAGTAGTAATATTATGTACTAGTACGGGTAGGATATATTAGTATGTACTACTTGTCTATACTACTAGTACTATTAATATGTACTGCTAGTACATACTAGTGTAGATAATAAACTAGTACTACTAGTAGTAGTATGTACTACTAGTAATACAAGGACAACTCGTAGTAGTAGTACTACTATTACTACGCGTAGTAGTAAGTGCTATTAGTAATACTAGCACTACTGGTACATACTACTACTACTAGTACATACTCGTATGTACTAATAATACTCCAAGTAAGTATTCTAGTACTAACTTGTAGTACATACTAGTAAGTACTATTAGTCTTAGTATGTACTACTAGTAGAATTAGTACTTCTAGTACTTGTACTAATACTACTAGTATTAGTACTAATACTACTAATATGCACTGCTAGTACATACTACTAGTACATGTAGAACTAGTTCTACTAATACTACTAATAGTAGTATGTACTATTAGTAATACTCGTAATCGTACAAGTACTACTAGTACTACTCGTAGTAGTACAAGTACTACTAGTACTACTCGTAGTAGTAAGTACTACTAGTAATATTAGTACTACTAGTACATACTAATACTTATTACACTACTAGTACTAGTATGTACTAGTAGTGCTAGTACTAGTAGTACATACTACTAGTACATAATGGTACTACTAATACTAGTTCTAGTAGTATATACTAGTATATACTATAGCAGTACATAGTAGTATGTACTACTAGTGTTACTAGTACTTGCAGTAGTACTACTAGTAGTAATATTATGTACTACTATAGTATATCTTCTAGTACTACTACTAGTACATGTACTACTACTTCCAAGAGTTGCAGTACTCGTACTACTCGCAGTAGTACAAGTAATACTAGTACTACTCGCAGTAGTATAAATACTACTAGTACTACTCGTAGTAGTAAGTACTACTAGGAATACTAGCACTACTAGAATATACTACTGCTACCACTACTAGTACATACTAGTATGTACTACTAATACTCCATGTATGTATTCTAGTAAATACTTGTAGTACATACTTGTAAGTACTATTAGTACTACTTTGTACCACTAGTAGAACTAGTACTTCTAGTACTAATACTAATACAACTAGTAATAATACTAATACTACTAATATGTACTGCTAGTACATGGTAGTAGTACATGTAGAACTAGTTCTACTAGTACTATTAGTAGTAGTATGTACTATTAGTATTACTCGCACTACTCGAAGTAATACAAGTCTTACTAGTACTACTCGGAGTAGTACAAGTTTTACTCGTAGTAGTACGTACTATTAGTAATAATAGCACTTATAGTATATACTAGTACTAGTAACACTACTAGTACTAGTATGTACTAGTAGTGTTAGTACTAGTAGTATATACTACTAGTACATAATATTATGTACTAGTACGGTAGTATATAATAGTATGCACAACTTGCCTATACTACTAGTATGAACTAATAATATGTACTAATAATAGTTGTACTAGTACATACTACTAGTACTACTACTATCAATAGTTGCAGTACTAGTACTACTCGTAGTAGTACAAGTAGAACTAGTACTACTCGTAGTAGTACAAGTATTACTAGTACTACTTGTGGTAGTAAGTACTACTAGTAATATTAGCATAACTAGTACATACTACTACTACTACTACTAGTACCTACTAGTATGTACTACTAATACTCCAAGTATGTATTCTATTACGTACTAGTAAGTAGTATTAGTACTAGTATGTACTACTAATAGTATTAGTACTTCTAGTACTAGTACTTATACTACTTGTATTAGTATTAATACTACTAGTATATACTGCTAGTACATACTAGTAGTACATGTAGAACTAGTTCTACTAGTAATACTAGTAGTAGTATGTACTACTAGTAATACGTGTACTACTAGTAGTAGTACAAGTAGTACTTGTACTACTCTACTAGTATTACTCGTAGTAGTACAAGTACTACTTGTACTACTCGCAGTAGTAAGTAATAATAGTACTACTAGTACATACTACACTACTAATACTGGTATGTACTAGTAGTGCTAGTACTTGTAGTACATACTACTTGTGCATAATAGTACTTCTAATACTAGTACTAGTAGTACACTAGTAGTACATACTTGTATGTACTACTAGTAGTACTAGTACTAATAGTAGTAATATTATGTACTAGTACGGGTAGTATATATTAGTATGTACTACTTGTCTATACTTTTAGTATGTACTGCTAGTACATACTAGTAGTAGTATGTACGACTAGTAATACTCGTACAACTCGTAGTAGTACTACCAG